>NW_006792596.1:2776308-2854885 GCF_000442215.2 Lipotes vexillifer
TTCCCTAAAACTATGTGAAATAGATAATCATATCGCTAGAGTTTTAGGAGTTTATTAAGTATTAATTATATGACTTAGAAAAGGAAAGGCATCTAAAAGATTTCAAGATCAGTTGAAAGATCAAGATCAATTTTTTCAATTTCCTAAAATAATTTTGATTAAAAATGGTCCTTTAATAAATCCTTTTAAAAATTAAAGAAATTTAGTGTACACGTTTTTTTTTTGCTGTGTCCTAGTAATTGTATACTCTCGGAGAAGAGGACCTGTGTTTATACTGTAATAAATAGCCCGAGTACCTACAAGCTCGTTCATTCCTTTCTGGTACCATGAATCCTTCACTTGTGTATTAAGTAATTTATTATCTTATAAATTCCAAGAAATATTTTCAGAACAATCTAATGATTTTGGTATTTAGTGTCCACTTCCTTACCTTGTTTGTATCCTTGTGGGATAAATTTGTTATAAAGAAAGGCTTTGCAATAAATGGATTCACTTAGCTCCAGGACCAGACATGGTTTCTAAATATGGAATGCAGAGGTCCTCAGGCTGTCCCTCCTAGCCTGTGGTCTTTGAGGTCTCAATAGTAGCGGTCTTAATAGTTCATTTGCTTCTGACAGATCTTGTGTTTTTTAGACAGTCCCAAAAGTACATTATATGACTCATTTGACAGCTGGTCTGTTTTCTCCTTAGTGATGTGGCTCTGTAAGGACAATGCAAAAAAACAAATCAACAGTAGCTAATTTCCACAGTAAGAATACAAATTAAGTAAGCAGGAAGTTAATCCATTGAAGTTTTGTATTTATTGTTATTCTGAAAAGATGCAACATTACTTTCTAAAAGAGAAATGAATAATCAAAGCACTTTGAGTTAATACTGTTACTATGTGAAAGTGTTGACTAAGATTGAATTAATTTGAAACAAATGTAAAATCGATGTGTAGGGACAACAGTAGCCACTTAATAAAAAAAATAATGTGCAAATACCTATTTATAAAAAGGATCCAAATTGAATGAAGTGATAACTGTTCTAAGATTATTACCTAATGTTGAATCCTTATAATAAACAATAGTGAATACTTACAAGTTGAAAGGAAATAGAAGTTAAGAAATTTAAATAAGATAAAGTAACTCATTTTAATGCAGTAGGGATGTGGAATCCCTGGTTATGCTTATCTGGATTAAATTCTGAAGTTTTAGTGGCCTGTGTGGGGATGTGATGTTTGCCTTCATCAGGCAAAATTTCATGAAAACAAAGACATCTCTAAACAGCTGCCTGATTTTGGACTGCAGCTGACCAACATTAGGAAAGAGCTGTTGTTCCTAATCAGAACAGACATTGGTCTCTTTCTCATGCAAATGATTATTTCTAATGGCACTTTGAGTCATAATTCAGCCAAGGATTGATTCTGATTGTATGGGGTTGCTAGGAAACACCCTTCTCTGAATGTGGGTGAAAAGATACGTCTTTGCTGTGCAGATTTTTTAGAATGATGGATATTAAATTTTAAGATGATGTGTGAATTTAACATTTTCATAAAACTGGAGATAAAAGGTTTTGGTTCCTTAGAAAGATGTCGGTATATAAAGAATTGCTGGCTTAACTTTTAATCTAAAATATCTGCATTTCAAAATTGAAATTTCAATATGAAATTTCCTCTACATGGCAGTGTTTTTGCTGTGCATCCACAAACGTGAGATGTTTTAAATGTGACATTAATTAGCATGTTGTTAGAGTGTAAGGAATTTTAATAGCCTAACTGGAAGGGCGCCCACATGTCCCTGGAAAATTATAAGCAGCAATTCACAAGCTATAACTGATAAGCAGATGGATAAGTATGAAGTTATTATTATTTCTTCTGGGACCAGAATGTCAAAATGAATATCTAATTAGGCTACTGAACAACTTTTAGGAACACAAAGCAAAAAATGATCAAGGAGCAGTTTTAAGAATAATAAAATGGAAGAAAGCCATCTTAACAATAAAATAAAGGCAAAAGGAGTGAAGCTTTGGAATTGTTGAATGCAACACAAATATAATATTTGACTGCTATACCTGTTTAAATAGAATATGTGCAATTTATTTAACTGTCATTATGTATTTGAAGCTGATTTATAAATTGGTGAAATAGGTACCATGGCTACAAATTAAACAAAGGAAAAATTATCTTGGGAACAGCTATAATAATTAGCTAAGCAATAATAGTCATTTTTGCTTGAAAAAATATACTATTGATGTTTCTTTGAATCTTATAAAAGAGAAGCATTTATTTGAAATTTATATCAATAAATATTTATTACTTGCTCTGGGGATAGAGGTGATTTAAACCTCTGTATGCTCAAAGATCATAAAATTTACTGGAGATGGTTGAGGTAACTTGTAGAATTAGGACACAGTGTCCTCTAATTTTATACTGTCATTTTGGGAATTTAGAGTATGTGTGTGTGTATATAAAATAAGCATATTATTATTTTTCTTTTTTTTGCATATTATTATTTTTCAAGAACTTTAGTCTTAATTCCCCTCTTCTTTTTAATTGTCTATTTGTTACTTGTTTTAACTCTTTGATTTAAAGCAATAAAATGTTTTATTGTTTCCATGCCGATTGTAGTATTTCGTATACAGTGGAGAGCTTGAGGTACACAGACACATATCTCGATAGGCAGTTATTTTTTAAATGACTAGTGGTCTCCAGAAAAGAATTTCCAAATGAGAAAGAGAATAATGGGATTGTTTTTGAGACATCCAAAAGAGATGGTCAGAACATTTGAAAGTACAGGATTGTGACTAAAGGCTTGGGCTGTAGGGTCATTCAAAACTGGGTTTAAATCCAAGATCCGCCAATTAATGTTGTTATGCCTTTGGGGAAATACCTATTAAATAATCAGTTCCCTCGTCTGCAAATTGGGTACATAGTATCTTGGCTATAGAGATTCCATAAAAGTTTAATAGAAAAATGAATATAAACCATTTAGGAAATTATCACATGGTAAGAATGTAGTAACTGCTGATTATTATGGTCTGTTTACATAAGCATCAGCTAACACGAAAATTTCTAGGAAATTGTATACATTGCATTTCTGTCATGGCATGCTTTCTTCAAAGCATCATTATTATTATTATTATTATTATTATTGCGGTATGCGGGCCTCTCACTGTTGTGGCCTCTCCCGTTGCGGAGCACAGGTTCCGGACGCGCAGGCTCAGCAGCCATGGCTCACGGGCCCAGCAGCTCCGCGCATGTGGAATCTTCCCGGACCGGGGCACGAACCCGTGTCCCCTGCATCATCAAGGCGGACTCTCAACCACTGCGCCACCAGGGAAGCCCCAAATCATCATTATTTTTTCCTTTATCTTTTAAATCTATGCCTTGGTACTTTTTAGGTCTGTTGCTTTTCAAATTGTCAGTTCCTTGTTCACATTATTACCTATTAAGTTGGCCCTACTATGAAAAAGAACTTACTGCGAAAGTTGAGCATTGCTGCTTTTAAATTCATACTTGAGGCAAGCCAGAATCTTTGGCAACATCAGCCTCTTCCTTATGTATATGGAGTCCAGAACTTAAAATCCTTCCTTGTACCAGCACACCCAGTTCAACGGTAATAGTACTTTCCTTCTAATCAACAGTACTTTCCTGTTAAATGTCATCAGTGTTGTCCATTTCTGCTTTTAAGAAAACAGTGTCCACATTAAAAGCAAAATGTTTAAGATATGAATTTCAGTCCTTGGAAACTCGTTCTGTAGAGATTTAGACTGAACACTGGTTTAGCACCATCAGCTTTGGAAAAGAAACATGATTAGCTAAACATTTTGATGTTGCTTTAACTTTCCTGAATTGTTTCAGATTTCTGGTGTTTATGGATATTATAAGGTAGTATGCAAGAATTAAATGTTGAAATGAGCTTTTCCATATGAAAATGCTTATTCAGATCCAGTAGTGACATATAATAGCTTTGTAGTATTTTTACAGTAATCATGGAGTCACATTAATCATCCACATTTATTACCATTCTTTTTAATGGTATTTGCTGGAGTCAAAAAGGAGAGAAAAAGGCATGAAAGGGGAAGATATCCACCACTCTTCAGAGCTTGATGAATGCATCAGCTCAGGCTCTCCAAGAAGATACCAAATGGGATGAGACATGCCAGAGATTTATTTGGGGTAAATGCTCGTGAAGGATAAAGGGAGGAGGAGTATTAGAAAGCAAGGAATGCCTTCAGACCGTGGTAGAGGACTGAGCCCTGTGAAAGGGAAGAGTGAAGGAAGGGCGATTGGGTAGGAACAGCTTCAGTTAGCAGTGCCATTCTCAGAGACTCAGCCAGGCTGAAGAGAAGTTCCAAGAGAAATTTACTGGTACGGGAGGCCCACATTGGGCAGGAATAGTCTGGCTCTAAAAGCTCTTTCATGCTAGGTCATTGGTTGCGAGCAACCCAGAGGAAGCGTGGCCTGGCAAAACATGTGACAGCTGGAGGCTGTCAGCCAATTATGCTGTCTGCAGCTGGTCGCTTGAAGGATAATCTGAGCACTTGGTGAGCACCACAGTAATGCATACACACACACACACACACACACACACACACACACAGATAAATACATATATATGTATCCTCAAAGTCCAAGAGTGTATTTGGTTCATGCCAAATGGTTTTGGACCTTTTGACATGAATGAAATGCCTGAAGGACATTTTGGATACAACCAAATGGACCTGCAAATATCAAGGACCTTTTGGTGTGGACCCACTGTCTTATGGAGCAATGTCTTATGGACATTTTGTACAGGACCAAATGTCTGCTAACCGTATTGTATATCTAGAAGTTGCTAAGAGAGTACATCTTAGAAGTTCTCATCACACACAAAAAAAGAAAATTGTAACTGTGTGATGTGATGGATGTTAATTAAACTTGTGTTAATCATTTCATAATACATACATGTATCAAATCATTATGTTGTACACCTTAAACTTATACAATGTTAAATGTCAGTGGTACCTCAGTAAAACTGAAAACAATAAAATTTAAAAATATAAAATATATAGCTTTATGTTAACAGTCCCCCTTGATATCTTAAATGATCATTTTATTTTCTCTTGGTAAACCTGGATAAATTCTTCTCAATATAGAAAATCAGTTAAGTAACACCAATTACATTTGGTGTATGAGCAAGGAATCTATTAGCTGTTGTCACACTAGACACTCTAAAATATATTCGTCAATTAAGTCAGACAAGCAAAGAGCTCTACATATGACCCTTACATTTCCTTCCTTATTGATTATGACCCTTACATTTCCTTCCTTATTGATTGATTGATTCATAGATGGATGGACAGATAGATAGTAGATTAACTTATTTATTGATGGATTCAGATTTTTAAGGATATAGTAATTAGGAGATAAAACGTGCTGTCAGAAAACTCACAGTCTAGAGGAGAATAAAGATTAGCCAACTGGTTAAGACAAAACAGGCTAATGGCTACTATCCTATGGAAGTATAGGAGGATCTGTAAATATATAGAGAGGCAAAATTCTTAGAATGACTGTGATAAAATGGCAAAAATGACAGTGGTAGAACTGGAGTCCTCGGTAGAACTCCACGTTAATACGACAGAACAAGAGTTGAAGTGAAAACCCTGGATTTTCCTCTGAGCTCTCCTTCTTACTAAGTACCAGATCACTTCCCATCCCTGAGCTTCAGCTCCCTCCGTATCTCACAGTGTTAGTAAGAAAACTGAAAGTTTATGTAACGCGCCTTGTGAGTTCGAAGCTTTATAAACAGATACACTTTTCCTCTTGTTATCACTTTGGCAAATGTCCCTGGATGCATATTTTCCAGAATACATAAAATATGAGATGCTAGAAGTAGGGCTGTCATATTTAGCAAATTAATACAGATGCCACGCAATATTTGGAAACATACTAAAACATCAATCATTGTTTATATGTAATTCAAATTTAACTGGAAATTTGTATTTTATCTGGAAATCCTATTTAGAATGGAAGTAGTGGAGAGGGGCAGGTGATAATGCGATGGTAAAGCTGTGTAGGAAATGGATAGTAGCTACATTACTCTATGTACGTTTTGCTTCCCTCTTTTTTTTTCCCCCTTAAAAATGAGTACACTGATGTGTATAAAATTGATGACTAATAAGAACCTGCTGTATAAAAAAATTAAATTAAAAAATAAAAAAATGAGTGCACGTTCACTTAGAAAAATTAGGAAAATAAATATAAGCAAAAAGAAAACAATTGCCTGAATTATTAAATATCAAGTGGTCCTTATTAACATTTTTATGTATTTTCTAATTATACATAGGTATATGTATCCATATAAATTTAGCATGACAAATGGAATCATGTTATACATCCTGTTATATAAATTGCTTTTTTTTTTACCTAATGGTATATCATGTCTCTTTGTCAACAAACCAGGTGTGCATCATGTATTCTGTAGCCTGTAGATCATCCCATTGTGTAGAACAGTTGATTTAAACAGTTCACTAATGTTGGATATATAGTTTGATAAAACCTCTGTACTATTACGGAATCAGCAATAAGGAGTATATTTATAGGAAAATCTTTATAGGCATATTCTTACAGTCTTATTATTCCCTTAGTATAGATTCTCTGAAGTAAAATTATTTAGTTAAAGGAAAAATTATTTGGCTAGATCTTGACATAAATGATTAATATTCTTTCAAAAATATCTTACGCATTTCTATTTTCAGAAATAGTATATGGACATATTCCTACCTATTGTGGCAAACCCTCTGTATTATGACATTTTTGACAATTTCATAAAGAAGAACGGTGTTTTGTTGTCATATACATTTTTTGATTACTGATCAAGGTAAATTGATGTGTTTTGGCCATTTCTATTTGTTCTGTAATTGTCTGCTGTGACAAAAAAAATTGGCTCACTCAACATGATCTCATTTCTCGCTTTTCGTCTACCTTCAGTAGTCTAAAGCCTGGCAAACTAGTATCTATTTCCCAAATTCACCAGCAGGAGTCCACGCAGCCCCTCTCTCAAACACTGCCACGTACTTAGGTTTTATTTGTTTCCCCTGCTGCAACAGTATTTGGGAGTTGGATTGTCAGATCTTTGGCTTTCTGGGTGTCTGATGGCATTGGCAGGTGGCAGCAAGAGCATTATTTCTATTGGAATAGTCTCTTACTGTGACTGGGCATTACTCCTGGCTGTATCACTTCTGGTTAAATTGCATCAAAGCTAGAAATTATATAAATTTACTAATACTCTAATCAATTCAATTTCACTTATTCCAGCTAGAGTGGATTCTGTTTTAAAGTACACACTCTGAACGGTACACTCTTATGCCCACTAACACTTTTGTGTCCTGAGGGTCATATTTCATTATTAGTTTGTAGTAGCATTTGACATAGTTAAGGTTGCAGTTTTCCCCATCATACACATTAAATGTTTCCTCAGTTTTCTGTTTACCTTTTAAATGTACTTAATTCACATCAACAGTTCACTAATTGCAAACTGAACTAGACATCTTAGTCCCTTTTCTTAATATATATGAACATATGTAGCTAAAGCATTGTAAAAATATAATATATTTAGAGTAGTTAATTTCATTGGAGAATATTTGGCAATTAATGTAAGTGATAAATGCAATACATTTTATATACTTTCTAATTGAGCTTCCAATTTTCTGATGTTCTGCTCTTCTGAATCCTATGTTCCATCAAATCTTTGCCACCAAGCTAGAGTGAGGAGAGACAAAGTTATCAGTTACAATAAGACTTAACTTGCACAGGAATGAGAAATGAAACTCACAGTTTTCTTCCCAGGGAAATTTTGGTGGGAAGTGGGGTGGGTGAGGACTAAACAGGCATAGAGTGAAACTTACACGTCTCAGAGAAGGTGAGGGGTTAGATACCTCAAGAAGCAGGCTGAAGCTAAAAACATTAAACCCAGGAATAATATCAAGACTTTGACTCCCAAGGCTCCTTTCATTCCCTGCTCCCATCTGGGATACACCCTATCGAAGTAACCTTGCAGGCTGACAGCAAAGGTGCACCGCGTTAGTAGTTAAGATGGTTAATTCTCAGCACTCTTGAGCTGACCTCCTCCTTCAGCAGGTGCCTCCCCTATGCATTCCAACCTAACACCAAATATCTCAGGTGTTGGCTGTCTTAAGTTTAGTTTTCCTGAAGCTTCAAGGACCTCATTTGGCGTTGAGAGACTTAGAAGTTCTTTGATTTCCCGCAGAAAAGCCTCCGAGTTAACCGAGTGCAGAGCTAGGGGGCTTTCCGTGTCGGTCACCGCAGAGGCTGCCACGGTGAATACTCCCTCGGAAGGAGGCACAGACTTGCAGATATCTTCGTGACAGCCAGGGCTGAGGTGGGGCCTCCTCAGCCAGGGAGAACCACCGAATGCTCACCAGGCTGAGGCCCAGCGCAAGCCGCACCAGCTGTCTCCCTCGGTTGCACAGGCCAGCAGGGCTAGCCGTGCCCACGAAGACAGAAGGTACTGTGTCGTGGGCAACACCACGTGACTTATTACTATGAGCTTTATAATATCTTTCACCTTTGTTTTTCTTAAAAATTTTCTTACGTATTTTGGGTTCTGTCTTCTATCTTAATTGAGTACCGCTTTGCCGGTTTCCGGGAAAAACCATATTGACTATTTTATCCGAGTAACATTGAAAATATAAATTAGTTTTGGCATCTTTGTGATACCGAAGCATCCTGTCTGTGAGCATAGTTTATGTCTCTGTGTATTTAATCATATGGATTTCTGATCCAATTCTTGTCCATAGAATTATCATTTATCATTTTTCTATCAGGGACACTTGATATATATTATACATTTATTTATTTATATGTTATCTACATTATATATTTATAGTATATATTATAATATCACTGTATATATGTGTGTAAAATCACTGTATTTCAAGTGAAGCAGTGGTAGGGTGTGGTCACCGAAGTTCTGTTTGAATTACTCCATCATCCCAGTGAATTCATTCTTGATTTTTATTATCTGAGCTGGTTCTTTAGAATACATAGTTATGTAACCGAAATATTGCTTCAGAGTGTTTTGAAAAGTAATTACTTGGATACATTGTGTGAAGCCTAAAAGTTTTAAGAAATAACATGCAGAGAATTGCATCATTAGAGACTTAGGCTAATAGTTAACACAAGAAAATAGGATTAAATGCATGAAATACTTTTTTATAAAGCCGAGTAAATATTTAACGTAGAAGCAGATAATGTGGAATTATAATTTTGATGATGAATATTTCTGAGGGCCATGTGTTATACATATGACATGTAATATTATTTATATTTACTTCCTTAAGTGATGTTTTGGATTCTGAAAGGGAGAAAATTCACTAGTATTTAATGCATCTTTGTTTCAAGCTCCAATTTTAGAAAATTCACTTTTTGTGATCAAAACAATATTAACCTTATTAATACAACTTTACTATTTTTGCTTTGAGAACTGGTTAAGCTATTGTATTTCTCCCTCTTTACTTTCTCCTAAAATGACCATTCCTTGAAAGAAAGAAAATGTTCTTTTCCCTAACTGTTTTATTCAACTGTTAAGAACACAATGAGCCTGCTTTCAGTAGAGGATATACAGCCTCATTTATCATGATTTTTAAAAATTTATCAACTTCTGTGTCAACCAGTAGTCATAATCAATAAACTCCAATCTCTATGCTCTTATCATTTATTTCATCCCCTTTACTTCTCTTATTCTTTGGTATTTAATTCCACCATATCTTTTTGGTTAATTTAATTTGGTAATTTTTCCTTCTGAGTTTATATGGCTGTAAACGAAGCAGGTGTCTGGAGTGTATCTTGGTTCTTCTTCTGACAGCCCATTTTCAGAGACCCTGCCCTCTCTCAGGTGGTTGATTTGGTCATCACGATTGTACACGCCAAAGAACTGCTGGGATGCATGTTTGACCCATTGTATTATGCTGCACGGTGGTCAATTGCCTGTCCAGCTTGATTCTGCGCTGCTTGTTATTTTCACGGAAATTTCTTTCTTGGCTGTTCTTAGGTGTGCTCTGCTTCCTCCTGCCTCTACCCATCCATACTCTTTATGCATCTTAGGGGTTTAATAAATTAAACTCCAACATGCACATTAGCTGCCGAAAACATTAATATTCTAAGAGTCACAATCAGAACTATTCCTGTAAACCTGTATTAGGAAATGCTGATTGCAGGGAACTTAATGGAAGTGCCCTACTTTCTGGAGTCATTTGTTTTGGTGAGAGCCTGAGTGTAAATTCTGTGCAAAACACAGACAGCTATTATGCAGTTAATTATGCACAAAGTAAACATGTGCAACTGCAAACAGCAAAATGCCACCTAATAATGGATAACTCCAGATTTATGGTATGCATGCCCAATCTGTAAAGGCTTCTCATGAATCTAAAATGAATGGAACATTACCTAAATGATCCAGAATGAAGGATTTAATACATTGCTCTGCCCTTATTGCTACTCATTTCTTGTCAGCAGATTCTTCATTTTGCCTTAATTCATTGTACATAAACATTATGCAAATGTTTGGGTCATATTTAAAAACATATGGCTTCTGCTTATGATTACTGCTTAGGCATTTTATTAGAAATTACTTGTTAAGCAAATCACGTTCTTAATTATACAGGTCAACAATATAATCACCGTGCCCATGTGTACTTGTTATACAAAGCTCCACTAAGTAAACATACTGTGCGTAATTTAGGGAATATGTTTATGTATTGTCCCCAATATCTGTGTCAGTGTTGCCTCCTGATTATTTTCATTTATGCAAATGAAATGTCTTTTGTAATGAGCATTTCAAATTTTGTATCTTCTGCTGGTAGGGAGATTCTTCTGAAAGTTGTTGATACCAATAAGTTATATCATTTGATAGTTTTATCTGTCCCCCAAATGAAAGTAATAATTGAAAAGCCATTAAATAAATTTAAATAATATTAAATTAATTTTTTTTAATCCCCCTTTGTTCTAAGAAGTTAATGTGACTTGAAAAATGCCAGAATTGCAACAATTTAAGGGATATCTAAGTGAGTATCTCAGGGTTAAGGGAAAATAAAGGTGGAGAGGAATAAGATGTAGTAGGATTAAGATTAATTTATAGAACACATGCTGAGAGACTTTTCAGACCAGACAAACTGGCTTCAGTCATCTTATTAGTTAAAACAGACACACAAAAACAGATGCTTAGTGATATATTATGTCAAACCAATCCACCGCTTCAGAGAAGCACACTTCTTTGTTCTGAAACTGTAGAAATGTATCCTGTGCATCCTTTTAGAGAAAATAATCTTTAAAAAAGATCCCAGATGTGTCATAGTAGGTTCGTCCATTGTAACAAATGCACCGCTCTGATGGGCATGTTGCTAATGGGGTCGTGTGTGCGGTCGGGGGGTGGGGGTGCGGACAGGGAGGATGTTGAAACTCTGTACTTTTTACCCAGTTTTGCTGTGAACCCAAAACCGCTCTAAAAAGTCTATTAATTAAAGACTGAAACAATATTCTCATAATTAATGCTTGCGACAAGGTGTAGGCTGTTCCTCATTCAGACCTTCAGTGTAAAATGATGGCTTAATTCCAAGTACAAATGAGTAACAGCTGCCTCCTGGGGGTGGTAGGGAAGGTGATGGATAGGTAGGTCATGGGTAGTTTTGTTATGCAGTATTAGAGCATATCTCCTTTAAGCTATTGATATATTTTCCATACTCTAAATTGATATATATATTCCAGATTCTTTTTTTTTTTTTAACCTTTTTTTTTTTTTTTTTTTTTTTTTGGTGGTACGCGGGCCTCTCACTGTTGTGGCCTCTCCTGTTGCGGAGCACAGGCTCCGGACGCGCAGGCTCAGCGGCCATGGCTCACGGGCCCAGCCGCTCCGCGGCATGTGGGATCTTCCCGGACCGGGGCACGAACCCGTGTCCCCTGCATCAGCAGGCGGACTCTCAACCACTGCGCCACCAGGGAAGCCCTATATTCCACATTCTTATGGAGTATTTATATGGGTCCTAACTCATTAGGCCTCCCCTATATAATGAATGCTTTTATAATAGAAAAAAATTGCCTTGATAATCTCATCCTTGAGAAAAGGTAAGGGATGCACAGATAGACGAGATTTAAAAAAATGAATAAAGTAGATGGGAAAGGTTTGGGAGGGGTCCTTTTGATGAGAGAAAGCAGATTGCTTTACTTGGCTTGCATGCATTCTTTTGCACCAGGGCATTTGTGGAATCTCAGTAAACTAAGGGCTAAGTGCCTCATTGACTTTGAGAAAAATGATTTGGTATTGGGCTATTTTAGCTAAGTAAGTCTTAGAACAAGTTCTCTAAGTTGTAGCTACATATTACCTTTTCTTCTTTTTAAAAAGTTTATATGATCACTTCATAAGGAGAAAAAACAGGTAAAGCAGATCTAAGTTCTTGTTTAAGTTACTATTGTCATTTATGTTATTTGGTGTTATGGAATGGGAATAGATGAATGCCAGTGCATGGGAGGTCAAAATATGAAATCACTTACCTGATTTGTGCAGTTCTAGTTTCTATACAAAGCCTACGGCTTTTCTGTTTCTTGCTTGGGTACAATGACTTGCCACTTCCCATTGCTAATATTATCAGCTGTCTCTTCATATGATTTTCTTTAATGGGGTGTAGGGGGACATGATATTATTATATACTCTTAAAATATTCTTCTGGCTTGATTGCACTGCATATCTGTTCTAAAAATCAATAACTATTTTCAAAAAGTGAATGAGATCAGAAAGAGTGAAAAAGAAATGTGCCAGAGCCTAAATGCAAATCTGACTAAACCGACTATTTACTATATTCAATTAAAAAAATAAAACCTAATTATTGGTTAGAATTATGAAACTGGGGTACAGAAAAGAACAAAGGAAAAAGGGAATTAGTAGAGACTAAAATTAAAATTCCAAACCTTTTAATAGCCATGAAATTCAAGTAAGTGTATAAATCAAGATTCTTCAGACTACTTACACTGTAGACAATAATGAACCATTTCATCACTTTAAATTTTCAGCGATGATTATTTGTGTTTGGAAAGTCTCACTGAATTTTACCCTGAATATTACTTAGCAATTAATATTGGAATATTGAGCAAAAATGCATTTTACCTCTGCTTTCTTTTCATGTGCTTCATCATGTTGGTCATTGGAAGTACAGACCTTCATATTTTTAAGTTGTTCTCTTAATAGTGTGAAGCTTATTTTCATGATTAAAAAAAACCCTTGACTTTATTCATTAACAGTGTAACTTACACACATATGTACACACACACACACAAATGAATTTTTTCTTTTTGTGATCATCTTATCCTTTGGACTAATTTTTCTGAAACTTGGAGGATTTATGAAATACTTCTGTCAGTGCCTTCATTGTAGTTGCCTTAATTCTTGTAATATAAACCTTAGCATATACCTTCATAAGGGATATCTAAACTTGACAGTGCTCATCTGTAAATAAGAACTCCTGTATGTCTTTTTGTAGAATACTTTTTACTCTAATCAAGGAGTTGTAAGGAAAACTTGTTTTGTTTTTCTCACAGGAAATGCCACCTTCCATTCAATATGATTATTTTCATATTCCTAAATGTATCATAAGTGCCTTGCATCTGATTTTAATTTCAAAGAGAAATGACAGGAGTGTCATAGAAACATGTAGGTAATTTAAAAATGACAGAGATCTATAGGAATATTATTTTTTACATCCCCAGTGACCACCAATTCTAATAACAACTAATAAATGAGCTAAGTGTTTATATTTCAGAACCCTTCCTCTCCTTACCACAAATAATTGGAAAGCAGCTTTCAGAAAAAAATATTGAACTAATAGGGATGGAAGAAACAACACAAATAGTAAACTGGAATATCAGTGACAGAATCAACTTCCCAAGATGCTACGAAAAGGAAAAAGAAGCAAATGGGTGATAAGAGAGGCAAGAAGAATGTGAGAGATGCAGTTAGAAAGGAAGTCTAGAGGCTAAATGAAGAGATTTAAATAAGAAAATTTATTTATATAATATGAAAAAATATGGGCTGTTTATCCATGTATTACTACTTCTCTGCAAAACTGTGTAATTCTATGTAAATCCATTTCCACTTCTCTGCATTTCTTTCTGTTGATATATATTTCCATCTGACATCATTTTCTTCTGCCTGAAGGAGTTATTTTATCATTTCTTGTGTGCATCTGCTGGTGATGAAATCTTTCAGCTCTTGTATGTCTGAAAAAGTTGCAGTTTAGCTTTTGGTTTTGTGAGATATTTCACTAGGTGTAGAGTTCTAGGTTGACAGTTTTTCTTTCAGTACTTTATAGAGATTGTATTCCACTCTCTGATCACTTACATTGTTGCTGATGAGAAATCCATTATCATTATTACTTCTCTTCTTTTGGGTACAATATGTCTTTTTATGTTTGTTTTTAAGATTTTTCTCTTTATCATTAGTTTTGGTGTGCCTAGGTGTAGCTTTTTTTTTCATGTTACTTGTATTTGGAGAGACTTGAATGTTTTGGATCTGTGAGCTCACAGTTTTCATCATATTTGTAAATTTTCAGGTATTATTTCTTCAATTATATTTCCTGTCTCTATCACTTTAAATGGGAAATCCAATTAAATGTATATTGGCCAACTGAAGTTGTGCCACAACTCACTGATACCATTTTAATTATTTTTTAATTGTTTTTTTCCTATGTTTTATTTTATGCAGTTTCTACTGCTATGGATTCAAGTTCACTAATCTTCTGTTTTTCAATTTCTAATGTGCCATTAATCCCTCTAAGTATATTTTCTTCTCAGACAATGTAATTTTTATCTCTAGAAGTTTCATTCAGTCTTTTCTATATTTTCAGTGTCTCTGACATTTAGAATTATGGATTACAGCTGTGATTACTATTTTAGTGTACTTTTCTGCTAATTCAAGCATTGTATCAGTCCTTGGTTAGTTTTGATCGATTTATTTTTCTCCTTATTATGGGTCGTATTTTCATGCCTTTTTGTATGACTGGTAATTTTTATTGAATGCCAGATGATATAATTTTATCTTGGTGGGTGCTTTGTTTTGGGACAGAGTTGTGTAACTTAAAACAGTTTGATTTTTTTTTTTTTTTTTTGCTTTTTAAGGTCTTCTAAACAAGACCTTTCTGAGTACTGCACCCCATGTTCCATGAATTATGAAATTGTATAACAGGTACTAAGTCTTCATGTCCTATATAAGTGTCAAGTATTTTCCCCTGTAATCCTTTTGGATGATTCTTTCCCTGGTCTTGGGTAGTTTCCTTAATACTTGTGCTGATCAGAAATCTACTGAATAATTAAAATCTCTGCAGATATCTGGGGTTCTCTGTGTATCTTCCTTCTCCCGTGCTTTGTCCTGCCTTGGTCTCCATGGATACTCAGCTCCATCTTCTCCATAAGGGAGTGTGACTGGATTATAGCTCCTTGCACTGTGTCTTGGGCGTTTTCTCAAGGAAATAAGCTGTGAAAATAATTGGGTTTATCTTGTTTTCTTTTCTCTCAGGGATCACTGTCCTTTATTGTATCATGACCAATGCTTTGAAGAAGATTGTTTCATGTTTCCCCGCCCCTGCTGGATTTGTGTGTATGTGTGTGTGTGTGTGTGTGTGTGTGTGTGTGTGTATAGTGGTGAGAAAAAGAAGTTAAATCCAGTCCCTGTTACTCCATCATGTCAGAAGAGAAACCAGTTTATATAGTTTTATTTTATGTGATAGGTTCTCACAGTGGGTTTACTGGTTCTACAGATAAGTGTTTTTAAAATTTTCATAGATATTGGCAGATTTTGTTTTAAAATGTAACAAATTACACTTCTGCCAGAAATCTATAAAATATAAAAGTACATTTTCCTACATAACTTCAAAGTTGGTTCTTTTTAAATGTTTCCCATCTGGTAAAAAGTTATCAGTTGTTTTTAATTAATAATTTGCATTTCCTGTTATTGAGTTTAAGCATGATTTCATATGACTGTTGGTCATTTGAATTGGCTCTTCTATGAATTGCTGAGTTGTATATTTTGCTCATTGTTTTACTCTTATGTGGGTGGCCATTTTCTTATCAATTTGTAAAAAGCACACTCTGTCTTTAAAAAATTAATTCTGTGTGTAACTTGTAAACATTTCTCTCTAACATTTTTATTTTCTAATATTTCTTTATTGGTTTGTCTTATCCCTGATTTTTAGTTTAAAAATTTTTAATTTTAATTAGTTGATTGAAAATAGCACATTAAAAAAAAATAACAGCAAGGTTTTGTAGTATCTTGAAAGATATCCTTTTCCCTGCATTGCACAGGTAGTGTTCTGGTATTCCTTGCAAGGTCTAAGGTTATCTAGGCAGTAAACTGGGAAACTGAAACCAGAACATCTGTTTCTATGTCCTTTCCATTTTGCCATAGATCTGTTACTTGAATAATCATAATCTAGTAATTAAAGTAGACTTTCAGTTTCTGAGGAAGGAAGGAAGGAAGGGAGAGTAGGAAGAGATGGACAGAAAATAGAGATCTTTAAACCATGAAATTAAAAAACTTCAAAACATATGTGTCTGTTACATCTAGATTATTTTGAGAAATAAGTTATATCACTGTCATCAGCAGACCCATCAAATGAGATTCAACACATTCCATAAAGTTTTGTTTTATCAATCAAAATTTCTAAACCAGCTGGTAATACTTCTACTTGAGAGTTGAAATTTGAGTGTGTAGTTCAGTGCATACAGTAGTGATAAAAGGAAATATAAGAGTATAGAGTATTAATATCATATACTCTTTTAATGGTATCCTCTTGAGGATTTCATGGATGATACAAGATGGTCCCAGACTGGTGTGAAGCAAGTTCTGAGACCATGATGTCTACCTGCAGGTTAGTTCACTTTCAGCTGAATGCTAGTATGTATTTCAGAGATGAATCCTGTAATCATAGCTTTCTTGCATCTCTAATTGAATAGTTATACATTAGTCCATGATAAGAAGACCTTGTCTTTTCTTTTAGCTTTAACGCCAAAAGAGTTTGAAACTTTAAATGGTTCATTTTTCTTTTTTGTACTTTTGAAGCTGTCCAAATTTCACTCAGTGGTATTCTTTCATTTCTATCATAAACAATCTGTTGAAGAAAGTGGATATCCAATTAACCACTTACCTGGCACTACAACTTCCTCTTCAGAATGATACCTTAGCTTTGAGATACACTGAAGCTTGATGCTCTTGTGGCATTTCACTAGCAAACATTCAGGTGGATTGTATTAAGGCCATTAATTTCCCTGCCAATCTCTCAAAGCAGTGCTTCAGAAATGTCCAGTAATATAGCAAGTATAATAAGAAGACCTGAACTCATTGTCATAACATAATATTGTTAAATGTTGTTATTCAGTCTATTCTACTGTCTTAACCTGCACACTTGCATAGTAGTGACATTTATATGTGATGTCTCTTTGTAAGACCATCACATTATGCCATATTAAAAGAGAAAGGGAAAAGAAAATATATAAGTGCAGTTAGAAGCTACAAAAAGCAAGCAGCATTTTCAGATTTCACCGAGTAAAATATTTTTTCCAGGATAAATGTTATAATGTTTAGTATTTTGTTTAAAAAACAGAATTTTACAAATATGGTTATCGTTCCATAGATCCCATGCATTACCTATCCTTATTATTCCAATTTTACTAATAGTCATAACAATTTTGTGAGTTTTATGTCTTTGTATCCTCAATGACTTGTGTACAGCTGTATATGTAGTAGTCAAAAACACTTATTGATTTTTCTTCAACAATTTAGAAATATATATTGAAAATCTATATTGAATAGCTTACAGGTGACATAAATATTAGTGAAATAAATTAATACTTACCCTCAAAGAACGTATATTCAATAAGGAGGATAAGACAGAAGCATACAACACATTCACACATATACATATTCACACAGAAACCAAGCAGAAATTAGAAGAAACCATCCATAAAGAGCTGTAAAACATAGTGTTGTGAGAGTTTAGAAGAGGGCTTGGAAACCAATTCAGTGAAATCAAGAAAAACTCCATGAGGAAGTGTAATTTAACATGATTTATGAAGAAGTTTTACAAATGGCTGGAGAATGAGGAGGTTCTATACTGAGAAAACATACATCTGAAAGTTTGAAGGTGTAGGTGGTTTTCTTGGGGAAAAAAGCGATCAATTTGAATAAAATACAGGGAGTATTCACAGGAATAGAGTAGGTCATGGTATCCTTACTTAGGACCCATTACAAAGGTACAGTTATTGGTAAGCAAAAGAATTTATGTGTCAAATTTGTTTATAAGTAGATAGATAGAGTGACAAAGCAACAACCGTAAAAGCACCAAAAAATATTTTCAGCAAAATTGGAAGACTGAGAAAACCCCACAATCTAATATTGTCAATATTTCCAGAGGTAAGAGATCTGGACAGATGGGGGCATAATATTAGAAGCTCTCAGAAATCCCCAGGAATTAATCATTACCTTAAGGACACTCTCGCACTTAGTCTGCCATGAACAAGACAATGCACAGGGAGTGAATGCCTGGTAAACAAATAGAGAGGTGATACAGGAAGATCAGAGTGACCCAGAAACAGAAGCTCAGAAAGTCAAAGCAAAACTGTCTATTCTAATCATTAAGGAAATCACTATGAAGCCCAGGCTGTGTTCCATGCCAGCCAACAGGTTGTGAAGAAACTTGAAACTCACAGCCGATATCAAAACCCTCCTTGAGCCAGGTTGGTTGAGGGAAGGTAGAAAAGTCATGGTTACAGTCTACTTGTAGCAACATAAAAGGGAGTCATGATCAGGAAAGTCTGAAAAATGACTCTGGCCCACTCATCCAATCAAGAGAAAGAGCTTATGAAGAGTTGTTTAAGAAAATGCCCCAATTCAAATAGACCAAACAAGATGAAAATATATAAGATTCATAAAAAGATATTGTAGAACATATGAAAAAATAGCAGTACAAGTTTTTTCTTTTTTACAGATTAGCAAAACTCATTAAAAAGATGTTGCCACAAAGTAGAGACATTCCAAAATGAATTTTAAAAAATTGAAAGAAACAATTACTTCTATGAAGGAAGCCCAGAAAACACGTATACAGAAATTCTCAAACAATATGGCCAAATTGTAGGATGGCAAGCAGAAACATGCAGAGCTCAGGAAATGAATATAAAAAGACAAAATCATTTGAGGAATGAAGACTAAATACAAGAAGCACAAAGGAGAATAGATCTCATATAAAATCAGTAACAGAAATAAGTGATAGAATTGAAAAAATTAATAAAGGTGTTATTTAAAGGAGTTGAGAAGAAAAGTAGATATAGAAGACAGTCAAGGGGGATTCAGTATATGCACAATTCGATCCTCTGTGCCAAAAATAGAATAATAAAATACAACAATGAAATGTTTACAGTGAGATGAAAAAATAATGTTAAATGGCGTTACATTTAGAGTGTCCATTTCAATTTAATCTTTAACTGTTAACATCACTTCAGTTGATCCATGTCAGCTTGTCCTAGTCACGTCTGTCCTATTCACATCCATTTCTCAAAATTGTGCTCATTTCAAATGCTTGAATGCTTAGTCAAATACTACACTTCTCAGTAAGTTCAAGTATCTCTAATAATTGTCTGCCAAATAGGATGTGATCACTTGCTTCAGTTTTCAGAGAACATTGAGTCTTATGACAGTCATTATAGTTTGAACTTGCTTTATATTTAATGTTTTGTGTGTGTGTGTGTTTTATTAACATACAGATGTCGTATCATTTTCTGAGGTGACGTGGTAATAGGTGGTGTATACTTTATTAAGTATTCAATGTTTGGAATGTGCAGTTGAACATTGTAGGTGGTCAATTAATATTTGCTGATTTAATGAATAATGTACAAGTATTGATGACTAGGTTAAATGATTTTTTTATGGATTCAATCCAGCTTATTACTTTTGTCAGTATTTCCAGAGGCAACAGATCTGGACAGAGGGGGCAAAATATTAGAGGTCTCAGAAATGTACCCATGCACTGTATACACTATACTCCTCACTTGCAAGCTTTGGTAATTTGAGCCACAGTAAACAAAGTACATGTATACCTGTATGTGTGTAGATTTGATAAAATACATATATGTTTAAAAATGTTCACTCTAATCTGATTTGGGATTGAACTTTCTGGTATCTCCAAATCGAATGTAGGAATTCAGGCTGAATTGCTTACATATTTCGGAGGCTTCTCTCCACACCACACCTGTGTCATTAATTTTTTTCCTCTTGAAACATTGTTCATGAACAGATTCTAATTAAAATTTTGCACTTTCTGACTTTATCCATCATTTGATTAGCCAGATTGAATAAAAGACTATAGAGATTGCAGTTTCTATATTAAATAATACGGGCTCATTATTTTCTGCCTCCGAACTGTCAGGTACATAATTTATTAATGTCTCTCTGTAACTTTTAAATTGCTTTGTGCTTTGTTTACCTGTCCAGCAACATCTTCCACAATTTCCCTACTTTAGGGTAAATCTTGAATGATACTAAAATATATCTAATTCTTTGAATATGCCTTTTCACTCCCTGTTGCCCATCCACACAATGTTCTTTCTGCTTGCAGCACCTTCCACCATTGCTCACATGAAAAGTTTATGCTTAAGCCAATAGCTCTAAATGTTTTTCCTTCATGGGAGAGGCATATTGGTTCATTTTTCTCTCTGCTCCTCTCATGCTTTTTGTATTCAATCATCAGAGCAATTTTCATGTTGTTATAATTGTTTCCTTATGTGCTTCTTTCCCACTGGATTTTAAACTCTTCAATAACGTGAATGTTTATTCATGATTTAAATGTCATAATCTTTATAAACCCATTATTTTAGACAGTGCTTGCAACCTAGTGTTCAGTAAATGGTCGGTAATGTTTTATTTAGTTAACTTACTTTAGATGGAACTAAACTCTCTTTATATTTTCTCACCAAGGAAGTCCCATTAAAGTTGTATTTTTAAATTTTTTAAAATTTTCAAGTCTTTTGAGCCTGTTGCATTGTACTCTATAATCCACTGAGAATCCGTAGCTCAGTGACCTTTCCGTTACAATGGATCTATGAGTAATGTGCTTTATCTTCACGTTTTTGATTTCCTGTCTCTTTTTCTGGACAGCCTGAACAAGCTACCTCATTTCTCTGTGCTTCACTTTCGACCTCCATAAAATAGGGATAATAATAACATCTACCATGTAGAGTTATTGTGAAGATAAAATGAAGTTATATATGTAAAGTATTTAAAACAAAGTATATAAAACATACATCCCTAAAATTGTTCCTATCACTATGATTGCTATTTCCAGCTGCTTCTATTTCCTTTACTCATTTTGACTTTGTACAGTGCTTAAATGGGAAAAAGACCTTGCACTATCTCTTTGGAATACCAGCCTATCCTGTATGTGGCAGTTCTTGAAAGTGACTGCTTCGCAGGTGCTAAGAATTTTTCAGTCTGCCTACAATAGACATGGGTTTTTTAAAGCCTTGATTAGGGCCAATGATTAGAGCCATTCCTCAGAAACAAAATTGACTCCGTACGTTCCAGAAGCAATTCAGTTTATACCTGATTGTACTTAATAAGAAGTTCCATTTTAAAAGGGAAAATAAAGCAGGAATTATAATTATCATTACTAATATTATTACTTGGTAGTCCACACCTGTGCTGTGGTCATGTCTGTAATCTAGGAACCAAAAACTTTGTTAGTTTACTGTTATCATTATAAGTCATTCTGAGGAAATAAATAGCTCTGATTCTGCTGAGAAATATGTATTTGCAGTCAGGTAGTTAAAGTTGAGTTGAAGAGGGGTGATCTGGCTCATCTACCAAATATGTGTGAAAGTACATGTCTGTCAGAATTAAATATAATTTGTGAGTGCCTAATTACAAATGGATCTTAATGATCACGTGACTCCACTATTTCTGCTGCTTTGTCTTTTTGTACCAGTTCTTTTCCTCGAAATTGCATGGTAATTTGGGTGTACTTGTGACTTGTAGAGTGAGAAACCTAGGACAAAAATTTTTTTCAACTTGGCAGTTTGTTGGATATCCAAAAAGAATCACATTTTGTCAATAGTTATTGAATTTTTTGATCTTTGAACTTCCACTGGGATACAAAGTCTCAAACATTTAACATTTTATCAGTTGATTCAGTCGAATGCATCTTTTGATACAGAGAATATATCTACACTTATCAATAAGTTGACTAGGCAGTTGAATAGTGTATTATGGTAGTGAATGCTATTAAAAGAAATTAGGAAGAACTATATTGACATCTAGTATTTATATGAAAATATTTTGTGAAAAATAATGCACAATTTCTTAATTCACATATTTATTGATCATCTACAATGTAACAGCATTTGAAACACTAGAATCCTTGTCAACAACAGATAACAGAATCTTTCCCTCACAAAGCTTATGTTCTAGTGCAAACATGATTGTATAAAAGATGTATATCATCACAACATTAAAATTATACATGAAAGGCTATTGTTAATTATCTTATCAAAAGAAACATTTTAGCAGGTAAAGAGAGTCAGGGTTTGCTTTATATCTACTTCTGCAGATATTTAATTAAACAATTCTCCACCAAACTGTAAACCATTTTACCAATTAAATTCTTACAATGGGGGCCTTCAACATAAAGGGGCTTTGTATTATGAGCCTTTGCCTTGGCTTTTTGCCTTTGCCTATAATGCTCTCCCCAAATATTTTAGTAGACTAATCTCTCATTTCAGTCAAGTTTTTGTTGAAATTCCCTCTGAGGAAATGTCTCTCACCCTTTCTAATAGAGTACCTCTATACTCTCTCTCCTTACCTGCTTTATTTATTTTTTGTATGCTTACCACCAACTGATCTATTACCTGTATTTTTTGCTTACAGTCTCTTTTACCATGTAGAATAAATGCTTCATGATAATGGTGAATTTATTCAATCACTGCCATATCCCGTCTCTGTAATAGTGATGAGAAAATGGTAGGCCTTCAATAGATATTTAATGATGAATTAAGTAATGATGTATATAAATGAAATTTCAAACTAATTCTATATAAAAGGAGTTTGTATCAAACAGTTACTGAAATGAGGAAGAGTCTATTTTGTTCTTTTTGGCATAACAATGATTTATTTACTACAAAAGAAGATTGGGCAGCTTTTCAGCTATAACTCAAACTATAAGTACCAAGTTTAGTTGCTTCTAATCATTTCAGTTTGGTTTCTTTTTTAACCTTTTAAATGTTACAGACAAGCAACCTCATTTGAACAAGCAGTCTATTTTTAAGGCAGATTTTTGTAAAAATACTAGTTTTTCTTTACTATGCCATTTTACCCAGAATTTAATCAATTTGAGAAGGTAATAGTGTCTTTTACAAAAGAGATTTTACTGAATACTAATTACCAGAACAGTTTTTAAAATGCAGTTCTTCTAGGGAGCAGAATAATCTCATTTCTTTAAATCTCAGGTTTACCTTTAATAATTATTCTAAAAGAAACTTCATTTCACCAGGGAAATTATGTAAACAATATATTAATAGTTTGATCAAAATGCTGCCTTAGCAATTAATTGTTTTTTCACAATGTGGGTCCAGTTCAGCATGGCCAAACAAGTGGAAGCAACAGCAAATACTTGATAGAAACTGAGAGAAAAGGACAAGGAAAATTTCATGTGGAGGCTGAGCCCTGTTCTTGGTTGGTATTGTTTTGAGGCCAGTGCATTGCACATAATTGGTTACTCAGTGAATCTTTATTTGATGAATATGTCCTAAATAGTACATTATGTAATAGCATTTTAGGTTTAGTTAGGCAGTCAAATCTTAAAATATAAGTTTCTAGAAAAAGATTCTTTACTTTCTAGTGTTATTTTTTTAGTGATGTTAAATCAGTTAATTGAGTCTGCATGAGAGACATTATTTCATAGGCTGACCAGATAGCTGAACCCTATCATTTTATAGTTGAGAAACCATATGTAGAGGGAGAATAGTTCAACAGAAGCAAATGAAACCAAAACCAGGGCTTCCCTGGTGGCGCAGTGGTTGAGAGTCCGCCTGCCGATGCAGGGGACACGGGTTCGTGCCCCAGTCCGGGAGGATCCCATGTGCCGCGGAGCGGCTGGGCCAGTGAGCCATGGCCGCTGAGCCTGCGCGTCTGGAGCCTGTGCTCCGCAGCGGGAGAGGCCACAGCAGTGAGAGGTCCGCGTACCATAAAAAAAAAAAAACAAAAAAAACAAAACCAAAATTACATGCACTTGAGAACTGTTAGGTATTTCACAGCCTTCTTAATCAATTGATATTCTTAACTAAATTTATCTTTCATGAGAAAGTAAAGTGTTATCTGAATACTAAAATAATTTAAGCTAAGTCTCACCAAAAGCATTGTTTCAACATATTTTGAAGAGTTATACATTTTTAAGCCACACAAATTAATTACTATAAAGAGAACCATCTGAATCACATTGATTCTACTGATGTTTAAACTTGAGAGCACTCTTAAAATGCAGTTTGCCAAGGTAATTAGTGGTCTCTCTGCTTTTATTTTCCAAAACATCTTTTTCTGTTTTTATTTTTAACTTAGGTTTCTGAATGTCTAAACATAGACCTATTGACAATATAAGATTTTTCATATTTATTGTCAACCATTATGACACTTTCCTGTTGGTCATTTCCAATATTATAGCATTTTTTCCTCATATTGAATCCTTAAAAGTGATCCTACAACTAAGTGAAACGCTGATGCAGTGGACATGAAATGTCAGTCCCAAGGTGACATATCTGTCACATTAGCACAAGCATTGGCTAATAGAAGGCAGGGAGTGGTTTATAGAAAGAATTGTTTCCAGGTTTTTAATTACTTTGTGCTGTCAAATATTATTCTTATATTATTACTTATGTTAATATAATATATTAATATAATCAGTGTTACTTATACTATTACTTAATTTTATACTGTTGTGATTATACTATTATACAATTAATGACTAGTTTTCTTTAAAACAACTCACTGTGCAAATAAAAATACATATATTTAAAAAGGGAATTATGTTTCACTATCATAGCCATATAATTACCTGGCATCACTCTCTCATATAGAATGTTAACAGTAAAAATAAATGCAATGGAAACAAAACAGTGATATAAATTTATAACAATAAAATATCAATAATAAATCAATAGTATATAAAATTCATACTAAAATATTTTTATTTGATAGAAGAGTAGAACTATTTATAAAAAAATATTGGATTCAGGGTTGCATAGTTGAAGAGTAAGACAAGGTTCAACATCAATGTCAATTCTAGTTTAACTTGGTAACTGTGTTAAGAATCACTGAGAGGTCTCAGTTGAAAATAATAAAATATATTTAAAAGTTTTTTTTTAAAGGATGTAAGTTTAGTTTTGTTATAAAACTCATACATACCTGAAGAAAAAAAGAGTATATAAAATGCAAGTAGCTGAAGAAATTTCCAGAATCTGTTGTTCAGAATTTGGCAAGATAGTTGGTAATAGACTGAGGTTTCTCTTTTTATTGCTTTATCCTATTATTCATACCACTTGCTTTGTGAAATTACGTAGTAAGACCTTTTGGAAAGACTTTCAATTATTTTTTATGATGTTTAATTGTTTAAAGGATATTTTTCCAGGTTAATACTGTTTGAACATTAAGAAATTCAACATTTGTTAGTGTTTGAAAGTTATTGAGGTCACTGGAATCCTGCCCAGAGCCCTGGGCACACAGTCAGATTATATCATTTGTTAAAAGTTTATTGTGTTTCAGACTCTGTACTAAGTGCTTTACAGTGATTATTTTTCTCACAGTGCTTGTGGTTGGTAGGTATTGGTATTATTACACATCTTTTACAGAGAAGGAAACAGTCTCTCAGAGACATTAAGAGAGATCACTGCATGGCACTAGTGAGTGGGGAGTTAGACCAGAACATAGGTCTTTACAGTCTGGATCTGTGCTCGCAAATGCCCTTCTCCACTGCTTCAGTGGGAGCATGAGCTGTAGAGACTCCTCTGTCTTCTGAGAACACTGAGCTCCTTACGCTGGATGGCAGGCTGGCCCAGGTACCTGTGATTACTTGTCTCAGGGGAGCCCCAGGGCTGACTATCACTTTTTGGAAAGCGCTCATATAAGTGGATATTATTTTAGTACATCAGTATTCTTTCTTATGAATTGAAATATTTATCAGTCAATCCAGAAAACATTTTGGCCTTGTGATGCTATTTTTCTTTAAAAATAAATGCTTTCTTAATTTCTCTGATATTACATTTGTTCTTAGCTAAAAGGTCAAGATTATATCAAGATTGATATTAATATTGCTATCCTTGGTGCAGTATTCTGTTTGTGTGGTATAGAAAAATGAATTATAAATTCTCTTAAGCCATAATTATATTAGAGACTATTTATGATAGATTAGTAGGTTAGAGAGTATAAAACTGGACACAAAGAAAGTATGAATTTCTTTGAAAATCTATATATTTATGAATATGCATATGGAAAATATTGCACATCTTTAAAATGTTAACTGTGTTTATAAAGAAATAGAGGTAAAAATTATTATATTTTCCGATTGAGCACTACATTTGTCCCACAATTAGTTAATACTGCCTAAAGAGGAAAAAATAAATTTTATCTTCTAATGTGTTTTTTTTTCTTTATTTCTCTGAGTCTATTATAGAAAGCCATTTGATCTGATTCTGAAGAATGTTCCTTTTAGTTTTGAACTAAGAAATATTTTCGTATCTGGAGAAAATATTTCATTTTCATTTTTTCCTTACAGATGGAAGTTTATACTTTTACATTTTAGCGAGTAGAAATTGCCTATGAGCCTATCTAAATATTTTGAACCCAGATAAAATAGAAATGTAAAAATTTAGTGTCACTGTCATTTTATTTTTTAATTCATAGATAAACTGAACTAAAAAAGGAAGAAGGCAGTTGCAGTGAGGCATTTTTGGAAGAAGCTGGTTTTATTGGGAAGTGTTTCTTCTGTTTTATCACACCGTCTCAAAGAAGGTGTGCTAACTTTGTTGGTTAGATTCTAGGGCATTCATTTAACTACGTTGTTTCCAGATTAAGGTGTCTTTGTACATGAAGGGTTCAGCACACATGTGTGTTGGCTGTTATTTTTATGTCTTATGGAATTAGCATCCTTTGCAAGCTTATGAGTAAACATTAGAGGGAAATGTTTTTCTTGAATATCTCTTCCTCTGCATCTACTTTTTCTGATGCAGGTGTATGTTGGATCAGTCTTTTCAGCTTATAGTGCTATACGCTAAAATTCAGATATGCATGAAAATGCGTGGAAAAGACAGAAAGTGTCAATTGTATGCTTTCTCTGAGATTATTTAGGCCTTGTTTCAGTTATCGATTTGTTGCCTCTCAGCTCCAAATTTATCTTGCATTGCTTCTCTGTGAAAATGGAGTGTACCCCTCTATTTCTCATTTGTCAGCTGGAACAACTTCCAGTTTTGTCACTAGAGGATGCTAGAGTGAAGGAAGGTGCTTTCTTTCTGGGTTCAGAGTACTCTTCTCACAGGCTCCTGAATCTCTGGCTTCACCAGCTTCTGGTTCCTGCAGTGAACATCTGCTCTGGTTCCTGCAGAGAACATCTGGTCTGGTTCCTGCAGAGAACATCTGGTCTGGTTCCTTCAGTGAACCACTGGTGGCTGGTGGCACACAGCAGCTAACAGAAAAAAAAAAAAAAAAAAAAAAATCCCTTCCAGTTACGCCCTCTGGTGGCCTCAGAGTGCAGTGCTGCAGTGAGGCTCTCCTTGGGCAGTTTTATAGTGCATTCTGGGCTGTGGCATCTCCTCGAGGATGGCTTTCCCTGAAACTCCAGAGGACAATTTCCAGCAAACTTTACTGGCCAGATATCACATCCAGAGAGCCACAGCCATTTACACTCCAACAAAATCTGAATTTCAGTGCTAGGAGGAGGGTGATGCTCTCTTCATCTGGTGCTCTATCTCAGCCCTACTTCTTATATTTGCTACTTTTATATTCTTTAGAGTTCTTTTTACTTTTAACAGCCAATGCTTTGTTACTCCAATCTGCTTTTATAGTTAATGATTCTTTTTTTTTTAAACATCTTTATTGGAGTATAATTGCTTTACAACGGTGTGTTAGTTTCTGCTTTATAACAAAGTGAATCAGTTGTACATATGTTCCCATATCTCTTCCCTCTTGCGTCTCCCTCCCTCCCACCCTCCCTATCCCACCCCTCTAGGTGGTCACAAAGCACCGAGCTGATCTCCCTGTGCTCTGTGGCTGCTTCCCACCAGCTATCTATTTTACGTTTGGTAGTGTATATATGTCCATGCCTCTCTCTCGCTTTGTCCCAGCTTACCCTTCCCCCTCTCCATATCCCCAAGTCCATTCTCTAGTAGGTCTGTGTCTTTATTCCTGTCTTACCCCTAGGTTCTTCATGACCTTTTTCTTCTTTCTTAAATTCCATATATATGTGTTAGCATACGGTATTTGTCTTTCTCTTGTTAATGATTCTTTATGTTAAATTAAACCTTCCTGTTCAAATCGCTGTGTGTTTTCTGCCTCCTGGAAGGATCCTGACTGATACAGGCCTTATTAGCCTAAGAATGATCCATGTGGTTCAAAGTAGATTAACATTCTCTGCACTGCTGTATGTGGCAAAATGCATAGATATTTATAATGTGTACATTTTACCCTCATTTATTACTGTTCAGTCTTTCCCCAGGTCTCTTGAGAGAGGAGTCTGAGAAAGACACTGTTGCCTATTGTAGTAGTCATTCTCATTTCTTTCTTATTGAGAGAACTCTGTTTTTGTAGGTGGGAACATTGTCTTCTAGAATAAAAAGTTTCTGGTTCTCACTCTCCTTTTCATTAGAATGACTATGTAAGTAAATTCTGGCCAATGCATGTATAAGACAGAATGTTGCTTAAAGGGAGCTAACCTAACTGAAAGGGACATGACCTTTTTTATACCTGTCTGCCTTTCATTTGTCTACTGTGTGCAACTTGATGTGATGGCTGGCGCTAGAGTAGTTACCTTGAATCATGAGGTCCTTCACTGGGGTCATAGAGCAGAAAGATAGAAGCCTGTTCCTTGATGATACTATAGAGCAATTAAACAAGTTCTTGCATGCAACTTTGAACTTGTTTAAGCCACGGTTTGGGGGGGTTGCTTGTTTGTTTTAACTTTGCTGTATACATTTGAATATAAACTTTACTAATGCAGACTGATTATTTTTGGTCTTTATTCTGGCATTTTTCATTTGTCTGGCCTAATATCATACTAGTAAATCAATATTGTGATAAAATCAAATAGAAGAAAAATGTGCATACGTGTCAGATTTTATTTTCCATATTTGTTGTACTAGTCAGTAATTTTCTGAGGCTTGTTAGGCATTCTACAGAGTACTGTCACCAGCAGGAAGAACTGCCATGGACGCATCACTCAGGGTGCCTGAGGAAGGAAGCATTGTTACAATTTATATGTGTTTCCACCATCGTCACTCATAGCTCTACTCTTTTACACTCATATTTTCAGCCATTTCTTCTTCACATGACAGAAATCTTGTATATATGTTGGGATTTTATTCTACTTATTTTTCAAGGAAATGATTTCTTACACTTGAAGAGCTATAAAAACATTTGAAACATCAAAATGACACATCACACATTTAAAATCTTAGAAGGGACTCCTTAAGGTTTGGGAGGGTTATAATGTCACCCTTCCCTAATATTTGCCACTAAGATGTATTTTGCCCCTATTTTGGTATTACTAGTTTCAAAGAGAAATGGGAGGAATTTCACTTCAAGTTAGAATGTAGAAAGAATGTGACAGACTTTTGTTTCTATGGTAACAATAACAAAAGGAAATGGATGAAATAAGAATCATACTTTTCTATGAATCAAAGTCCTGAACTTAAGGAAAGTGTGTTGAACTAAATTCCAGAGATAAGCAAGTATTTATAGGTGACTCGTGGGAACTTCCACACCAGGGGCCTCTGCCTGATTTGAGTGTGGAGAGGTAGAATAGCAGACCAAGCATACACAAAGAGATTTGCAGATGGCAACATATTGGTCATCATTGATCAAGTGATTTAAAGCATTATATTTGTATTCCACATACAGCTTTAACTTTATTTTTGTGTTCAATTAAGTGAGAGAAAAAAATATCTCTACCCCTTTAGTTCCTTCTTTTCTCTTTGCATCTCTTCTAAGAGAGAAAATTAATCTGGTTGAGCCTGACTCTCCGGCATGAATTGGTCCATATTGACTCTGGGGCAGGGCTGGACATGGTGGATTCTCTTTGTCAGGCTTTTCCGTTCATGAGACTGGAGTGGTATTGTACTAGGGCTGGGCCATGGCCACCTTTTTTCTTGTCTCTTTAGCTTCTTTCCTACTTGTATCTGTTCAAGCTGGGCTTCATGTTCACTCTCACTTTTCTTTCTTTCACATGCTTTCTCATTTGGGGGGTTGAGGAACTAGGTAAGGCTGGGGAAGGAGCTGGCTTCCTGTTTGGGAAAGTCCCAGGTCAAGCTTTGTATTCACATTGTTTTCCAGAAAACTGTGAACAGGGTTCTAACCCACTCGATAATAAAATGATCACCACCTTTTGTAGGGATCTCATGGGGAATGTGGTGACTTTGTGAAGGCAGAATTTCACTATTCCTGAGTGCTTTCACCCAAGAATCATTACATATTGCCATAGTAGACAATCACTTTATTAATAATATCAGAACCCCACAATTACATGGAAAAATCTGTTGACTGATAAATGTACTGATTATTACTACATCCTAAGTATTGAGTACTAGTTTAATAAACTTACATTAAAATCACTGTACAACATTGTGATCAGTTTATTTTAATTTGGATTTTAACTTATCCATGGCCTTCTCCCCACCATTATTCTAGTTAGAAAAGTTGTAATTGGCATTTTCATGTATCCATAATAAAATATTAATAATAATAACCTTAAATAAATCCTGAAGTATGTTAGAAAGATTAAGTTGTATTTAGCATAGTTTTAGTCATATGAAGGGGTATAATGTATCTAATAATACTTATTTTAAAAGGAAGCTGTATATTACATATTTATTATTAGATTAGTTTATGAACTATGCTTAATTTTCTAATTGTCCTAATAAAGAAAATTAACTCTATTACAAAGTTAGGACAAAAAAATGCAAATAAAGAGAGACAGTGAATACTACCTAAAATCTATAAACCAAAACATGATATTTTTTGTTGCAACATAACATCTTAAATGTAAAAATGAGATAATTAGGGGATTAAAGAGGAAAAAAATCAAATTTTGAATAACCTTCCTTACTGGTAAACCTAGAGTCACTGCATGCTATCCATTTGCAGGTCAAGTAGCTTATTTTCCAAACCTAATACCCATAAAAGGCTCAATGAAATTAATAAACCCATTTATTTCAGTGGGAACATATTACACTGAGAATAACTCCATGAATTCATTATAGATGAAGCTAGCATCTCATTCTGTTCACTTCTACTAATGCAATACATAAAAAGATATATATATATATATATATATATATATATATATATGTGAAATACATTTGTTTAAAGTATTTTTTCACATAAATAGATAAAATTTTTTAGACTTGATTTTTATAACTGTTATAAATGCAATAAAATATATCTTTTTGGCTACTCCTAGGACAGTCCGCTTACAGAAATGTTGTCTTAGAGTTATTTGGAGTGCATATAGATATTACTATTTTTACTAAATCTCAGACTATAATACAGCACATGGAAAGGCATGCCTACTAGACAGTGTTTTTTCCAAAGAGAAGAGTGTGTTTTGTATATAGACAGTGTGGTGCCTGATATGTAAGCATTATTTAATAAAAGAAGAGTGTAGCTGAATCAGATCTACTGCTTCTGTCTTCCATGGTACTGTTCTGGATTTGGTCAGTAAACAAGTATAAAAGCAACCCATACTATATGATGGATTCCAGACAGGGGGAGGTGAGACTGAAATTTTCCAGTGTTTCAGAGTACATTTATTTTTTTTTATTTTTTATTTTTTTTTAAAGATTAGCAAAGGATTTATACAAGTATAGAAGCTTACACAAACTGTCCGGACAGGGTCCCACACGGAGAGAAGTGAGTGAGACCCCGACTAACAGTCGGGCGAGGCTTTTATACCCTTCACAGGGTGGGAAGCCCCCAAGGCGGGAGGGAGCTGTTTAATTTTGAATCAGCCAATCAGGAACCCGGTTCTTCCCGCCCCAAGCAAGCAAGCAAGTTTCTTACAGAAGCCAAAATGTGCTGTTAGCCCTGAAGCTGTTCTTCCGTTTCTTTCATCACATTCCCCCCTTTTACTAGGAACTAATCAAATCCTTGATTCCTGGTCTTCCGTATTCAGGAGGTATGTTTCGTTTTGGGCTAAAGTTTGCCCAGTCAATCCGTCTGTTAGTGTCCACGTCCTCTGTGGTGTAGTCTCTCTTTACTCTGCTATGATGAATCCAAGTCCGGACACCGTCGACTTTAACAGCAGTCGGGGTACTCAACACAATCAGATGAGGTCCAGTCCACCTAGTCTCCAGTGTCTGGGGGTTATGCTTCTTTACCCAGACTAAGTCTCCAGGTGGCAATGTGGGTTCTGGAAATTTTATTTTCAGTTTTTGTACAAAAGGTTTCCAGTGCCGAGGTTCAGCCGGGCAGTGGCTGCAATTTGTCTGACGCATGAGGGCCACCCGGAGGCTACTGGGTCCAGTTGTTTAGAGAGATAGGCTATCGGCGTTCGCCAGGGCCCAAGTTTCTGAGTTAGTACTCCCCTTGCCACCCCGGTTCGTTCATATCAGGGTTGGGGAGTGCCAGAGCAGAAGGTGAGGTAAGAGCCCTTTTAATGTCCTGGAAGGCCTTCCCTTGTGTCTCAGTCCAGTTAATCTTGGTGGCTTCGGGGCCATTCTGGTTAACACCCTTCAGGGCATCGTATAGAGGCTTGGCCAGCTCTGCAAATCTGGGTATCCAGAGCCGGCAATAGCCCGCCATTCCCAAGAATTCTCTCAATTCCTTTCTTGTGGTAGGGGTTGGTAAGGTTAGGATGGCCTGAGTGCGTGGCTTTCCTAGCCATCTCTGCCCTCCTTTTAGGATATACCCTAAATAGTTTACTTGTTCTTGACAAATCTGAGCCTTTTTAATTGAGAGTTTATAGCCTAAGTCCTGTAGTAACCTTACTAGGCCTTTTGTTCCTGTTAGACAATCCCGCACAGTTTTTCCAGCCACAAGTAAATCATCCACATATTGTAATAAGGTTACTTCGGGAAACTGGTTATGGAATTCGAAAACGAGTTTTTAACAGTTCATGTAATTTTGTAGATCCCAGATGCGTTCCCTCATGCAAGCGTCGTATCAACATCAGGCCTAGGTTCTCAGGAATAAAAATTCGGTGATCTTTGTCTTGACTTCATAGGGGCAGTCAGGCATGACCAGGAAGGAGTGGGTGACTGTTTGCCCAAGTCGACCTTCCTGTCTTCGGATGGTCATCCCGCCTCAAATGTCGGCTGTTCCAATTCACAAAAGGCGCGGAGGGTTTCCGGGGATACAGAGGCCCCGAATTCCCTGGCGATCTGGCGGAAGTCTCTGAAGTGGTCCAGAACTAGGCTCAGGGGGGTCTGCATCCGGGACATACCTTGTCCCATTGTTAAATTTCTGTTGAGACAAACTGTCCGGACAGGGTCCCACTCGGAGAGAAGTGAGTGAGACCCAGAGTACATTTATAGTGAAAAGTATTTTGATTATGTCTTCAAATTCCGTTAGGACTTTGTAAACTTTTACAGAACTGTTTTAGAAAAGAAGGAAAATGTACAAGCTAAAAATTCATGCAAGAGTAAACAAACCAGATACGTTAGAATATAGAAAAGAATTTGATATTAAACTTCCTGCAAAAAAAAATACAGACTGGTAATAGATACAAAATACATTTCTTGGCTTAAATCTTGGCAATACAAGACTTTTATCTGCCTTTCTAGGACATTCTTCTCTTACGTAAATTTGCAAGCTTGAACGACACAGTGAGGATGTAAACAATTGGCATTATCATCAAGATGCAATATACTAGTATTATAACACACCCTGTTAAAGGAATTGTTGCCAAAGGATTTCAGTGAAGTTGAGTGTATTACATTCTTTACATAATTTACTTTCAACGTAAGACAGGCTTTCAGAGCGTTCCACCCAGTAATGAATATCCGTAGTTTAGGTATGTCACCCTGTAAGTAAATTCAGAAGAGAGAGAATACAGAAGGAAGACTCCTGCACAGTGACCATGCTACTCTTTTTGTATTTTAATGGCATGTGTAAAATAATAACACTTATACCATAGACCACAGAAGGGCTTTCTTTCTAAGTATTCAAAGGACATGGCCCTAGGGAATTCTGAGGTTCATGCAGTTGCTATGTTCATAGAGAGTACAACAAGTGGAAATTAATAAATGCACTAGCAAAGTCCACTAGGGTATGTATGTGTGTATGTGTGTTTGTGCCCACATGCTAAATCTCTGTAAAATAATTTTACAATAAAGCAGTTACTTCTGTGTACAAACCTATACATTTAGATTTTCATGTATTATATTTGATCAAAAAGGAACATAAAACATCTTTTGGAGATGGAATTATTAAAATTTGATGAGAAAAATACTTTAAAATATTTGCAGTGTTAGAGGGCCCTTGATTGAATGAACATATGCATTTTGAGATTTATTTACCTTCTTCATTGTATTTTCAGCTTCTTTAGACAGTGATCTTCCTCTGAGGTTCCAGGTAAAATAACATTATGTCTTGTGTTTTACCTCTTCTCAGAAGGTCACAGATGGGTCAAATAAGAATTCCCAAGATATCTAAGAAAAGCATTATGACTCAGTTCTTTAAAAGTAGATGGTATTCAACCCTTTGGAAGGTATTTTTACCCTTTTGTGAATAGGCTGGACTTAAGAACTGTTTCACATTTTAATTTCTTCTGTATAAAATCTCTCAACAAAGTATGATTTTGTTGTTTTTGTTATTGCTATGTGGTTGGTTTGTCTGGGGATACTGGACAATCTCACCTGGCCCCTAGCTTGCTGTCCCCAGTGCAGATGTAGCTGGGTGACATAATCCTGACCAAGGCACATCCTGTACAATGCAGAGGCACCTGGAAGCCATAATTCTGTTTGGGACCTTTGCAGGCCATGACCTCCAGCCACCCCCTTGCTTTATGTGGCTACAAGTCAGATTTTCACCAGCCTTTCGGCAGCACTCAGAGAGATTCTGAGACTTACCTAATATGGGACAAAGATAGCAGTCAGTCTTTTGTCTTTAAAAGGTCTACCACACTTCTCCTCTCTGGAAACCCATCGCTGAGGGTCTACCTGACCTTGTGCATGTTCCACACTTGCCAATAAAACATCTTCACAAAGCACTCCATCTTTTAGTGTCTAGGTAGAGACAAAGAGAAACAGCTATAAATACTTCAAGTGGAAAAAAATAATTCATTAGAGATACAAATCGGTAGCTGAAAGTGACCAAGAAAACCATTAGCCTCCAGGGAATTTGAAAATGCAGTTGTGTTTCCTCACAGGCTACAGGGCGCCCATGGAGCCTGTGTTCTTTATCCCTAAGATGTGGTGTTAACCCTGATGACATCTAGAATTAAAATGATCAGTGACTTCCCAAAATAGGAAAATTTGCCTTTTTCAGTCTTTGGAGTTTACCTTACTGAATTTAAATTTCCTATCATTTGAAACATAGAATTGACAGAGGAGAGAAAGACAAGCCTCTGCAAGAAAGAGATGCCTCAGTGCAAAGAATGTGAAGTATCTCATGAAAACAGGAACCCCTCTTGGCACTTTGCCCTCCACCTTATTTAAGGATTTATGGAAATATGGGGTGATAGACGTATTTTCCACATAAGCAGATAACCAGAAAAATGTTAGAAAATAGGGCACTTTCTCAAAACCCCCAGACTTTCAAGTTCAGTGATGCCACTAACACCGTTACTTTACATTATTTTGGAAGAGCTGCAGTTCATGACACATTTGTGACATGTCATTCTTCCCAACACTGTATGGCTATTAGGAACCTGTCAGGGTGATACAGGGGAAAGCTTTCTAGTATTGCTCTGTATTATACACCAGTGGCCCTCTTCCCTCTTCTATCTCTCTTTCAGTGAGGAGAACCTAGATAAGAATCAACTACAAAGGGAATCTGATCATGAATTTTGAGTTGACTGAGTGGTGTTATCCAAGCAACACAGATGCTCTTTGTAAAGCACCTGGGCACAATGCGTAGCAGATAAGTCTCCCTTTGGTTTCAAGCCAGAGGCAATACATCTATTTAATATCTTTGACTTTTATGGGTTTCTCCTGAAGAATTTCTCCTGTATAAATGATACTCTGAATGTGTGCTATGTTTTCTTACCTCAGACTCATTTAAGCTTTAGATTTCAATAGTGACTGTCTTTTATTACTCAAGAATGGATGAAAGCAGTAGTTGAAAATATGTTTTGTGGAAATGTGTATTTTTGGACTGAGAAATGCCCAACAGTTTTCTCTTCCATATCTGAGTCTAGCAGATAGCATTCTGTATTTCTGCTTAGCTGGCACGAAGTTTCAGAACTCTGTCCACTTTCTCCTTTAAATGCCAATTTATAAGAACTAAAGGTACCTTCTCAGGGAATGCATCCTTTAGAAATTGTCAGGGACATATCTGCACCTTGAATACAAACCTAAAACTAACATTTTTCCTAAAATTTATACAGGATTTTAATATTCCTCTAGTGTCGAATGACAAATTTGGATGAAATTTGACTGCCTGTCCAGCTTCTAGAAAACACCAGAATATTATCTTTTAGGAGGGTTCTCCATGTCACTTTTGGAGAAACTGAAAGGACATCTGGGGATATTTGAAGACTGTCTTCTGGGGAAAAATATTGAGTGCTAGTAGGTAGTTAATTTGGTTATGTAAATTTCCCATAATTCACAAAATTAAAAAATGTGTTGATAGGATATTCCCTTTTGTTTTTAAAGTAATTGGTTAATTTTTAAAAAGTAATTAATCCTTAAATAATTTTTACTCTATATTGTTTAGGTTGTAAAAATCTAGCTAGATTTACATTGTTTAGTTTATCCATAAAGATAGTATATAAGATTTTCTAATAGGAACCTGAAGACTTTGTCCTCCATATCCACCATGTCAGCTTATTTTTGGCCTGGAGAGCCTCAGAACTGGTCAGAGGAAGGGAAAAAGTTTCAGTGTCACCATACATTTTGTACCAGCCTCAGGTATTTTATTGAGATATAGCACTTTCAGCAGCAACTTTTTGTCATAAGTCTGTGTGTTAATTAGGGTATCAGTCAGAAAAGACTAGGTCATGCTGCAGTAACAAACAACCTTGGAATCTGAGTGGCTTCATGCAGCAAAATTTGTTTCTTGCTCATGTTACATGTCTATTGCTGGTCAGCTGGTCAGGTCATCACAGACCCTCAGAACATCCACACTGCTAATTGTATTTGACATACAAAAGAGAAAAGATCCCTGATGTCCCTCAAAGGTGTCCACCTTTAAGGTACATGTCATTGTTTTTCCAAAGTCATTGATTATTACTCCTATAATCTCATCCAGCCTCAAGGAGACCAGGAAGCATGGTACTTCTTTGTGCCCAGAAGTTAAAAGAACTGGTGATAATAGCAGATAGCACTAATGACTACCATAGTGAGTAAGCATGATATTCTAGGTTGTCAATTAGACCAACTTTCCAAGTAATCTATCACATAATTTAAGACAATTTGCCATCTGTTTTTGCTGTTGTTGTTGTTGCTGAGATCTGTGTTTTGTTCAGATTTCTGTTTGTACTTTCAACTACTACAGTGTTTCTCAAACTTTATTCAAGTCATATCTTTGGTCAAGATATGAAGGAAAGACATAGAAGGATATGTTAACACAACAGTTGGAAAGATATGTTAACAATAGTTTGAAAGGGTGACTGAGATTCAGAACATTGAACAATTACAAAAAATTCTGCCATTATCTCAGTATTCTATGCAGTAGGTCACTCTATTAAGCATGGTGTCACTTTTCAGTAGAATTGTCTCCTGTCCTAACTTCACTGTCATTTCATCCAGAAATAAGTAATTTCTCTTTGGTGTTTGATTAATGATAAATCATACCACTTACAGTAATTTATACGTCAACCTCATCTCAATATTTTATCTTATTAAAAAAGTCACTATAAAACTATATGTCCTCAGTTGAAACAGAATTAAAATTTATACCTTAATCAAAATTTAATGGCACAACAAGGAAGGACACCCTTCACCTCTCTTTCTTGTTCTCTGCTTTCTTGCAGGCCACTCCCTGCCATTAACTGAGGGTTTGGAGATTGGACACACAGTATTTTCCCACATCAAAGTTACCATAATGTCCATGTTAAAGACATATACCACTGCTTACTCTCACATTTCTTTGCCTTTAAAAATGACTTTGCCCTCACCTCCACTTCTCCTCGGCCACCACTTCCATATCGTACCTGCACCTTTTCATCACGCAAACCTGACATCATTATCTTTTGTTTGAAGCACTTAAAAGATTCCTGTCTGGTATATTGTCCTACGGTTTCCCCTTTCCAGAATATTCCTAACATTGCCATTTTAGTAGTCTATTCAAGATGCAAATTTGATCCTATCAATCTACTCTTTAAAACCCTTCATTGACAGTTGAGATGCAGGCTAAGTTCTTAGCATGTCATATAAGACCTTTTCTTAATTTCTCCCCTCCTCACTTTTAAACTTCATTCCTTACACTCACCCACTTTTCACTCTCAGCCCACTTCTAGACCCATGAATATGCCATCAGCTGTCTTGCCTCAGGGAATTATACCTGTTGCTCTCTTTTCCAGGAAGAGCCACGCCTTCCCTGTCTTCAGCCACTTACTGTTCATCCATCACTTCTTAGTCTTCTATGATATGCCAAGACCCTTCTTAATGGCTTTCATGATATTTTGTGAACTTATCATAATCCTAAGAGCTTCTGTGTATTTGTAAGCTTAACCAGAAATAGATGTTCACTTATAATTGTTTAATAAAATCAATGAATTCCAGCAGAAGTCACTTCGGCAGAGAGCAGCACAGCTGACTGAGGGAGCAGGCTATGGAGAATTCTCTAGTGAAAAGGGACTGAAATTGATTCTGGGGATTACTCATCATGAGATATTCAGAGGCTAGGGTATTTTTGTAAAACAGATTATGTATAATTTAGCTCTTGTAGAAAAACATTTATTTTTCTATAAGAAATATTTCTTATACTACGGCTTGGGCATAAAGTATTAGCACTGGACTTAGTTGTGAGTCCAGCTGAGTCCAACAGAGAGAATTTTTTGACCTTAAAACAGGTATAACCACTGAAGCAAAACTTAACTTCTTTTGTGCAGATGTCCCTGGTATGATGGAAACACTAGAACAAGGTCAGCGTAATATGAACACTGAAGAACACCAAAAGAACGTTGAATTTAGAGTGAGAAAAACTGAATTCTGTTATTAGCTTTCCATCTTCCAGCAACGGACCTTGAGTAATCCTTCAGACTTTCTGAATTTCTAGGTTCTTATTTTTCTAAAATGGTAATAACAATGAACAGTGTCAGTATACCTCACAAGATGTTATTATCCAGTTGGACAAAATATGTGAAACCACTTAGGACACCATAAAGGCATATAAGAGAGTAAAAGCATAAGTCATGTACAATTACATTTAATATTACTGTAAAATGGAAGTAGAAATTTAAAATACCTCCTGTGTAATCCCAGTGACAATTGAGGTTCCAAATGGCTTGTCTAGAATCTCATAAAATCCTAACAAGAGGTTAAGACAAAAATAAGCCCACTCTGTAATATATACCAGCACAGAATTTTTTCTCCACTTGACGTGGGGAAAGTAGACATTGTGAAATGTTGATATGATTTTCCTCATATTGTCTTCAAGAACAGGTAAACGAAAACAAACAATTTGAAATGAAAAAAAAAGCAAAGTTAAATATCAAACTGTGAGCAATACCTCATTAAGTAATATTCTACAATTGGGTGTGTGTGTGTGTGTGTGTGTGTGTGTGTGTTTCAAATGTGAGTGTCTATAATCATAAGCTTTAGCTTATAGATCTCTGAGTTATGATACTCATAACTAATTTAAAAATGGGAATACTTTCATAACCTTCAGCATAACTTTACTAATCTCTTTTCTTTACTCCTGAATATTTCTCCCCTATCAGCTGCTCACAAGCCTCTTGCTTATCAAAGCCTAGTCTTTCCCCAAATTCCAGCAAACAGTACCTTTGTGCTCTTCGGCTCTGTCCCCACTCATAGCCTGTTAATAGGTAGATTGATTGATTGATTGATTGATTGATTTTTTCTTATATTGTCTACAGGCTTTACTTCTTTGACCTTGTGGTAAAATTAACACGACTTGAATTCTTACTGGTTTTCAACATTGAATAGGGATAGTGAATAGAACTCAATTTTTTTTTTGAACATCAACCAATTTATTTATTTAAACTTTAAAATATCCAATTTTATTTTATTGTTTTAAAAAATTTTATTGGAGCATAGTTGATTTACCAGTGTTGTGTTAGTTTCCAGTGTACAGAAAAGTGATTCAGTTATACATATACATATACTCATTCTTTTTCAGATTCTTTCCTCTTACAGGTTATCACAGAATATTGAGTAGAGTTCCCTGTGCTATACAGTAGGTCCTTGTTGGTTATCTATTTTATATATATTAGTGTGCGTATGTTAATCCCAAACTCCTGATTTATCCCTCCACCCCACATTTCCCTTTTGGTAACCATAAGTTTGTTTTTGATATCTGTAAGTCTGTTTCTGTTTTATAAATAAGTTTATTTGTGTCAGTTTTAAAAATTAGATTTCACATATGAGTGATATCATATGATATTTGTTCTCTGACTTCACTTAGTATGGTAATCTCTATGTCCATCCATGTTGCTGAAAATGGCATTATTTCATTCTTTTCTATGGCTGAGTAATATTCCATTGTATATATGTACCACATCTTCTTTATGCATTTCTCTGTCAATGGACATTTAGATTGCTTCCATATCTTCGCTATTGTAAATAGTGCTGCAGTGAACATTGGGGTGTATGTATCATTTCAAATTATGGCTTTCTCTGGATATATGCCCAGAGTAGGATTGCTGGATCATATGGTAGTTCTATTTTTCATTGTTTAAGGACCTCCATACTGTTTTCCATAATGGTTGTACCAATTTACATTCCCACCAACAGTGTAATAGGGTTCCCTTTTCTCCACACCCTCTCCAGCATTATTGTTTGTAGACTTTTTCACGATGGCCATTCTGACTGGTGTGAGGTGATACCTCATTGTAGTTTTTTTTTTTTTTTTTTTTTTGCGGTGCGCGGGCCTCTCACTGTTGTGGCCTCTCCCGTTGCGGAGCACAGGCTCCGGACACGCAGGCTCAGCGACCATGGCTCACAGGCCCAGCCACTCCGTGGCATGTGGGATCTTCCCGGACCAGGGCATGAACCCATGTCCCCTGCATCGGCAGACGGACTCTCAACCACTGCACCACCAGGGAACCCCTCATTGTACTTTTGATTTACATTTCTCTGGTAATTGATGATGTTGAGCATCTTTTCATGTGCTTTTTGGCCATCTGTATGTCTTCTCTGGAAAAAAAAATTGGTAGATTTAGCCAACATCTCTGGTTCAATCCACTACCTTCTTTCTGTCTCTATATAATTCCAATTTCCCATCATAACTAACTAGATTGAGTGACAAAGAAGAGTGAGAAAATGAAGAGGTGAAACATTCACATGTTAATTAATTGTGTTTCAGTCACATTTAAAACCATACATAATGCAAAGTGGTAATGATTATTAAGACAATCTAAAAAACTAAAAAGGTGATAACTGTATTCATTAGGGGTCTTGGTTAAAAGTACCAGAAATTCAGTTCTGTGTCTACTTGGCAGAATGGGGAAATTATGGGATGGATACTCAGGTGCCTCACTTTATACCAGGAGGGGTAAAATCATGTGGAGAGCCAAGATTCAGCTGGATTCCTCTACAAAATTGGTTTCTCATTCATTCTCTGTCTCCTTCTGCCTTTCCCTCTCCCTGTCTCCTCCTCTCTCACACACATTCTCTCCAACTCCTCATCTATGCTTTCTCTTATCTGTGTGTTGGTCATGTTTTCTTGATGCAGGTACAGTGTCCTTTTCTACCTGCCAAAGAATATGATTGTCATCAGTCCCCATATTTCAATTTTTGCAAATCCTAGTACCAAATTAGAGGAACTTATTAGTATGTGTGTGTGTGGTGTTTCCAGTTCCTAAAATTAAAAAGAAAAGAACAGGGCTTCCCTGGTGGCGCAGTGGTTGAGAGTCCGCCTGCCGGTGCAGGGGACAACAGGTTCGTGCCCCGGTCCGGGAAGATCCCACATGCTGCGGAGCAGCTGGACCCGTGAGCCATGGCCGCTGAGCCTGTGCATCCGGAGCCTGTGCTCCACAACGGGAGAGGCCACAACAGTGAGAGGCCCGCGTAACACACACACACACAAAAAAAGAAAACAACAGAGAAGAGCTCTGATTAGCCATACTCCTTGATACATCAGTAGTAGTAAGAGGGGAAGAGAACTAAAAAATCATGGTACTCTTGTGCAAACTCATGGGTAGGGTAGAGAAACAGTTCCCAGATGAAGGGAAGATATTTCTGCTATTATCATCCTAACCAAATCAAAATGAAAAAAAAATGAACACACAGCTATTAAAATGTGAGTTTTTAGTTGCTCTTTTATATTTTCAGAAATGTCAGTTGTATGAACATCATGTCTATGCTTAGGGTGTAATTCATATTTGGAATTCTTATTCCTCCAAGGTACTGAAGGAAATTAAATCAGATTAAAGAAATGTATGATGGCCAATTATTTCTTTGCTAATTGTACTTTAGGGCATAAATTGTATTAGAGGGTTTAGGACAGTGATTATTCCTCAGAATTAGCACACTAAGCATAATTTCTTTGGAAAATTTATCATATTTTACTTTATACCTTTTTTGTTGTTTAAATAATTTAATGAAGGATTTTTTTCAATGAAATAATGATCCTGTACTGGCATATAAAACTACAGCAGATTCTGTTTATTTGATTTAAGGTTCTATTTTATTACAATTATTGCTACGTTTAGTATAGTATAGACATACTTAAAGATTCATATAGGATTCACATTATATAAAAATTATTTCCCATTAACTTTATTCAAAAATTGGGTATATTCCAGCAGGGAAATTTTTGCTAAATATTAAAAATATCTTTAAAGTTAGGACAAACCAAGTAATGTTATGAAGAAAAGATGTCACTGCAGTACTTTGAAAGTATTCCCCTTTAACAACAACAGCTAAGCACATGAAGTCCTAGTTGTCCTTCAGTGAGTACCCAATGATTACTTTTAGCTGATTATGTGTTTTAGATAGAGAATGGGTCAATATAATGCCAAAGAAAACAAAAATACTAACTTAAAAATATGTATGTAACCCCATTCCATTGCAGCATTACTTGCAATAGCAAACAATTTATAATTTTGACTGTCCAAATATTCTTTCATAAATTTGTTTCTTCTTTTAAGTTAGTGAGTTTTTACATCTTGGGGGAATAACTCTACTTGTACTTAACGTCTTTTTCAAGATAAATGTTAAAGGATTCCCATTGGTAGTCTGGTGTCATTATCAATAGGATATGTTTCACAATGTTAGCCAGTGATTGAAAAATAGACCAAGTTTAGTAGAGTCAAATCTGGCCTGATTGAAATTTTGTCTATTACATTAGCCAACACTTCTGAACATCTACAGTTCAATAACACATTCAAAATTATGGTACTCAGGAACTCCAGGAATCTAAAGGCAATGTGAGTTGTCAATGATTAAAGCATATTTATTAGGGAGGTAGAATAAAATGTACTTTACTGATTTTTTTTTTGTTAGTTTTCTTCCCCCCTCCCCTCCCCCTCCCCCTCCCTTCTCCTTCTTCCCATACTCCCCCTCCCCCTCTCTTCCTCCCCACCTCCTTCTTCTTCTCTCTCTCTCTCCTTCCCCTGTTTCTCTTTCTTTTTCTCTTTTCAAATCAACCCATGCAAATGTGGGTGGGTAGCCTATAGTAATGAGAATATTAAATCAGAAGCTCTTTTCTTTAACTCAGCAGGTAAAAAGGACTTTAATAGAACACCATTCCACTCTTCATTATCTATAAAAGGAAATCTTAAATATTCATCATGGATCCGTGGCACATTTTCTAGGGAAGTATAAGAGTTTCTTTATTTAAAACAAATACGGTGTAATTTTGACTAGAGAAGGGCAGACGGCAGAGGGGAAAATGGTGATAAAATCTTGGGAATTGCAGAGACTGGTATTTTTTAACTTTTCTAATGATGGAGAGAAGAATCAGACAAGAGATGTGTTTAATCTGATATACAGCAGTTTTCCAGAAGGATTTAATATCTTCTCAAGACTTCACATATATTTAAGAATTGCTGCCTTAGCTTTACTAACGCTAACATCACAAATTTTCATGCCAAAATTTATTCAGTGCCATTTATTACTTATTTATTTTTTAGATAGACTTTATGTTTTACAGCAGTTGTTGGCTCACAGCAAAATTGAATGGAAAGTACAGAGACGTCCCATATACCACCTGCCCCCCAACACACACACTACTTCCCCCATCATCAGCATCTCCCACCAAAGTGGTAGATGTGTTACAATTGATGATTCTGCATTGATCAATCATTCTCACCCAAAGTCTGTAGTTTATACTAGGGTACACTCTTGGTGTTTTACATTTTATGGGTTTTAACAAATAGATAATAACACATATCCACCACTACAGTATCATACAGAATAGTTTCACTGCCGTAAAAATCCTCTATGCTCTGTCTGCTCATTCCTCCCTCCTTCCTAACCCCTGGCAACCGCTGACTTAATTATCTCCAAAATTTTGCCTTTTCCAGAATGTCATATATCAGTAGTTGGACTTATCCAGTATGTAGCCTTTTCAGATTGGTTTCTTTCACTTAATAATATGCATTTAAGGTTCCTCCATGTCTTTTCATAATAATTGATGGCTCAGTTATTTTCAGTGCTGAATAATATTCCATTGTCTGGATGTACCAAAGTTTATCCATTCGTGTGCTGAAGGACATCTTGGTTGCTTCCATGTTTTGGCAGTTATGAATAAAGCTGCTATAAACATCCCTGTGCAGGTTTTCTGTGGACATAGGTTTTCAACTCCTTTGGGTAAATTCTACAGAGCGTAATTTCTGTATCATATGGTAAGAGTATGCTTACCAAACTCTCTTGCAAAGTGGCTGTACCATTTGGCATTCCTCCCAGTAATGAATAAGAGTTTCTGTTGCTCCATATTCTTGTCAGCATTTGGTGTTGTTAGTGTTCAGGATTTTGGCCATTCTAAAAGGTGTATAGTGGTACCTCTGTAATTTTTCATATTACTATTACTAAGCCCAGAGAATTAAGCAGCTTTCAGAAATATATATAAACCAATCTCCACATAAAAGCTGATTCCCAAAACATAGCCAGAACAAGCAAACAGAGACCCAAGAAAGTGAAAGTTTTTAAGCTTAGTTATTTTCTGTATGCATGAACTATTTTCAGGGATTTAGGAATATTTGGTAGAATAGTACATCTACTTAAAGCACTAAAGAAGAGACCAAAGTGAAATGAGTTCTGAAACCAAGGATATAAGTTTGCAAATCTTCTGAATGATGAGGGCTTTGGGTACTAGAAGGTGTACAAATTGCTTGAAGGCATGTTAATTCAATGTTTCCCCCAAACACTCTACCAAACAAATAAAATATACTAATATAATTTCACCACCAACCACAAAATGTAGGCAAACTTTGTTGATACTGTACCTGCCAGGGAAGGAAACTGTGAGAACTTAAAAAAAAAAAGATTAATGCTTTCTATGAAAGGGATGTGTTCGCAGGGCTTGCTTTTTTGTTGCTGCTGTTGGGGGTAATTAAAGGAAGCACCACATGTACACACACCCACGTGCCCTACATTCTTTTCAGATCCCTCGTTTACACTCTAATGCTCTGTGTAATAAAAGCTTTCTCCATGTGGTAAAATGCTTTCTAAGCATTAATATGTGAATTTTAGATCTTGACAGCCTGGTCACCCTCCCTCATCTCTAAATTGTTCATGTTTTTGTCTCTATTCTTGTTTAATTACTTGTCTATTTTCTCTATATTGCTTTGGCTTTTTATTATGCATAAACTTATGTTTTATATAAAAAATTACCGATTCTCCACTACCAGTATCACAAACCTCATCATGGGTAAGCAGTTTCCGATTCTCTGAAGACAGCTCAAATAAGTTTTGTGAATAAATTTCAAAATGATGCCAAGAATAGAGATTGTGAAACTTGTAGATTCATATAGTTTATAGGAAATTATATTAAGCCATTTGACTTGATATTTCAGGGTCATATTCGAAGAACATGATAAACACTCATAAATACTAAAAGTTATAAATAGTATACTCATACTTCAGCAAGTAAAAAAAATAATATTGGCATCAGTGTACCAAGAATTTAATACTAACAGCAACTTTATGAGGAAGGGATTAGCATTCACATTTTCTAATGGGAAGGACTTAGCAACAGACAGTAAATTGGGAACCTTAGTTTATATATTCAAGGATTGGGTGACAATCAACTAACATACAATTACTTAGCAGTGATATGCTCTAATGTCTTATTATAAAGAAGCAAGAGTTATAAATTTTAGTTTTTTGAATTAATAACAGTAAAAGTAATGATTAAGGATTTTTATATACCAACATTTTAGAAGATATTACTGAAAGTCATTGAATAACTCCAAATTATTTTTATTATATAAATGTTTCCCTAATGGACACACTTTCTATTTAAACATAGTTGAGGACTCCCTTCCAAAGAGACAATTTCCAGATTACCTCTCAGTGTGCTCTATTAAAACAGATATCCTTTAAAACTGACAAATCACATTTTTCTCAATTCCTCAGCCGCAGGGGAGTTACATTGTTCAGAAGGAAATAAGATGGATATTCTAAATAGAATGTTTTTGGATACCTTTCATGAGACATCAGTGGGTCTTTAAAGAGAGTTTCTTGATTTTTCAGGCAACACCCCAGGCAGCCCAAGATCTATCGCTCTGTCACTTTAACGGCGGCAGTAGACGTGCCACTTTTTCTAGGAGATCTTTCTCTTAAGATTTGAAAATGTCTACAAAGCAATTGCATCTGTCATCTCCTGCTTGATCCACTGACTCCCACAGGCCATGTCTGAATGGTTAAAAGCTATATTTTTGCCCAAAATGCTTGTTGGAACAAACGCATTTTTTTAGGGCAGAGACTCTGTAAATGAAAACTGTGCATTCAAACCTGTAAACATCAGTGAGAAGAGCTGTGACCAGGAAGCAGGCAGACTTAGTGGATTCTATGAAAGACAACCAGACTTATGGCCGTGGGTCACCTGGGATAGCATCTCAGACACACAAACAGTTTTCTTTGTGGCTACTTCTAGGGGAGTGAAGCTTAGTATTTCTTAAGAAAATCCATTTCATTTGGGGATTGAAAAACTTTTAAAAATGATATTTATGTTATTCCAGAATCTAGCTTCTTCTAACTTTAATTTTATTGTCACTAGGTCGGCACTTTGAAGATTGCCGTCAGGATAACGTGATAAAACATATTTCTTTCATCTTTGTATTTACAGCATAGTCAGTCACTCTCCTTGTCATGTCCTTGGGATGCACCAGATTTTGCAGTGTTCCTTAAAGTGTTCAACTGAAAATATATATAAACCTTGAAGTATGAAGAAAGTGTGAATAAAATTTTTAGATAGTTCTGGATCAATGTCCAAATTCACCAGAACTCACAGGCCCTTCTTTCTTTTAGGTTTTGGCTTGAGGATTTTTTTGGTCATTTTATGAAGGATTTCTGAAAACTTAGATTTGCCTTTCTCAAGAGGAAAATGTGGTAAATACATTTAGGTATAGATTCTAAATACATTTTGGATTATCATATACTTCTGAAAGTATATATTAGAGATAAGCTTGTTCTTATTAGCAGATGGTAATCTCAAAAATTATGTATTAGAATTACTTTAAGAGTCAGCTTTACTTATATGGTTTTATCAGTTAAATATGAGCTTCTGCTCTTAACGAGTAGGTGTTCATATTCCTATGAATGCACCAATTAGGAATCAAGTTCCATTTCTGAAGCAACAATTTTGGAGAATTATAGTACAGTGATAAGAGCATGAGCTCTGGAGTCAGATTATTTCATTTGCTTCTATCTTTATCATTCAACTCAAATAAATATGCTTCTTACGGCTCTGTCATGCCTACTTAATTTGATTTGCTCAAATGGTTGGATTAACAATGATAGACAACCAAACTGCCTCCATTGCTGAGACAGTTGGGCCTTCCTAACATGCCTGCTACCAGATTCAATGCTCAGTATTGCGTTGCGGGGAGACCAGACAAACAGAGTGGAATCAAATGGTACCTAAGATCCAGTATTTGTGCATAAGCCTTGGTGCCTAAATTGGGACTGTGTCTTAGAAATGTGGCGCACAGAAAGATACCCTGTGGTATGAATGCAGTCTTAGGAGATACATCACTCATACTTCAGATCAACTTTATGTGTCCCGTACTAAGGACTTTGAGTTTGCGAGTTAAATGATTACTTAAAGCACAAAAGACATGTGATATTCCCCCAGCCTTCCTGGTACAAAGCCACCTAAAATAAAAATATTTAAAATTAATCTTTCAGTAGCAAGATAGTAAGGAAATCCTTGGAAGCTATAATCAGAAAGCTTAAATATAGAAAAATCAGCAAGTATTGAAGATGGATGTTGGCTTGGGGTCTCTGCCAATTGACTCCTGCCCCAGAGCTTCAGTTTTAAGGGCCATGAGTGAACGACAAATATTAGGATACAATAAGTCCCCTACATATGAACCTTCAAGTTGTGAACTTTCAAAGATGCAAACGTGCATCACGATTGTTTTTTTCAAGAGGGTAGATAGAATTGAATCCAGCAAGGAACCAGAGCCTGTGCCATCAACGTCAGGCATGAGTGAAATTGCAGCTTGCCCTCCGTCTGCTATTGCTGATGATCCTTCAGCTTCTACCATCTCCCTCCCATCTCCTTTCCCTCCTCCAGTCAGTAACTCTTCTTGCCTGTTCACTCGATGCCAGCCCCTGTGTGCCAGCTGTTGTACTGTACTACTGTATTTTTCAAGGTTCTGTACTGTAAGATTAAAAATGTTTTATCTTTTGTGTTTGTTTTTTATGTATTATTTGTGTGAAAAGTATTATAGACCTATTACAGTACAGTACTATATAGCCGATTGTGTTAGCTGGGTACCTAGGCTAACTTTGTTGGATTTATGAACACATTGGACTAACGAATGCGCTCTTGGAACAGAACTCCTTTGTATGTAGGGGACTTACTGTGTGTATAGTGGAGAGGTGGCCGAGAGGTTCAGAATTAACCCAGAGCCCTGAACCAGTGGCACCCTCTGTGGCTGAAATAAGAAAACAAACCTTTCTTTTGGTGTGAAATATCAAGAAATCTTTGCCTCTCAGTGGCTTCAGAGAAAAACAAAACAACAGACAAACAAACATATTTCTCCCAAGAATTCATAACCATCCTTCCTGGATAGGGATTAGAAATAACACTAATTGGTCCTGAAACCCACAACCAGAAAGTTTATTTTCAGTTGACCCTCAGGTGCTTGGTAGAAGCATATGCAGATCTTCTCTGGAGAAAAAAACACATTGAACATAAGCTTCAAGATGATCCCACAATAAACTTCCAGGAAAACTGATTCTCAAAAACAAAAAATTCATAAGACACATGAGGAGAGAAGTAAGACTATTAGAGCCAACAAAAACACAAACTACAGAATGAGATATTTACCATCTACTGCTATTGAAATTATCATCATAGAATATTAAATAAATATGCTAAATATGTTTAAATGAAAAATGTATCAGATTATGGCTAAGAGAGAAGACTTTCAAGATGATCTAATGGAACTAAAAAAAAGAACATTGTGGCATTTCTAGAAAAATATATGAAACACAAAGTCACACTAAACCAAAAATGAGATGCAATGAAGAGATTAATGCAATAAAAAAAATCAGAAGAGACATATCCAGAAATCACAGAAAGATAAGAGATAAAACTATGAAAGACAGCTTAGGAGACATGTAAAGTGATAAGTTTTAACATTTATACATTCATCTAATTGAAATCCAAAACAAAAATTAGAATAGGAATAATCAATAGAGATAATATCTAGAATTTTTCAGAATTAAAAAGAATGAAAACCCAAAAGTAGGATAAATGAATCTTAAAAATCCCAAGACAGGATAAATAAACAAATGTCAACATCTAAATACATGAAACTGCAAAACACCAAAGAGCAATTTGTGAAAGCTGCTCAGGATAAGAGACAGCTTACTTACATAGGGAGGGAAACTAAACTAATAAGCGGCTTCTTAATGGCAATAATAAAACTAAGATATTGTGAAATAGTATCTTCAGGATACTGGGGATGCCGGGCAACACAGAATTAAATATACAATGAAATTATCTTTGCAAATAAGAGTGACATCAAAATGTTATTCGATCATTATCATAAACATTTCTGTCATCCACAAATTGATATTTATTCTAATTCTAATAACATCCCAATAGTTTGTTTTAATATGTTGAAGATAACTTTGAAAATTATGTGTAAGAACAAAAATTCAAAGAAAGCCAAATAAACTTGCAATTAAAGAAATGAAAAGCAAGAAAATGAAACAATGTGTGGTGACTTAATCAGATAACAGACATTTTAAGATATAACGTTTAAAAACAATGAGTGAGGAAAATGATACAAGGAAAATAAGGCACTTCTGTGGGGAAAAAAAATTGATCCCTACAAAATAAATTCAAATAAATAAAGGACAGAATTATATAAGGCAATACTTTTAAGGATTTTGAAGAAAATATGAGAATATCTTTAACATCAGGGTAGGTATGAATTTTGTCAACAAAATGCAAGCATAATAAGCTAAAGGAAAAAGCTAAAATTCTATTACACTAAAATTAAGAACTTCTGTTTTTTCTAATAGCATAAAGGAAGTGCCAAATCAAAGCAGAACCGGAGAGAAAATATTCACCTCAAACATATTACTGACAAGAGATATTTACTATCTATAGCTGACAATAGATCTTATAATGGACTAAATGTGTGTGCCCTCCCAAAACTCGTACGTTGAAATCCTACCCTCTAGTGTGATGGTATTAGGAGGTGGAGACTTTGGGAGATAATGAAAGAGGAGCCCTCATCAATGGGATTTGTGTCCTTATAAGAAGAAACTAGAGAGAGATGATCTCTCTCTCAGCCTTGTGATGATTTAAGGAGAAGATTGTTGTCTGCAAACCAGGCACCTCACCAGGCACTAGATCTGCTAGGACGTTGATCATAGAATTCCTGGCCTCCAGAACCATGAGAAATAAACGTTTGTTGTTTTAAGCCATGCAGTCTCTGATATTCTGTTATAGCAGCTCAAACTGATTGACACATTTTTGTCTGAAAAAAAATTATATATATAAGAATATATATGTGTATATTAACACACACAATATTTATAGAACAATAAAAGTAAACTAGCAAACAGGCAAAAAAAGCATGGAATAGTGAATATGTATATATATTCATATATTGAGAATATATACATCCTGGAAAATGAGTACAAAAACATAGATCAAATTCAAACATAATATTTTAGGGTAAAAAAATAAATCACAAAAGAATAGACAAAATGAATCCATTTATATAGTGGTAAAACATACAAAACTAAACAGTGTTTTACTTAGGGAACGTACATGTTACCTATAATTATTAAAAAATTAAATATCAGAAAATTTAGAATATTGAATGATTAACTCTTCAGAGAGGCATGTCAGTCTGATTGGAAAGGGACATACAAGGGATCTCAAAGGTAGTTGTTAAGTTTAAATTGTTAAAGTGAGTGGTAGGTGCATGTATGCTTTTAGCAAATATTATTATCATTGGTAAGACCATAAAGTATATGTACTTTTTTGCGTTTATGACGTTTTGTGGCATGAAAATCTCCAAATAATAGGAAGCCATTTGCAATAGCCATCTTTAAAAATGATTAATCATTAATCTTTATGCCACCGTAATTGAGTTCTCAACATATGGAGTAAATAAATAGGGATGTGTCCAGATCAGTTCAACATTTTTTTTGTCCAACTATATGCAAGACTTAAATCTTGGACATATTATCTTGTCCAATATGTGAAATGTGTAGGGTGATGAAATGCCTGGCATTTCATCTATAGTACCATAGTCCTGCTTTAATTGATTTTAGCACCAATCTAATTTTATGCTTGAGAAATTTTTTAAAAATCATATTAAAACTTTGGCAATTTCCAATTAATTTCTGACTTATTACATCTAGTAGTAGAATTGCAGGATGGAAGAAGGAACTGTGTAAATGGTTAGAAATTGTTTACAGATTATAGGGAAACAGCCAGAAAGTGTGATATGAATGATGAGAGGGGCTCAAAGCTTCAAGGACTTGATTTTAGAGATGCTCCTGCACCCAGGAAATAGTGGTTCTTAGAGAAAGAAGATTAAAGGGAAAAAGATGGTATTTAGTGGGGGAAAATTAGACAAATGATGATTAATACCTAATGTGTAAAATAAAGTGAGCAAGCACTTGGTATTAGTTATGCTATAAATTATCCACAATGAGATTAATATTAGCAAGTTATAAATGCTAAAACTAAATCTCAGGTGTTAGCTTACTAACTGGTCAATGTCAGAGCTGTGCTGAAATCATGGTTGCTACAGAGATTGTTATTATTTATTGGTGTGTAAGATTCTAGGAAGCATAAACATAAAAAAAATGTTTATTTTAATTTAATTACACATATGCATTTCCTTTTTTCCACAAATATTTGAGGTGCCTTAGCATTGTACATAAATCAAAATAAAATTGAAAAAATATACAAATATTTCAGGGTGATGGGAAAATACAGACAGAATAGGAAGATAAGGTCAAGGAATAATTTGAGGAGGAATTAGTTTCTTCAGAAAAGTGTTTCTCACCAGTAAATTTTATTCACTCCCATTTGTTGATATGGTTTAAACCAAAATTAAAACATAGAATGTCTAGGGAGATAAATGGATTGCAACTTCAACCAAAAATTCTTGGTAAACATCACTCTTATGGGACTTGAGATTCTACGTATGATCTCTGGGTTAATGCTATAATTAAGACCTGACTTTCACTACTTCTCTATAGGTGTATTTTTATTTTTTCATTTTTTTAATGAACAATATTATAGTAGTTTCAGGTGCACTCCATAATGATTGGACATTTGCATACATTATGAAATGATCACCACGATAAGTCTAGTAGCCATCTGTCCTCATAAAAAGTTATTACAATATTATTGACCATATGCCTTATGCTGTATAGTACATTTGTATGAGTTATTTGTTATATGACTGGAGGTTTTTACCTCTTAATCCCTTTCACTATTTCATCTCTCACTCTCCTTTCGGGCAACCACCTGTTTGTTCTCTGTAACTATTGAGTCTGTTTTCATTTTGGTTTGTTTGTTTTGCTTTTTAGATTACACATATAAGTAAGATCATGTGTATTTGTCTTTCTCTGTCTAACTTTTTTCACATAGCATAATACCTTCTGCACTCACCTGTGTTGTCACAAGTGGCAAGATTTCATCTTTATGGCTGAGTAATATTCCATTGTATATCTGTACTACATCTTCTTTATTTGTTCCCTAGACATATGTATGATATTGTAATGGTGGATATGTGATATTATATATTAAGACCCATAAAATATAAAACACCAAGAGTGAACCCTAGTATAAACTGTGGACTTCTGGGTGGTGCATCAATGTACAATTATCAGTTGTAACAAATCTATCACTCTGATGGGGGATGCTGACAATGGGAGAGACAATGTGTGTGTTGGGGCAGAGGTATGTGAAAAGTCTCTGTACTTTCGATTCAGTTTTGCTGTGAACCAAAAACTGCTCTAAAAATAGTCTTTTTTAAAAAAAGATAATTCATCAAAAACATTTTTAATCTAATATTTTCATTATTTTTTCTAAAAAATGCCAAGGACTGTAAGAGTAGACCCTGGGAGAAGGTGTAGACTACAAGTTGGGCCCCCTGAACTAAAAAAATAGTAAGGTTAAAATATCAAATAAGAATCAAAGCTGTCTCTCAGAACAGACCTTGGATAGATCAGTATGATCTATTCAAATGGAATGTACTAAAAATGTTCTTCATATAGCAAACTCTTCACATTGTATATTTTAAATAAGATCAGTTTATTGTGTATTGATTATACTTCAATAAAGCTGAAAAAAATTATGTCTATTAAAAAAAAGTTTCCATTAGAATAATTCTAACATACAAACCATAATATGTTTACAATGAAACAAACAAATCCTCAGTGCATGTAATTAATGGTTATAATTAAAATAACAACCTCAAGTAGCGTAACATCTCAGCAGAGATATTCTTGGGTGACTCAGCTACCACACACGGAGTTCTTGGAGGTGCTGATGGCAAAGACTGAAAAACACAGTGGAACTAAACATTGAACCCCACATGCCAGCTGGGTCTTTTCTAGTAGGAGGCAACACAGACAGAATTTCACCCATTCGGATTACATTATATAACACTTGTTTTTTTTGTTTGTTTTTTCTCTCTCTGCTGTTTTCAACTTAGAAGTATAAAAGTGGAGGGATGAGAGAAGTTGATAAGATCAAAGTGTCAGAGAAAAGGGGATGTTAGGAGAAAATCAAAACAATGAAAGCATATGCAAAGTTATTTTAAAGTAAAACAGTTCTACAAGGCAACAGTTTCCACAGCACAACCCGGCCTTTGGTATATTACAAACCTGCTGCAGCTCCTAATCATTTTCTTGAATCATCTTCCTTAATTATCCAGAAGCCCATGATGGGATCAGGCTGTTTTTCCCACCAATTTTATGCAGCTACTACTTCTTTAAACATTTTTAGAAACAATTCTTATTGGTTGCTATCTTATGTCTTTTACGTGTGTTTTATCATTGAAACCTCAGCAAAATGCTAGCCTTTTCATGTGCTACTTTACTACCTTATGGTATATCATACAAGCATGAGTAGATTTTGGATTTTAGAATTTAAGTCTAAAGCTGTTATTTCACATCAAAATCACACTTGGCAGGGAATTAAGAAATTATTTTTACGTAATTGCATTTAATGGTTCAATAGAATTCCACTGCATAGATTGTCATAATGTTTTTAAATCAAACTTACATTGCATTCACAATATTTTTACTTGTATACCAACAACACACTAACATTATATAATTAAATTTTAGTGTTTTGCTGAAATTTCTTAGAAAATATTCTAGATTATCTATTGTCTTTTGGATAACATTTTTGTAAAGTTTATATATTTTTTCATTATTCCAACTGTATGTATCCATTTTCTTCTACACCTACGAGCTTTACATATTTATTAAAACAAAGTAAACAACCTGATCCTCCAAAGAAGTATTCTATTACTGTGTAGATAAAATGCATTTGTTGATTACGTTTGTATTTCTTTGAGAACAGTGAAGATTGAGTTAATTTATCTGATATTTACTTTTTATGATTTATACATCTTCTAATCTCATCCTTTAACTGTAGGACAACCGTTTTTTATTGGTTTGTAATTTTTAAAATAATTATGATTTGAACCTTTTGTCCTGTGTTTTTTCTATCATTTTTCTTTTAGTATTATTTATATTTTAAGTACAGAAGTATATTTATGAGGTTAAATTCAACTGTTTTTTGAATGATATCTTCCTATTCATGGGCTTTTCTATATTCAAAATCCTATAAATATAGACTTGATTTTTATTGTAATAATACTATGGTTTCTCTTTTTTTCCTTTTTCTTTTCTTTCTTTTTTCTTTTTGAATGCTAAAAGCAAGCTTTGAAAGATAGTGATTTAAGTCAAATCACTGACTACTCCTAGACCCAAATTTCTAACAGAGTAGGTATGTTAGACCTGAGAAAATGGCTTGGGAAAGTTGACTTTTTATTCCTTTGTAAGAGCTAAGTAAGAACTTAGTAAGAATTGATGTGTTTGGGGTTGTTGCCAGTTATCTTCACTTCTTGGGCAGGTGGATATTTTCCTGTTTCTAGAGTGTTCAGAAAGGAGGGTATTAAAAATAATTATGAATGGCAAAGGGACATTCTCTAGGGATTGGTAGAGTCCTCACCTTTGTCTGGGGTATCATTGGGTTTGTTAAACATGAGGCTGCTAGTCAAATCTGGAGGGAAAAAAACCTAACTACATTAATGTCTTGCTAGGGAAAGGAAGCTCTCAGTTGTTTTAAGCAGCAATCTAATGTAATATAGGTTTTGGGGAGGTGTGAAGTTAGGGATTAGTGAATTTTTAGAGGCATATTTACTAGTATTACTTTTGAATGGGCGTTGGAAAATTTCTGTGTCTGTGGGGATTCAGCTTTGACTCTCAGTCATTTGGAAGCCCTGCCATCTACAACAGAAGGAATATTGCTGGAATATATAACTTAGAGTCATCTGAGAGAGAATATAAGAATTAAAATTGTAAGATTTGTGTTCAGAAACATTTGATATAAACTCTAACTTTGCCAATTACTATCTGTATGATGTTATGCAAGTTGCTAAATCTCTCTAACATTTAGTTTCCTGATCTGTAATATAAATATGATATTAGTATCCACCTCTTATATGTAAGGGGAAAATGATCAAATAACTAACATTTCAAAGAAACAAAACAAAAACATATGTTTCTGCCTTGTGAACTAACAAACTTCTTTTCCCATCAGTAGGATGGATGATCATCTGTGTGTTGCCCTTTCTCTATTAGGCTTATATTAGTCTAGAAAGTATCTGGAGTCCCTTTTGTGGGGGAGTCTGTATTTTCAAAAAGTACAAAGTATGGAAGTATATGCGATGAAAATATCATGCTTTTTAAAATACTGTTAGCAGGGTCACCCAGAAAGCTTTATTATCATTTCATTAAGTATTTTTTAATCTTTCATATGGAGCAAGGCTATTTTAATTTCATAAAAATTTAGCTTCCTATAGCTACATACAAAACTTTTAATTCAATTATCAAATGCTTTAGTATGATAGTATTATCATAAGGGCTTAATTGTTCATTCAATATTGTCATATGCCTTATGGAAAATATTTCCAAATTGTCGTACTCTTTGGATATAATCCCATAGGGTTGATGGTTTCTTAAAGTGACAGCTTGGAACGTCATGTCCTTTACCTTTTGTTGCTGTTGTTGTTGTTAGTTTCCTCAGACTTATATCACAACATAATTCCCTTAGTCTTTCAAAAGATGGATCCACTGAGGAAAGAAAAGGGACATTTTGAGATAATATAAATATGACACATATTTAGCCAAAACACTGAATCAGTATCAAGGTCTAGCAATAAATAAGGTGGATGGTTTTGAAAAAAAAGTTAATTATTTTTAAGTAATGCAGCACTACTAGAGTTGTTTTTGTCTTTCTCCCAAAAGCACTTAGACTGATTAGCTGAAAGTTATTATTAAGTCACGACCACTTGACATGCTTAAACAGGGATCTTGGAGGACATAGATGAGTTCATGGAATATAATTAAAATACTCTTTTATGAAATACATGCATAATGCTTCTTGATATTTCAGTCATATTTATTCTGCTAAAATTGGGAATATCATGCATGCTTCAAAATCTATTCTTAGATGGGTCTATTTAAGCATTTTCACAGTACAAAGAATTTAAGAGCTATCATTCAGTGTGTCCTCAAAGTATATAAAATTTAACCATGACTCTATAAAATGTGTATGAAGATATATCAATAAAAAATGTATCAACCAGGCTTCCCTGGTGGTGCAGTGGTTGAGAGTCTGCCTGCTGATGCAGGGGACACAGGTTCGTGCCCCGGTCCGGGAAGATCCCATATGCCACGGAGTGGCTGGGCCTGTGAGCCATGGCCGCTGAGCCTGAGCATCCGGAGCCTGTACTCTGCAACAGGAGAGGCCACAACAGTGAGAGGCCCGTGTACCGCAAAAAAAAAAAAAAAAAAAAAAAAAAAAAAAAAAGTACCAACCAAAAACATAATATGCCCAGATCACAAGAGATTTGTGACTTTGGGTCTTAAGAAGAACTTTCAAATAGTTCTATGTTTACCAATTTTGGCAATTTTTCTTTTTCTTTTGTTTATGATGTGTAACTACTTTTGTGTTATTGTTTTTTAATAGTCTACATTTATAGAGGTATAAAATGAGTTTTCTTTGGTAACTTGACTTTTTCCACTATTTTTACTGAGCTAATATTTTAAAAGAATCTAGCATCCAGTTTTTTTTTTACCTATTAGAATTTCTTGAATTAAAATTGGTAACCAAAAGTTAGTTTTCTAACTGCAATTTTGACTTTATCTGTTTAAATTGTGTTTTTTATACATTCGTACGCTTTCAGATCTTCATTATGCATTAACTACATGGGGGGGGAGGAAGTTCAAATTATAAGCAAAAGAATCATTACCTGTTATCATGCTATAAAATACATGCTTTGGTATATGAGATGCATGAAGAATTATGAACTTTGGATAAATTGCTCCTTTCTTTTTATTCTCCCAGAAGAGCTGTCTATAGTGGATTTCATAGAGACTGGAGTGGATTTATGTTGTTAGCTTGGTTGCAAGCCACGCTTCCCATAGGTCAAGCCAATTAAAGGATAACGAAGGGAGACATGAGTCCAAACAGTGGCATATGGCACAGTGGCACTAGTGCTCCCCAGAGAGGGAGAACCAAGTCATATGGATTATAACTTTGAAATGAAGTGAAATTGGATGGTGAACACTTTGAGCCCAAATTCCCCCTCCCTTTTTTGTTTTCAGTCTGTGTACTTTTTTCCATACTTTCTTCTTCTGTTGAGCAGATCAGGTAAAGGGCGGTAGGGAGGTGTAGGAGGTTCAAACACCAGTTTCAGTTACTTTGTTATTTTCCCTGTTATGATCTAGATCTTCCTCACTTCCTGGGTTTCTTGTTGGTGCTCACAAAGGATCCAGTTTTGGTGGTATCGCATATGCCCAGTGTACTAAGTCAGCTTCCTACCTAAGAAATCCGAGAATTGAGCCTCAGGATGTAGGCAGACATTCAATTGGAATCATCTGAAAATTAGGCAAAAACTTTGAATACAGTATAAAAATAATATATGAAAAAATCACTTTGAATGAATAATGTTAGACTGTGTTCAGTAGTGATCATAAACAAAATGATTGTTTTCAAAAATTTCCTCTACAAATTTAGGGTAAAGAGAAGAGAATTTTAGCAATAAGAAAAATAAATGGCAGTGTGGGGTTAACTCATAATATAACCAAGCCCCTAGACCGTGTCAGTTAATCTTTTTCAAACAGAATGTACAGAGTAAATTGACAGACACATACGTATAGATGTTTGCTGCTTAATTAAAAGTCCATCAGGTACTACCTCAGGATTAACTTGAGACTGCAAAACAGTTTGACATCAGTTGTGCTGGGATTTCCATCCATTCTGCAGTTTGTTCCATTAGGTCTGTTCTTTTGCCCATTTTAAGAATTAAGTTGTTAAAACTTAATACTGAAACAGTAGAAAATTGAACTCTTTTAAGTCTTTTTAAGAAAGACTTTGTATTACATCCAAAATAGCTAGCTGAAAAACTATGGCTAGAATAACTAGAGACTCATTTTACTTCTGGCTCTGCTACCTATTTGCTGCGTGATTTTAAACATATCTGATTTTACCTCTTTCTGCCTCAGTTTCCTCCTTTGCTAACTGATGAGATCTGAGGATGAGTAAACTAGATGATCTCTGAGCTTCCCTTCTACTTTGAAAATTTTCTGAGTATACTCCATCTGTTTTTTTTAACATCTTTATTGGTGTATAGATGCTTTACAATGTTGCATTAATTTCTGCTGTATTACAAAGTGAATCAGCTACACGTATATATATATATATATGTATATATAACCCCATATCTCCTCCCTCTTGTGTCTCCCTCACACCCTCTCTATCCCACCCCTCTAGGTGGTCACAAAGCACTGAGCTGATCTCCCTGTGCAATGCAGCTGCTTCCCACTAGCTATTTTAGATTTGGTAGTGTATATATGTCCATGCCACTCTCTCGCTTTGTCACAGCTTACCCTTCCCCCTCCCCGTGTCATCAAGTCCATTCTCTAGTAGGTCTGCATCTTTATTCCCATCCTGCCCCTATGTTTTTCATAACCATTTTTTTCTTTTTTAGATTCCATATATTTGTCTTAGCATACGGTGTTTGTTTTTCTCTTTCTGACTTACTTCACTCTGTGTGACAGACTCTAGGTCCATCCACCTCACTACAAATAACTCAATTTCATTTATTCTTATGGGTGAGTAATTCCATTGTATATATGTGCCACATCTTCTTTATCCATTTATTTCTCGATGGACACTTAGGTTGCTTCCATGTCCTGGCTATTGTAAATAGTGCTGCAATGAACATTGTGGTACATGACTCTTTTTGAATTATGGTTTTCTCTGGGTATATGCCCAGTAGTGGTATTGCTGTGTCATATGGTAGTTCCATTTTTAGTATTTTAAGGAACCTCCATACTGTTCTCCATAGTGGCTGTATTAATTTACATTCCCACCAACAGTGCAAGAGGGTTCTCTTTTCTCCACACCCTCTCCAGCATTTATTGTTTGTAGATATTTTGATGATGACCCTTCTGACTGGTGTGAGGTGATACCTCATTATAGTTTTGATTTGCATTTCTCTAATGATCAGTGATGTTGAGCATCCTTGCATGTGTTTGTCGGCAATCTGTATATCTTCTTTGGAGAAATGTCTAATGAGATCTTCCACCCATTTTTTGCATTGGGTTTGTTATTTTGGTATTGAGCTTCATGAGCTGCTTGTATATTTTGGAAACTAATCCTTTGTCAGTTGCTTCATTTGTAAATATTTTCTCCCATTCTGAGGATTGTCTTTTCATCTTGTTTAAAGTTTCCTTTGCTTTGCAAAAGCTTTTAAGTTTCATTAGGTCCCGTTTGTTTCTTTTTGTTTTTATTTCCATTTCTGTAGGAGGTGGGTCAAAAAGGATCTTGCTGTGAGTTGTGTCATAGAGTGTTCTGCCTATGTTTTCCTCTAAGAGTTTGATAGTGTCTGGCCTTACATTTAGGTCTTTAATCCATTTTGAGTTTATTTTTGTGTATGGTGTTAGGAAGTGTTCTAATTTCATTCTCTTACATGTAGCTGTCCAGGTTTCCCAGCTCCACTTATTGAAGAGGCTGTCTTTTCTCCATTTTATATTCTTGTCTCCTTTATTATAGATAAGGTGACCATATGTGCGTGGGTTTATTTCTGGGTTTTCTATCCTGTTCCATTGATCTATATTTCTGTTTTTGTGCCAGTACCATACTGTCTTGATTACTGTAGCTTTGTAGTATAGTCTGAAGTCAGGGAGCCTCATTCCTCCAGCTCCGTTTTTCTTTCTCAAGATTGCTTTGGCTATTCAGGGTCTTTTGTGTTTCCATACAAATTGTGCAAGTTTTTGTTCTAGTTCGTGAAAAATGCCATTGGTAGTTTGATAGGGATTGCATTGAATCTGTAGATTGCTTTGGGTAGTATAGACATTTTCACAATATTGATTCTTCAAATCCAAGAACATGGCATATCTCTCCATCTGTTGGTATCATCTTTAATTTCTTTCATCAGTGTCTTATAGTTTTCTGCATACAGGTCTTTTGTCTGCCTACATAGGTTTATTCCTAGGTATTTTGTTATTTTTTGTTGCAGTGGTAAATGGGAGTGTTTCCTTAATTTCTCTTTCAGATTTTTTCATCATTAGTGTATAGGAATGCAAGAGGTTTCTGTGAATTAATTTTGTATCTTGCAACTTTACCACATTCATAGATTAGCTCTCATAGTTTTCTGGTGGCATCTTTAGGATTCTCTGTGTATAGTATCATGTCATCTGCACACAGTGACAGTTTTACTTCTTTTCCAATTTGGATTCCTTTTATTTCTTTTTCTTCTCTGATTGCTATGGCTAAAACTTCCAAAACTGTGTTGAATAATAGTGGTGACAGTGGCAACCTTGTCTTGTTCCTGATCTTAGAGGAAATGGTTTCAGTTTTTCACTATTGAGAATGATGTTGGCTGTGGGTTTGTCATATATGGCCTTTATTATGTTGAGTTAGGTTCCCTCTATGCCTACTTCTGGAGAGTTTTTATCATAAATGGGAGTTGAATTTTGTTGAAAGCTTTTTCTGCATCTGTTGAGATGACCATATGGTTTTTCTCCTTCAATTTGTTAATATGGTGTATCACATTGATTTATTTGCATATATTGAAGAATCCTCACATTCCTGGGATAAACCCCACTTGATCATGGTGTATGATCCTTTTAATGTGATGCGGGATACTGCTTGCTAGTATTTTGTTGAGGATTTTTGCATCTATGTTTATCAGTGATATTGGCCTGTAGTTTTCTTTCTTTGTGACATCTTTGTCTGGTTTTGGTATCAGGGTGATGGTGGCCTCGTAGAATGAGTTTGGGAATGTTCCTCCCTCTGCTATTTTTTGGAAAAGTTTGAGAAGGATAGGTGTTAGCGCTTCTCTAAATGTTTGATAGAATTTACCTGTGAAGCCATCTGGTCCTGGGCTTTTATTTGTTGGAAGATTTTTAATCACAGTCTCAATTTCAGTGCTTGTGATTGGTCTGTTCATATTTTCTATTTCTTCCTGGTTCAGTCTCGGAAGGTTGTGCTTTTCTAAGAATTTGTCCATTTCTTCCAGGTTGTCCATTTTATTGGCATATAGTTGTTTGTAGTAATCTCTCATGATCCTTTGTATTTGTGCAGTGTCAGTTGTTACTTCTGCTTTTTCATTTCTAATTCTATTGATTTGAGTCTTCTCCCTTTTTTTCTTGATGTGTCTGGCTAATGGTTTATCAATTTTGTCTATCTTCTCAAAGAACCAGCTTTTAGTTGTATTGATCGTTGCTATTGTTTCCTTCTTTTTCCTTTATTTCTGATCTGATCTTTATGATTTCTTTCCGATCTGATCTTTATGATTTCTTTCCTTCTGCTAACTTTGGGGGTTTTTTGTTCTTCTTTCTCTAATTGCTTTAGGTGTAGGTTTCTGTTGTTTATTTGAGATGTTTCTTGTTTCTTGCGGTAGGATTTTATTGCTATAAACTTCCCTCTTAGAACTGCTTTTGCTGCATCCCATAGGTTTTAGGTTGTCATGTTTTCATTGTCATTTGTTTCTAGGTATTTTTTGATCTCCTCTTTGATTTCTTCGGTGATCTCTTGGTTATTTAGTAGTGTATTGTTTAGCCTCCATGTGTTTCTGTGTTTTACATTTTTTTCCTTTAATTGATATCTAGTCTCATAGCGTTGTGGTCAGAAAAGATACTTGATATGATTTCAGTTTTCTTAAATTTACCTAGGCTTGATTTGTGATCCATGATATGATCTCTCCTGGGGCATGTTCCATGAGCACTTGAGAAGAAAGTGTATTCTGTTGTTTTTGTAATCCATCTATTTTTATTCATCAGATTTTACTCTGTAAAACAGAAAGAAGAGTCCAGGTTGAGATGAAGTGAAATTATTTAACAAAGTGCAAATAGCTAAAAAGTGTAAATATATTCTTTAAAATAATTGCTCTTTTGATTTTGAGTACGTGAAGTAGACTGCTGTGTTTTTGCCATGCAGTATGTTACCTCTTCCTCCATCTTCCTCCTTGGGAGGTAAACTGGAAACTTCCAAATCCCTTCATTATCGTTCCTTCTTTCTCAGAATGCCTTTATCATTTTCTTGAATTATTTGCGTCATGTGGCCATTGTTCTTTAGGAACCCAGGTTCAAAAAACTCGTGTGGAATCACATTTCATTTGATTTCACCCTAGACATTTATCAGTGCCTTGTAAGTACCCACCCCCCACCACGCACACACACACATGTTTCTTTTAAGTACTGCTCTTCTATTCTGACAGGCTAAGTCCCGCTTAGGAAAAAGCATTTTGCTGTGGAGGATGCATAGAAATGTGAAAATAATTTTTATTTTCAAATATGCTGTGGTTGAATTTATAAATATCATCAGCCCCCCATATCCGTGGATGGGGAATCCACCGAAAGAGAGGACCAACTGGACTGTGCCAGCTTATACTTGAGACTTGAGTACCTGTGAGTTTTCGTATCCGCAGGGGTCCTAAAGTCAAATGCCCTTAGATCCTGAGAGATGACTGTACTTGAAGTAGCATATACCTTTTACTATCCTAATTTATTGACGTATTGCAATTTTTAATAGAGAGTTCCTGCACTGGCTGTTTTATTCCATTCTAAAAATCTGTAATCAAACATAGTATTCTTCCTGAGCCTGCATCTGGCTATGGGCAAAAGCTTTTAGCTTGTCTGTAAATGCTGTGTACCGAGTCTGAATGATACCCCTACAACTTATTTTCTTTAAGATGCTACCAGCTAAACTAGAACTGGTAACAGAAATATTGTAAGAGAATTGTCATTTCATTTTTTAAAAATAAAGGTGGGTGTACGAGGCTTCTGTCACGTCTCTCTATATTTACAGTGAAAAGTCAATTCTAGGCAGTTTGTGTTGAAAATGACAGCATTTCTATCAAGCTCTACATCAGCTGCTGTTTGCTAGAGTCAGAATTGTCATCCTTCACTGGGCTGTCTTGCTTTATGATATCAATTAGCAAACAATCTGTTTGGTTGGCACTTGATACAGTTAGGATGCAAAACACAGTGACTGTGAAGCAAAACATTTTTCAGGGAGAAGGCTTCTTTGCCCAAGCATGGGGAAGGGGAAATGATATCAGTTTCTTGTCTGTCCGTCTTTCTTTGCCACTAATGTCAGTTTATTGACATTAATACAGTGTAATAATATTATTAGGTTGGTCTTTTAATTTTTTCCTGATAATGTTAATATTTGATTTTTAAAGGCTTATAGCTTTTAATTATTTGTTTTGTGTTTTCAGTTCTAGAAATTATATTCAAAACACTACTTATAGTGTAGAAAAAATAAAATAAAAAAGTCATACTTCATAGAAAACAGGAGAGACAGTACACTAGAGGGCACTAGTAAGCTATCCTTTTGGCTTATTTATTTTCATTTACCATTATAATTTGCATGTCTTTAGGGATGCTTTCACTGCTTAATCTGAACTGAGACTACTCATTTTTCTTTCTCTGTTGGTCTCTCTTTTTTTTTTTTTAAGACCAGTAGCTCATTTGGTAGTTTTCATTGACCAGGAAAGTTCATTATTTTTATAAGCTTTATCCTATATGGATTATCTCGGTGGCCTTTATACTTTTACTGAAGCCCTGCTATCTTGTCTTATGACATTTCTGATGGTCTGTAAGAGAATCTCCACAGCTGCAAGTTATTACTACTTAAGGCCCAATTGTATGGGCTTCAAGATATGCACAAATCACTCTTGGGTATTTCTTTTAAGACACATTTAAACCCCAGTCTCCAGGGATGAAAGGCGAGCTATTTAAGTAATATGCCACCTGGCTCATTTTAATGTGATTGGTAGAGAAGACAGATTTTTGTCTTCCAAAGACTATACAAGAACAATTTTTCTTAAAAGGTCAAATGAAATTTATTCTTCATGCTCAAAACTTTGGCATTTCAATTAACTTTTAAAAGTCACAAACAATACAGTGAACTCTGAAATGTGCTTAAAGAGAAAATACATTGTATTTAATAAGCAAACAAAATTTAAAAACTTTCTTAGGTTATGTTGCACTTGCCTCTTTGTTTAATGAGGTTTAAAGATCTTTTTGAAGTTCTGTGGTAGCAGGAACACCTTTAATCTGCCTGTTGTATCACCGGGGTACTTTTATTCTTTTGGTTGCCTTCTCTTTTCAAGTATTATTTTTTAGTCATGAGTAAAAAGATGAAACAGTTATTTCACAAGTACACATGCTATAAAGAATGTAGGAGATTTATAATGGCAGTAATTACAATGTCACTAGAAATAGTTATGGTAAGATTCTTTCAGTGGGATACAATTAAAACCTTGATCATAGTCCAAATCCAATATGTTGAGGTCTAGTATTTTACAGTAAAATATTTCTTAAGATTTCTGCTCTTGACTCAGTCTCATTTCTCAATTAGAAAAGTACAAAGACTTCCAGTATATATCTCATGTAGCATGTTTTTTGTAATATGCATATGCTGTCTTTCTCAAAACACAACACAGATTGGGGGGCCACCTCAAACTAGGACTAAAGAAATTCATCCTGAGTTTTACATCATCCTGAAATGTTGTATTGTAAAATATTCAGTTGATCACCTTGTTACGGAGTCCAAGCTCGCTCAGCTCACCACACGACAGGCCAATAAATTGGGAGACGAGGTGTTGAGGCAAGGAATAGCGGCTTTATTCGGAAAGCTGGCAGACCAAGAAGATGGTGGACTAGGGTCCCCAAAAAACCATCTTATTGGGGTCTGGATGCCAGTTTCCTTTATAGAACAGAGAAGGGGGGGAGGTGAGGAAGTAAAGTAAAAAGCTAGTAGTTTTGCCTGGCTTGGCCAGCATGAGGAGGGGCTGTGTTAATTTCTTCTTTTCTGCAGCCATTCACAGTTGGGCAGGGTCAGATTGTCTCCCTGTGAGCTGAACAGAGGTACTTTAATTTAACATTCAGGCAGGGGGGCAGGGTTCCCTGAGGCAGGCCATTATGTATGATTATAATAGCAAAAGCAATGAAAAGCAAAAGGTTAAAGTCAAAGAAACAGATCCAACATGGAGTCAGAATTGGCTCTTCCCTGTTACAGTCTTACTTTCCACCTCACCTCCAGCCCCACATGCTAAGTACCATTACCATCACCATCTTGTCTGTTATTGAGATTATTTTTGATTGGAAGAATTTTTCCAGTTTGAGGATCAGAAGGGGGGAAACCTGTAGAAGTAGGACTCAGCTCAGCAAGATGGCATTGCTTTTCCCCTTTGCTATGCTAGTAGTTATTTTCCGGTCTGTTGTCTTTATGGCCATCAGGTTAAAAAGTCATTAATAACATAGACTCCTCATGTATTAGATCAGATGGGATCAAAATGAGTAACTAATTTGATCAAGGTCATGCTGGCAGGCAAGTGGATGAGCCAGTCCAAGACCAAAAACCAGATCTGTTGTGACTTCAAGTCCAAGGCTTTTTCTGCTTCACAAACCTCTTGCTATGTAAAAGTCAAAATCTCAACCCAGATATTTATTAATTTCCTCTCTGTAACTTTTGAGTTATGATTATTTAAGATTATTGATTATTTAAGATTATTAAAGGAAGTCAGTTTTTATTTAATGAAAGGTGACTAAAAATTACTTTCAAATAAAAATGTGTGAAAAAGCTTTTAACATCTTCTGAATAAGAAGACGCCTGTCTATTTTAATATGAATATTCTAAGGGCATATCACCCCTTTTTTCCAGTATATGCCTTTTGAAAATTAGCAACACTATAGAAAGAGTTGAATGTTAACCTTCTCAAATACAAACAAAACACTCTTGATTGCTAGAAGTACTTGATGTCCTGAGATGTTTTGTTGTCCTAGTAGGAAGGATTTCATTTAAAACATTCCATGGGGTCATATGCTTTGCTTTAAAATTAATTTATGGCAATTCCAACTGAAGGACAAATACTACACTTAAGAAAAGCATGACTTCCACAGATCTGTTTTTTATAAGGTCACGAACTAATTGTTTAGTATTTTAAGTGTACTGCCATGATCAGTTCTATTTAATTGAAAAAGACTCATACTTAATATTAAATACATGCATTTATTTAAGTCATTTTGATCATTTGTTTTCAGTATTACAACCATACTTCATACTTCATGTTCAGTTATTTTTTGTAAAATGTAATTTGCAGAAAGATTTCATTGCTATTACACTATAGTAAACCCACTTAGAAATACTGCAGAAATATTTGTAGTCTTCATGTGAATATACACAAGAATGTTTTTAGGGGGTCACCAAAGCAAGGACACATTTGGGAGCTAAAATCAAATTAGAAGGCTGTATTAATTCAACCAATGGAAAGCCCTGGGTTTATGGCATTTTAAAAATATAAGCTAAAATTTCCAAAGGACACAGTTTAGTGTACTTATTTCTTTAGAAAACGTTCTGTTTCAAATAACAGATTGCTAAACCTTTGCAGAGAACAAGGTCCTGAAAAAATGTAATAGACTTCATATATGTATTAATATATGAGAAAAACAAAGGCCTTTATTTTATTGTGATGTAAATAATCTGTCTGTCCAATTTGGAGATTAGATACATCATCCATTTAACTTGGCTCTGGTTCTACAGGATGATCTAAAACCACTGTATGAAGTAATGCTGTGGGGATAGGCTGATGTGATTGGTGATGGGGGAATGTTACCAAACATAAGTTCCTGTGCCCAGTGCCAAACTGAAACATCAGAGGTTGGAGCAAAGAAAGGTTTATTGCAGGGCCAAGCAAGGGAAATGGGTAGATTGTCCTTTAAAAAACCCCGACCTCTTTGATGGTTTTGGGGGAGAAGTTTTTATAGGCAAAATTTGGGGTGAGGGCTATTGGTTGGTGGTGAGGTAACAGGGTGGTGCTCCAGGAATCTTGTGCTCATCCAGAAGTTACCATCCTCCACCTGGGTGGGGGCCTTAGTTCCTGCAGAAGAGCTCAAAGATATTGTTATATATATTCCTTGAGGAGGGACCAGGATCCTGTTTTAATTGCTGCACTATAGTTTCTTGGTTGTTCCTCCTTTGTTACTGCATTCCCTCTTTCCTTGATTAGTAGCTGTTTGAATCGGCCCTTTGGAACTCAGGGCAGGTCTAGGAGGCTGAAACCTTTACCCTGGAAATAAGAAATGGGAGACCTGGAAAGACTTTTGTGCCCAGGAGGGCACCACAGGGTCCTGCTCGGTTTCAATAAGAAGCTGAATTCGGCATTACCTCTTAAATTCTCCAAAAGCATATCAACATGACATTATGACTCCAATAGATTCAAAATTCAGAAACATTTTTGTATTAGACATGGTTTTCAGAGATTGTAACAACAAGAGGTTTGTGAAGCAGAAAGAGCCTTGAACTTGAAGCCATGGCAGATTTGGTTTAATCTTGGACCTAATGTGCAGTATAGGAAGAAATTTCCCCTGGTCCTGGTGGAAAGAAGAAAAAGAGGAAGAAAGAAAGAAAGAAAGAGAGAGAGAGAGAGAGAGAGAGAAAGGAAGGAAGAAGGAGGGGAGGGAGGAAAGGTGGGAGGGAGGGAGGGGAGGGAGCAGTATCCCTCAGATAATCACTTTTACATGTTAGCTCATTTCATATTCAATCAAAGTACCTGAAAGGAAATAATGCAGACATATACCAGTGATGCCAAAATCTTGGCTTCTGTGCCCTGGTGCCAAATCGAATCTCAGAGGCAGAGTTTTGGGTGAAGTAGAAAAGAATAACTTTATCGCTTTGCCAGGCAGAGGGGGACACAGTAGGCTTGTGCTTCAAAAACAAAAACTGTGTGTCCCAACCCGGGAGGATTTACTGAGGAGTTTTATAGCAATGGTTCAAGGGTGGGGTTGCTGATAAGGATCAGGGTGTGTGCAGGGCCTGCACTCCTTTAATCTGGCCTCAGCTAGTCTCCTGATGAGCTTCTCAAGGTTATCAAGTTGTGATCTTCTCTGGAATGAAGAATGCTAACATCTTCCATTTGTTGCTGTTTTAGTTCTGTAAAGAGCTCAAAGATATTGTTATGTGTATCCCTTGAGGCAGAATCAGGACCCTACCTCAAGGCTACACTGTTGTTTCTTGGCTTCTCCCCCCCTTGTCTCTGCACCCCCTCCCTTCCCTGATTAGAAATTGTTTGAAAGCCTTCTGTGCCCAGGAGCTCCACAGGATCCTGCTGGGTTTCGCCAGTCTACCAAAGGAAGAGAAGTGCTTGTCTATGAAATGTTCTAATAGAGTAGGCTGTGTGTGGTTGACTAGACTTATTGTTCATCAGGAGAGAGACATAGCAAATGTAGAATAATTGTCTTCTTTTTCAAGGCATTATATAATGTGTGCTCACACGTGCAGTTGTACATAAGTGTCTGTGTGTGCACACACATGTGTGTGTGAAATTGTAAATCAGGATTAGGAAGTGGTAAGTCAGGATTGGAGATAAAATTATTTGATCATGAAATTCTAAAACAAATTTAGCAAGTTTATGAAAAGCCAATTTTACTCATCTGATCATTTAAGCGTTAGGAAAAAGTCTGCGATCTTATGTTGGAGGGCCCCCAAGACCACCCTCAGGTTTGATAATTTGCTAGAAGCACTCCCAGAATTCAGATAAGCTACTATACTCGTAGTTATAGTTTATTACAGCAAAAGGAAAGAGATTAAAATCAGCAAGGAAAAGGGTGCATAGGGCAGAGTCCAAGAGAGACCAGGTGCAGGCTTCTGGTTGTCTTCTCCCAGTGGAAACTCACGGACAGTGCTTAACTCTACCAGCAGTAATAGGTGACAACACAGGCAAAGTGCTGTCAACCGGGGAAGCTCATCCAAGCCTTGATATCCTTGGTTTTTACTGGTGGTCAGTCACATAGACCTGCCTGCAAGACTGATCTTAGCTACTGAGTCTCCAGAGCTCCCTCCCCAGGGGTCAAACTGATGGCCCTGGTGAACAAAAACAGGTATTTATCATAAATCACATTGTTAGCATAAACTATCTGGTGTGATCCAAGGCCCAAGGTATACAAAGTCATTCTTACCAGGCAGGTTGTTTAAAGGGCTTAGAGGTTATCTCCCAGGAGTAGCTCAGGGTCCAGCCCTGAAAAACCTTTGGAATGGGCAGGTTTTGAGCATCCCAGACCTGCTGAGCTAATCCTTTACTATACAACATAAAGGCTACAGATATTCCCTGATTTTTATCACCTACTGCAGGAAAGTCAATATAGTACATTATTTACATCTTATATGTTAAATACATACATTTCTTTATTTAAAATTTAAGATCAGAGCTCTTGGTCAGTTTCTTTAAAAAGGGCATATATAAATAGAATAAGCTCTGCTACAAAATTGAAGTCAAAATTTAGCTTGCCAGGCAAATTTTAGCTTTTCAGACAAATTTCCAATGTGGGTAAGATTTAGGGTACAAGTCACCATTCAGAGGCCACCTAGAGGTGAACACTGTATGACTGCACCTCAAGAATTAAACAGAAAAACTGGTGTGTTAGTTGTAAGCATAACTGAGGTCAAGGAAAATTCTGATTAGCAGACATCTGGAGCATGGAGCTGGAATTTGACAGGACTTGGCCACACCCATGGGATAAGGCATGAAAGGCTAAGGCCTGGTGAATCATTAAAATAGGGGGAGAATAGGTCATTAATTTCCTAATGTCACTGTAACAAATTATCACAAACATAGAGGCTTGAAACAACACAAATTTCTTATTGTTCTGGAGGTCAGAATTCCAAAATGAGTCCTAGAGGGCTAAAATTAAGGTGTAGGCCAACGTGCATTTCTTCTGGAGGCTCCAGGGAAACATCTTTTTCCTTGTCTTTATCTGCTTCCAAAGGCAACCTGCATTCTATGGCTCATGGGAGCCATCACATCTTTTTCTGATTCTGACTTCCACGCCTCCCCCTTTCCCTTGTTAGAACTTGCCGAAAGCCCGGCCTCTCTGTACACCGGTGCAGAATTGAATCTCAGAGACAGACTTTTGGGTGAAGTAGAAAAGAATAGCTTTACTGCTTTGCCAGGCAAAGGGGGACACAGAGAGCTCCTGCCCTCAAAAACTATGTGTCCCAACCTAGGGGATTTTGGTGAGGAGTTTTATGGCAACAGTTCAAGGGTGGGGCTGCTGATAAGCTTAGGGTGTGTGTAGGGCCTGCCCTCCTTTAATCTCATCTCAGGAAATCTTCTTGATGAGCTTCTCAGGTTCCTTCAGTCTGGCCTCAGACTCAGGTGGTCTTCTCTGGTATGGAGAATGCTGACATCTTCCATTTGTTGGGTTTTAATTCTATAAAAGGGCTTAAGGATATGGTTAAGTGTATCCCTTGAGGCAGAACCAGGACCCTGCCCCAAGTCTGTACTATTGTTTCTTGGCTTTTCCTCCCTCGACTCAGCATCCCTCCCCTTCCCAGATTACCAGTTGTTCAAATCTGCCCTTTGGAACTCAGGGAAGGTCATGGAGGCTGAACAGATAGACTCCCCATGCCCCGGAGCCGCACAGGGTCCTGCTCAGTTCAGAACCCTGTGATGATATTGGGCCCACCTGAATAACCTAGCATACCCACCACCCACTGCCCTCATCTCATGGTCGTTAATGTAGTCACATCTGAGAGGTCCCTTTGCCATGTCAGGCAACATATTCACAGGTTGCAGGGAATAGGACATGGACATCTTGGGGGTGCAGGCATTATTCTGTCTATCACAGCAGGAGAATACCTGGTGTTGAAACAAACTAAGAGCGAATGCTACTTTTCAGTGCTGGGTAGCCTAGTCAGGTCCTAAAGGAAAGTGCCTCATTCACCCAGGAGATTGCCATCAATTAATGAATGGAATGTTACTCTTAAAAATCCAGCAACATTTAGCAAGGGTTTGTCCATAGTTTTGAGGGTTCAGAAAAATCAGTGGTCAGTAATTAAAGAGATATTCCTTACATCAAGGACTGGCTCTAACTAACAAGTATGAAAAGAGATTGATTTAATAACTACCATTTATTCTGTATCTACTACATGTCAAATTCACCAGACCAAGTACTTATGTTATCTCATGCAATTCTCACTACAGCATTTAAAAATAGGTTTTGTTGCTCCTAGCTGAGGGAAATGGATTTGTATGCTCATTAACCTACCCAAGGTGGCTTATGAAGCAACCTGGCAGAGACAGAATGTGAATCTGAATGATTTCAAGGCCTAGGCTTTCTCCACTGCAGAATGCCAACATGTTGATTTACAATGTTGGTTACCTCCTAACATTGACCACATTTTTATATCCATAATTCAGTGTATCTTCTTTCCCAATTGCCAGAACAAACATAAGGTTAATAACTAGGATTACCTTATTGAGTATAGATAACTGGGTGGAAACAGTGGAATCCTATCAAAGAGCTAATATGAAGACTGATGGAACATTCCTTTCCTCCAACAGAAAACATGCCTTAAGTGTAAGAAATCCTTGGTCCTGTTGAGAAATGCTAACACCATCAGTATAGGGGTGACCTATTTAATAAACATAATTACCTCATGCCCTTCTTTAATACTGTTTGAGATTTTGAAATGAATTAAATAAAACTACAAATAAATCTAAGCGATGGCAAGTTTAGAAAGTAAGTCGTCTGGATTTGAGACACTCTCCCCACATGTTGGATTTTCTGATATCACTGTGATTATTGACTCTTTGTACAGGAGTTTTCTGTGTGGTGGGAAGACAGAGCCCTTTGAATACCAAACTTGTGTACTTGCTTTCATAGTGGAAGTCAGGAGGGAAAAAAACACAAAAACTTCACAAGTCTGTAAAAAAGGAATAGTGACTGACTTGTGGGAAAACAGAGAAATATTTTCTCTATCCCTCCAGCTCAGATTTTTCCAAAGAGGTTTCCTTTGTTATTTGGTAGCCAGATCAACCTTGAGTTCCAAATGTGTGTGTGTGTGTGGTGTGTGTGTGTGTGTGTGTGTGTGTGTGTGTGTGTGTGTGTGTGTGTTTTGGCTACCTTGAGGTGAAGATGGGATGCTAGGAAGAAACTTTCTCTTCCTAGACCTCTAAGTGAAACTTAGCTATCACATCAGGAATCTTATCACATGAATTTATCCTGTGGAACAAACTAGATGCAATTTTATCTATTTCTTGAAATCATTTCCACGAATCTTTTCTTTGAGACTATCACTATGTCAAAAATTGAGATATTTTTAGTCCAGTTTACTCATAACTGAATTTTAGCTCTAAGTTCTTGGAGTACCATATAATACAAATGACGTTACTCTTGGTTCTTGAAGTTTCGGGGGATTCTTTGTATTCAAAGTTTTAACCCTATCTGCCAAATATGCCAAGTTCCCCTGAAATTTATCTTTTACAGAGTCTGAAGCAGTTGGTCTTTTCCCTGGTGTTCCAAAAATAGGGCAACAGCATCTTTCAGGCTCATAAATCTGCGGATACATATTTCTGTCTGTCAACGAACACACTGCAATGTGCTATAAAGGGATTTTGTAATCACAGATTTTGTGATTAAAATATTCACAAAACAATGAAAGGAATCTGATTTTGACTCACTTTTTATGTAATTGAACATCTTATGGTTGAAATTGAAGTATGCTATGAAATCACTGTGCAGGGACTTAGAAGCTGGTGCTTAAGCAGTGAATGATGCAGTCAAAGTATCCCAGTAAAAGTGTGGTTTTTCTTTGTTTAAATAGTCAAAAAATTTCCATTTTGAACCCAGATTTTTGAGAATATAATCAATGTTTAGTCTAATATATGTATGCACTTATATGTATATGTGTGTGTGTGTATACAGATCATCGGCATCAGTGGTGATCTACAAACTTTGATCCACAGCATGGGGCTGGGATACAGCCTTCAGAATTGGTTGAATGTCTCAGGTGAATCTAATCTGTAGACAAGTTTGGGAACCACTCACAATAACTTAAGAATTTTGCTAATTGTGGTAAGTTACCATGCCAACTTCTCAACAGCAGTTCTTTCCAACTTGGATATATATTAGAGGAAGTTCAGTAAAACAAATGGCATTATTTTAATTCCAAGGTGATAGAGTTATAGATATTTAACATAGTAAACATAGATTAAAACAAACTGAAATTAAATTAATTATAATCTCACCAACGAAAGATAATCACTGTAAATAGATTTATTTCTTTCTAGATATTTTAATCAATCTAAATACTAATAAGGATGTGTATATGCATGTGTTTGTGTTTATGTGTGTAGATATAACAAAAGCTATAATACTATCCATTCTACTTTGCAGCCTTTTTCTTTAACAATGTATGGAATCATTAATTTATTTTATCTTATTTTTTTGGTTAGGAATACAAACTTTAAGTAAAAAAGAAAGCAATTCAGATTATTGCCTAATACGTTAAAGTGGAAGGAGTAACTTTGAACTCAATTCTACAAGTGCATTTTACTTTAATTGTCAACGTGCTGTTATTACTCAACTGCATTTTAGCAGACGTAATCTATAGTAAAAACTTATCAGAGCAACTAAGATGATAAAAATCATTTAAAGTTTTTAAAAATTTTTATTGGAGTATAGTTATTTACAATGTTGTGTTAGTTTCAAGTGTACTGCAAAGTGAATCAGTTGTACATATACATATATCCACTCTTTCTTATTTTTTTTAAGATTCTTTTCCCATATAGGCCATTACAGAGTATTGAGTAGAGTTCCCTGTGCTATACAGTAGGTCCTTATTAGTTACCTATTTTATATATAGTCGTGTGTACATGTCAATCCTAGTCTCCCAATTTCTCCCTCTCCTCCTTATCCCCTGGTAACCATAAGTTTGTTTTCTTAAAAAAAAAATTATATATATGTATAACTGAATCATATATACTTCAATAAAAGAAAAAACAAAAAAAACAATATATGGAATCAGAAAATTTTACTTTTTAATGTTGCTTTGTGTGGCCGTATTCTACAGTCCTTTTCAAAGGCTCTTCTAGATCGTGACTCCATTTCTCTTCTTATTACTTCTCTTTTATCTGCCCTTAAAAACCCTTGTCTTTGGGCTAAAAAGAAAAAATAAGTGACACTATTTCAGGTGAATCTTTGCATGATTGTTTGTATAAGTGAAAACTGGATATTTTCCCCTCAGTTCATATCAGAATTTAGCCAGGAGGTGTTTCTAAACTTAGCTGCACTGGAATCACCTGAGGGGGTAATAGTTTAAACTATCTATACATGGCTCCACCCCAGTGTTTCTGAGTCACTAGTTTTAAGAGACTGGGGGTGGGGCCTGAGAATTAGCATTTCTAACAAGTTGCCAGATGATGCCTGTGCTGCTGCTTAGGAACCTCACTTTTAGAACCATTTTAGGAACACTCTTGTTTTCCTTATTCTTTGGGTTTTCTCTGTCACATCCCTTTATATATTTACAAGTAATTTACATTTGCTGCTGGTTTCATAAATACCCATCTTTCACTAGAAATTTCCAAATACTTCCTGGAAATATTCAATTTCATCAAAATTGACTTAGACTGAGAGCTCACCTTCTGAATAGTAATTCAAGGTTGCTGATATTTTTCTGAAAAATTTGTAAATTATGGTAAACTTCTCCTATGTCCAATGGACAAGTTAGAGTAACTCACCTCTCTTCATCTTTGAAAAAAAAATTATATTCCTACCATGTAAATCCTAAGGGATGCTTTTTTTTTTTTTTTGTTTTTTTTTTTGGGGTCCGCGGGCCTCTCACTGTTGTGGCCTCTCCCGTTGCGGAGCACAGGCTCCGGACGCGCAGGCTCAGCAGCCATGGCTCACGGGCCCAGACGCTCCGCGGTGTGTGGGACTTTCCCGAACTGGGGCACGAACCTGTGTCCCCTGCATCGGAAGGGGGACTCTCAACCACTGCGCCACCAGGGAAGCCCCTAAGGGGTGCTTTTGCCGTGACTTTGAGGTGCCAAGAAAAAAGAATGTCTTGTAACTGGTATGGCAAAATATTTGTGTTATCACGGTGTTTTTGTGCATCCCCTGGCTGGGAAAAACAAATTCTTGCAAACTTGCAGATTAAGGGTGCGTTGTGTTTGCTTCTGAAGCGTTTTAGTTTTAAACCTTTTCTCTTTTCAAGTGTTAAGTCTTCCAGTAGAGATAATCTGTTCTCTTTCATGTCTCCTCCTTGGGCAATACATTTAGAAGATTAATATAATATGGATAACATGCCTGTGTGTCTTGCCTAATTCAGAATGTTGAGGATATTATTTGTGATTTAGGGAGTTGGGAGAAATTTATATCTAGGAGGTCTGGAATGCTCAGTTATCAGAGAAGCATTGCTGGATGCCTGGCCCTGGCTGTTTGCCCACATTCCTAGGGAGTCATTAATAAAGGCTACAGGTGCTCCTACATTTAGATTTTCTTCTAGACTGACTCAGCAGTTACAGCTGTCATTTTACACTGTCATGGATCATTGAGAAGTTTCTCCTGGCATACTTTTAAAAGATGCTCTACTCCTCTTTAGGTTAGAGCTGTTTTTCTACCCTAACTCACCTTTCAAAACTAGATTTTGTTTTTAAAAGGATATCTGGGGGGGAAATGTTTTAATAAACAGCTCAGAATACAGTAACTAATGGTTTCAACTTCAGTTCCTTTGTGACTTAAAAGTCGAGTGTTTATTTAGAAAATGCCTTTAGCAAAGAGTACAGTTTGGGATTTATTTCATGTCACAGAATAAATTATTGTTTGCTTACTTCCTTCACTCGAAACGCGTAATTAATATTTCACAGCAAGTTCATATTAGTCATTACATTTTCTTCTTTACTTAATTTTCAAAGTCACTTAAGGCCATCTGAGCCCTGGTATTTTTACATCACAAACTATAAATCAAGTTAAATGTTGGAGTCAGGGAGCCCTAATGCTATATTTAAATCCAAAGCACTGGTAAAACTACCAGTTTATCTAGCTCTGTTACAGGCTCTCACCCAACAATAAATAATCTCAAAGTTTCATAGCTTTTTTTTTGTTAGAACCGCCACAATTCAAGAATTGGAAAGTACTGCAACAAATTAATGATAAAATTATAAAGAATATGAAAACTCTACTCTTGCTACTTCCATTATGAGATGTTGTGATTTGGAGTTTTAGAATAGAATTTTAAGGCTATAAATTCTTCAAAGAATCATCTTATAAACATCACCTTGAAGATATATTCATTTTTTAAAGAGTTAAAAAATGTACAACAATGTCTATTTGTGGGGAGGGAAAGCTATAATGCTTCCGAGACCAGAGAAAGACATGATCTAAAAACCATAAATCTGTCTCCTTATGGTTGAGCATAAGGGGGAAAAAGGAAAACCTAATATTGAAACAGAGTCCATTACAAGATATCCTGCACCCTTAGAATGACAAATAAGCAATAAATAATAATTCTGTAATTGCATTTTAAGGAAGTTCTGTTTTCTCTTTGTTCTTTTCATTTAAAAGTAGCGAAGCAAAAATAAGTAAACAAAATAACATAATCAAGATATCAAAATTAATATCCAAACCATAACTGGAGAGATGTGCTGGGTTTCCATTTGGCTGCATGTGTGTGTGTGTTCCATGCCTTGGTGTGTGTGATGGAGGCATTTCTAAGATGTGTTGAACCAGTGAGTATCCCAAGCTATTGCTGAGTACCAGCTAAGGGGAAGTTAGGGAAAG
>NW_006792596.1:2854895-2880119 GCF_000442215.2 Lipotes vexillifer
CCGTGTAGGGTCACCAGATTTAGCAAATAAAAGTACACGACTAATACAGGTCAAAAGGTACAAACTTCCAGTTACAAGATAATTACTAGCGATGTAGTGTACAGCACGATTAATATAATTAACACTGCTGTATGCTATATATGAAAGTTGTTAAGAAAATAAATCCTAAGAGTTCTCATTGAAAGGAAAAAAAATTTTCCTTTATTTTGTGTCTAAATGAAATGATGGATGTTCATTCAACTTATGATGCTGATCATTTTATGATGTAAGTCAAATCATTATGCTCTACACCTTAAACTTTTACAGTGCCGTATGTCAATTATATCTTAATAAAACTGGAAAAAAATACAGGACACCCAGTAAAATTTTAATTTCAGATAAACAATAAAAAATTTTTAACTGTAAGTAGGTCCCAGTAATGTACTATATTCACACTAAAATTTTTTTGTTGTTTATCTGAAATTAAAATTTAACTGCATGTCCTATATTTTATTTGGCAGCCCTAGCATGAGAATAAAGAAGGTAAAAACTCTGTTGTGAAGAAGTCACTTACATGTAGTAATCAAATAATAATTATGATAATAAAAATAACACCACACTTAGAATAACTTTCACCCCTTTCTTCAGCTTTTTGCAGTACAGTCACAGTGGTCTTGTTTCAGTTTCTGGAAAATACCAGATTTTTTCTTAGGATATTTGTGATATTTGTGATTTCATGAGACTGGAAGGAACCACACCCTCATCTCCAAACACATCATCCCTAAACAATTAGCTCAGGCATCTCAAGCTCCTGGACACTTTTTCTGACCCAGAGACCCCCTTTCCTACTCCCCACCCCAGGTTTATTCTTTCTTTTTGTTTTTTTAATATATTAATTTTATTTATTTATTTTTGGCTGGTTTGGGTCTTCTCTGCAGTGCACGGGTTTCTCGTTGTGGTGGCTTCTCTTTGTTGGGGAGCATGGGCTCTAGGCGTTTGGGCTTCAGTAGTTGTGGCACATGAGTTCAGTACCCAGGTTTATTCTTATACTCTCTCCGACAATGGTCTTTGTTTCTTTCAGAGCACTTATCTCATTTTGCAATTGTGAATTAATTAATGCAATTATATGATCAATATCTGTCTCTACTAGATTGTAAACTCTGTGACAACTCTTTCTCTCAACTGTAACCTCAGCATTCAGCATATGGGGGTCATGTTTTTAATATGAAATTGCTTGTATTTCATTTCAAATGAAGGATGCTCAGCTTTGTGATTCCGGGCAAGATCCTGATTCCAGGCTTTTCTAGGATCTAATTGGCAATTCCTACCCCCATCACATTCTAATTTTGTGTCCTTAGGACGCATACTTAAACTCTCTGAGCCTCTGTTTTTCTCTTTTTAAATTGGGGCTAACAACATTTTATACTAGTGTCATCCTGAAGATTAAACAATATTTGCAAAGTATTTTGTATAATCTAACAAATGTTCAAGAAAATGTAGCAAGAACAATAAAACAACTACTAATGAGAGGCCAAATCCAATCAGTAGCTTTTCTAATTTAAAAGATTATTTGTTTCTGACTTCACTGCTCTTGGAAGGCGTTATACGGGAGGTGAAACTTCAGCCAGGTCTTGAAACAGGTAGAGGTTTTGGAAAACATTGGAGGAGGTTTTGGCGTGGTTATTCCTGGCGCTGCCCTAGAAACTCCAAGGTTAACGCCTAAGCGTTCAGTCTCTTTAATGTTATAACTCAAAATATAGTCCGATAACATCACCTGGGAGCTTGATAACAATGCAAAATCTTGGGCTCCACACTCAAACTACTGGATCAAAATCCTGGCTTCAACAAGATCCCCAGGTGCCTTCTATTTATATTCTGAGGCAGTGCTCTACAGACAGTGGTGGCCAAGATTGCCGGATCCGCAGCGTCAGTATCGTTTGGGAACTTGCAGGAAAGGCACATTTTCAAGCCTACAGAGACTGGGTGGTTTAAGAAACAGAAATTTATTTCTTACAGTTCTGAAGGCTGCAAAGTTCAAGATCAATGTGCCAGAGAGGCAGATATCATTCTGAGGCCTCTCCTCTTGCCTTGTAGGAGGCTGTCATCTCTTTGTGTGCTTACATAAACTCTTTTTGCTGGGGGGATGGTGCAGTGCTCTGGTGTTTCTTTTTATAAGAGCACTAATCCCACATCAGAGGAGGCCCCATCCTCAGCTCCTCATTGAACCCTGATTACTTTCCAAAGGAGGACCCAACTCCAAATACCATCACATTGTGGGTTAGGGCTTCAACCCCTTGATGTGAATTTGAAGGCGGGGAGCGCACTCAATCCATAACACCTACTTAATCAAAACTCTGAGTTTGGGCCCAGAGTGTGGCCCAGCAACCTGTGTTTTAACAGTCACCTCCAGGTGATTATGATATGCACTAAAGATTGAACCACTGCTGAAAATAGAAATCACCTTGGTGCTTGCTTTGTGCTAATGCCAGGGTCTGGTTGAAGGCTGGTGACTTTAAAGTAGAGCCAAGTTTGAGAACCATTAATAAGACATATTTTCATCCCAAGTATATGTATAATATATCCCAGCTATTCCACAGATTTGTCATGGGGCAATAGTAGAGAATTTTCTAGATAGCAAGCGAGTATTGACTGAGTAGATATTATGTGTCCTCTGTAAGTAACAACTGCAACAGCCAGTCACTGTCATCTGCTGGAAGAAAGCACCTCAGATATTTAGGACACTCCCCATATTTAGCATTCATGCTGCATGATTAATTTTTTATGTCTCAGTGAGAAATTCTGTCATCCTTGCATTTGAGAGACTTGTTTTGACCCATGGTGTAATTGATTCCTTTCAAAAGCTATTCATTTTGTAAGTGAGTCCTGCTAAGTTTAAAGAAAAATGCACATGGGATGACAATTGCCTGAGGTAATTTCTACTTAGATATAGTTTCATCCAGTGTTTTAAAGATATACAAATAAAAACATCAAAAACTGACCCCTGATACTTTTTTAATTGAAAATAAATAAGCTTCCAGGGGCAGACTTTCCTGTACGCTTAGACTGCTTGAAGGCATTCATCTTTCTAATGTCAGCCCTTAAAATCATAAAAATCAAACAGAAGGCTTTGAAATAGGCACAGAATAACAGCAGGAGTATTTAAAGCTGAGAAGTGGTCTATAGTCTATAATTCTGAATTCTCAGAAAACAGTAAGTAGAAATAGCTATCTGTCCCCCTTTCCTGATAAGAAAACAATGCAAAGCATGGTTAACACTACAGAAATCTTTTTGTTATGAAGATAACCTGCTGCTTTAAGAACCAGAGACTTTATAAGGTTCTGTTTTAGGAACAAACTTCTCCCTCCCTTCCATCCTTTCCCTCCCTCTGCTTGGGCTTTGGCATGTGTGATGGAGAGCTGGAGCGTACACTATTTTCAGGAACTCTGCTTGATGTAGACCAATGTCATATAACCAATATGAATCCTGCTGGGAGTGAATTGTTTGTGTGCAAAGACCTCTTACTTTGTGGTTCCAGTTTCATTTTGGATTTCCACTTGTGTTTGTTTAAAGCTACTACCACCCCTACAATTATGTTTACATCTCATCCAGTCAGCTGTAGCCCAGCTAAAAGAAATACAGTGCCTTTCCAGTGCTTTAGTGGAGATCTGTGTTCTCACAAGTAGAATCATGAGATTTCTAACCACAAAAATAGACGTGTTTGGAGGTTATTCGATGACACAGAGACCACTAGAAAGGCTTAGCTAACATACATTAAATTTGAACCCATTAATTTTTATTGACCCCCCTCCCTAGATACAAATACTGTATTGGCTTTTTTTTTTTTTTTGCGGTACGTGGGCCTCTCACTGCTGTGGCCTCTCCCACTATGGAGCGCAGGCTCCGGATGCGCAGGCTCAGCGGCCATGGATCACGGGCCCAGCCGCTCCGCGACATGTGGGATCCTCCCGGACCGGGGCACGAACCCGTGTCCCCTGCATTGGCAGGTGGACTCTCAACCACTGCGCCACCAGGGAAGCCCTGTATTGGTTTTTATTCAGTTTACTGTTCTCAATATCAGATTCGAAGTTAGGCAAGAAGTTGGACCAGCAATTGATCTGGCAATTACTGGAGCAGGAGAGTTCATGTCTGGATCCTCACTCTGGCAGAACAATAAGGTTGAGCAAGTAAGTTCATCCAAGCTACCACGAAAGTGAGCCTACTGCAAGATTCAGAAGCCTGAGGATGGAAAAGGATGAGTGGAATGGATGGACTGGATTCTATGGCAAGCAGTCAGCCTCAGGGGCTGAAGATTTTATGTACTCTGAGAAGTATGAGTCTGCTCATGACATCCTCTGGCTGGTCTGCTTTCCTCATAATTCCTAACCTCAGACTTCTGAAGTCAACATCCGGGGTTCTGTTCTTGATCTTTGTTCTGAGATGCAGTTATGTTACTCGGAAACAGTCTGATCCTTCTGGGTTATGCTTTTATAATTTGTTAGGAGGGGCTAGAGCAGTACCCAGTCTAGGGCTAATTATTTCCCTCTATTGAGGCAAGACCTTTCTGTGAATTGTATCCAATGCCTCATGAAATACGAGCCTTGCTGGTGGGAACACACTATTCCCACCTCTGTGTGAATGTTGGACACCGTTCCCTCTAATCGTTCTAGATGATTCTTTCTGTAGACTTTTGGGATTCTCTTCCTGTGCAGAACTCACGTTCCGGTACTCTGTTCTATGAACTCTAATGACCTTGGTTTCCCCAGACTCTCAGAGTCTTCTGGGCTCCACCTCAGTACTGCCTCCCTGTGCCGTACCCTGTAAACTTTCTCAAGGCAGCCAGTTGGGCTGTTGTGCTGTTTACTTTATTTGTTCCATCTGTGATGGTTAATCTTATGAATCAATTTGACTGGGTCACTGGATGCCCAGATATTTAGGTAAACATTATCTCTGGTGTGTCTTGGGAGGTCGTTTCCAGAAGAGATTCACATTTGAATTGATGGTCTGAGTAAAGTATTCTGCCCTCCCCAATGTGAGTGGGCATCATCCAGTTCATTGAGGGCCTGAATAGAACAAAAAAGGTTGGAGAGGTTGAATTCACTTTCTGCCTGACTGTTGAGCTGGAATGTTGATCTTCTGCCCTTTGTGCTCCTGGTTTGGTTCTCAGATCTCCAGACTAAAATCCACATCATGGGCTCTAGGGTTCTTAGCCTTTAGAATGACACCGCCAACTTTCCTGGGTCTCCAGCTTTCAAACAACAGATTATGGGACTTCTCTGTCTCTGTAATCACATGAGCCAATACCTTATAATAAATCTCTTTATGTCTGTGTAACCACTCTCAGTACCACTATACAGATTAGTCACTGTTCTCCAGAGAAACAGATGAATAGATATATATTGATTTCTATATGTTGATTTTATTACCTGTAGCTTTAATGAATTTGTTGATGAGTTCCAACATTTGTGGTTGAGTCTAGGATTTTTTTATGTATGAGACCATATCATCTGCAAATAATGACAATTTTACTTCTTCCTTTCTGATTTGGATGCCTTTTATTTTTTTGTCTTGCCTAATTGCTCTAACTAGGACTTCCAGTACTATGTTGAGTAGAAGTAGGGAGAGTGAGTACCTTTGTCTTGTTCTTGATCTTAGAGGAAAAGCTTTCAATATGTCACCATTGAGTATGAAGTTGCTGTGGGTCTGTTGTATATAGTTTTTATTATGTTGTGGTTTTTGTATATGACCTGTATTTTGCTGAGGAATATTCCCTCTATACCCAGTATGTTGAGAGTTTTATCATGAGATATCTTGGGTGAACTTGGTTCATTTTTAAGGCATTGATAAACATACAAAGTGAAACTTTTAAAAAATCCTTGCCTCTCACCTTGATATTTCATTGTATTTGTGTATTTTTTTCTGGAGCATAATTACACATTTTAATCTTTGTCAGATTCTGACCTACTACACGTATAGACAGAACCATTTTCCCCACATACATATTTATGCAGTGAGTAACTGAGGTAATCTCCATGTAATTTAACAGTGATGCCAATAACTACACAAATGTCAAACGTAATGAAAGAGCCTGAATAAAATACAGTGAATTCCTTATAGTATTTAAATGAATGGGCTTTGCTTTTTCTGTTACTTCCCTCATTCTCCTGAAAAGAATGCATTGCATTGAGAAGTATGTAAGAAACTTGTTCACTGAAAAAAAAAAATAGTTTAAGCTCATTAAATATTTGTAGAAGACTTAGGCACACAAAAAAGCCTAAGAACAGTGTTTTCTTGTTGCTGTTTTTGCATTTCTGAAGTTGGAATGCTAGTTAAGTTGGTGTTAAAAGAAACTTGACATTCTCAAGATGAATGAATAAGTTCTAATGTAGTTGTTATTACTTGTACTTGTGAGAATTAAGTCAAAGCTTTGGTTTTATCTTGACATTATGCTGTTTGTCTGAAGATTGCTAAGAAGGTTCAGACTGAGAGCACGGGTTATGAAAACAATGTCATTCTGTTGAACTGCAGGACAGGAAAATCGAATAGGACTCAGAGTGGGGAGAGGGCTTATTTGTGTAAGGTCATCATTATACTTCCTTACAGGGACATACATTCTTATTAGGAGTAAATTATGCCCTTCGAGCCAATTTTTTTTTTTTCATTTTAAAAAAGTATCTTATATTACGTGAGATCTTGGATTCAAGAAGATACGCTACATAATACACAAAATATTTGTAGAACACTTTCTAACTGTCAAGTACTGACTGAACGACCATTCCATGGGCTCTGGCTATACATGCAGTGAGAAGGTAGAATGTGACAAAACTGAAATGTGTAATTGTACCCAAGGAGAAAAATATACATAGATATACTCAAATATTCAGGTGAATAAGGCAAAGAAAGTTTTTCAAAACTATCCAGTCTGTGGATTTATCAATGCCTTAATGTACCTCAGTGTTCACTGCAGCACTGTTTACAGTAGGCAAGACATGGAAGCAACCTAAATGTCCATCAACAAAGGAATGGATAAGGAAGATGTGGTACATATATACAATGGAATATTACTCAGCCATTAAAAAGAATGAAATAATGCCATTTGCAGCAACATGGATAGACCTAGAGTTTGTCATACTGAGTGAAGTAAGTCAGACAGAGAAAGAGAAATATCGTATGATATCACATATGTGGACTCTAAAAAAAAATGATACCAATTAACTTATTTACAAGATAGAAACAGAGATTTAGAGAACGAAATTATGGTTACCAGGGAGGAAGGGTGGGGGAGGGAGGGAGAGCTAGAGAGTTTGGGATAGACATGTACATACTGTTGTATTTAAAATGGATAACCAACAAGGACCTACCATATAGCACAGGGAACTCTGCTCAATATTATATAACAACCTAAATGGGAAGAGAATTTGAAGAAGAATAGATACATGTATATGTGTAACTGAATCACTTTGCTGTACACCTGAAAATAATACAACATTGTTAAACAACTATACTCCAATATAAAATAAAAAGTAAAAAAAATCAATTTCACACAAGATACTCAAGAAAATAATACAATTCTAAAATTATCACAAATTTAAAATATTCTGAAATGGGACTTGTATTCTTTATTTTTTTTTTTGCGGTACGCGGGCCTCTCACTGTTGTGGCCTCTCCCGTTGTGGAGCACAGGCTCTGGATGCACAGGCTCAGCGGCCATGGCTCACGGGCCTAGCCGCTCTGCAGCATGTGGGATCTTCCCGGACTGGGGCACGAACCTGCGTCCACTGCATTGGCAGGCGGACTCTCAACCACTGCGCCACCAGGGAAGCCCAGGACTTATGTTCTTTTCCAGTCAATGTTACCTCCTAGTGGTAGGTTAACTTTACTACCATGAGGCATGCAAGGGGGAAAGGGTGGTAAGGAATTGGAGGAAATAGCAGAACCATGACAGAAATGACTGTCCTGGCAAGGGGTGGTTAACAAACAAATCATGTCCAAACCGAAGCCTGGAAAACCAGTGTATTTCTGGGCTCGGTTTGGGGAACAAAAAGGGTTCAACAGAAGAAAATAGAGCAGGGTCCACTTGTGAAAGCGCACTGTGAAAATGGTGGCTGTGTCAGATGCAGGGCCAGCTAGTTCCAAAATTCTATCTAAAATATGAACAGGGCTCAACTACCAACACATAAAGCTGGAAGGAATGTGCAGCCCTCCTCTGAGGTACATGGCAAGTGTCAGTGCCCTGGGCAGCATGGAGAACGCTTACAGCGCAGAAAGAGCAGAAATGGACCAGGTAAGCAGATTTGCTGTCTCACAGGAGTATTTGGGGACCTGTCTGTGGGTGATGTCTCAGGAGGACCAGGCACTTCCAGACTTAGTCTTAGAGCAAAAAAGACCATTTCAAATCCCTCTTGGTAAATACAATTCCTGAAATATCTCTCAGTGAAACTGGGATTAAACTGATATTACACTAGAGAAAAATAAATAATTCTGATGAATGAGGGTAGCATTTGAGCAAATATACATGGGGATAAACTAATATACTATTGAAGAAGCGGAAATACTTTAAATAGCAGAATTAGCCTTTTTAGTAATAGCTTCATGAGCGTTTATTAAAAGCTCTTCAAGTTGTGAACGCTGGGTAATAATTATAAAGAGAAGGTAGAAAAAAGTGAACATCCACACCATTTGTCATCTTTATTACATAGTATTTGTATTGTAGAAAATGGATCACGTTTAAGAATATTGAGAAGACAGATCCAGGTCTATACAAGTAATTTTATTTATTTATTTATTTATTTGGCGGTATGCGGGCCTCTCACTGTTGTGGCCTCTCCCGTTGCGGAGCACAGGCTCCGGACGCTCAGGCTCGGCAGCCATGGCTCACGGGCCCAGCCGCTCAGCGGCATGTGGGATCCTCTCGGACCGGGGCACGACCCTGCATCCCCTGCATCGGCAGGCGGACTCTCAACCACTGCACCACCAGGGAAGCCCAATACAAGTATTGATATTGAAGAATACCTTAAGCATATCAGTTACTATATTCTTAGAATATTTTTGCATAAAACACACTTCAAAAAGTGTTCAGAAGTGTCTTTCACTTTAATCAGGAGAAACAGACATCTGTTCCTCCGGGACCTCTCTGCTGCAGGTTGAAAAAGAAAAATAAATTTTACATACAGTTCAATTTTTATACATTATGGGTCGCCTACATTTAAAAAAAGTTCTGACCATCTGTCACCAGATATATTTTAATTTGGGAGCCATTTTCTTTTTTAGTACATTCTTGGTGCCGTTACAGATGACAGCTCTATCAGTTTGCTGCGGAATAATCAAATATTCCAAATGACAATTATTATTTCAAGTTGATTTTGAAGGAGCATTATTGATTCTCATTTTGGATTATAATTTTGAGAAATAAGAGGCTTGATCTGCTTTGAACCAATTCATTAGGAACAATTTTTACAGGGAAGTGAAATTCCTTTAGTTTATAGATATGTTAAAAATAAAAAGCTTGTATAGTTTGGATTCTATCTAGCACAAGAGATATTATTAATTTTTGTTAACTATTTATGGCCTGGTTTTATTCATAGGATAAGAAAGCACCAGCATTTTGTAATTTAGTCGTCTTCTTCAGTAATCTCACGTGGAGACAATCTGTTTAAATCAAATTCAAGGCAGTTCAACTATTCGATTAATTTAACTCAACATGTTGCACACTTATTCTGTTCAGAGCACTGTGCTGAAAATCAAATAGCTGATTGCATTCAATCAATGAATTATAGTGATGTAAATAACCTGGAGACTCATTGACTTTTTGGAAACCTAAGTTTGTTAATGGACCAATAACATGGTCACCTCCCTGCCCTCTAGGTGGATGTGTATTTTTAAAAAAACAACAAAAATTTGTTGAGACGTTTTAAATTTTTCATATGGTTTGATTTAGAAATTTGTTTCTTCATTCATATGTTCATTCTGAGTTCTTCATTCAAAATTCAGCATGGATTCACTGAGTAATTACTGTTATCCACAAACTGTACCAGGCACTGAGCATCTAACTTAAAATCTGTTCTCTTAAACTGCTCATGACCTAGAAATGGACAAAAGCACACAAAAGGTCTATGAGAATTATCTTCTTTCAATTTGGGGGGATAGAGATCAAGAAGAGCTTCTTAAAAGAATGGACTTTGGGAATTCCCTGGTGGCACAGTGGTTAAGAATCCGCCTGCCAATGCAGGGGACACAGGTTCCAGCCCAGGTCTGGGAAGATCCCACATGCTGCGGAGCAACTAAGCCCGTGTGCCACAACTACTGAGCCTGCACTCTAGAGCCCGTGAGCCACAAGTACTGAGCCCGCGTGCCACAGCTACTGAAGCCCACACGCCTAGAGCCTCTGCTTCGCAACAAGAGAAGCCACCGCAACGAGAATCCTGCACACAGCAATGAAGAGTAGCCCCCGCTTGCGGAAACTAGAGAAAGCCTGCGTGCAGCAATGAAGACCTATCGCAGCCAAAAATAAATAAAATTTAAAAAGAAAATGGACTTCTAAGTGGAGAGCTGAATAATAATGCATTTGACAGCCTAAGTGAGAGGTACCTGTCATTTGCATTGCCATCTTTTAAGAAGCTTGGATGTGAGTGACACTTCCTTCTAGTGACTCTTTGTGCATAATTTGCCTGCTTATGCAATGTGATCCCATTACTTTGGACACAGGTGGTTAGACTAGAAATGAATGGATGAACCAAAGTCAGCCGTCTATCAACAGGGCAGCAGCCCACCAAGTGACCTTACCAGAGCTCTCTGTCCAAAGATGTAGTCTGATGGATTATGCCTAGCCAAACAATTAAAATCTGTCTTTTGAGATATTTAATTCATCGTTCATTCATTTATACTTTCACAAATAATAATTTATCGCATGTGCTAATTTACTGGCGTATGGAGATGAAAATGGCAGACGGATATAGTCTCTGCCTTTTAGTTTTTTGCAGTCATATCAGGTGACTCAGAAAACCAAACAAGCATGGGGAATATATACTATAATGAATGAATTATAGAGTATATCTGTAGAGTACCCAGGGCTAATGCTTTAATGCACTAATCTGGGTTAGATGTCCGTGAAGATGCTCAGGGATGCTTTCTAATGGAAAATGTATCTAATCCAAGCTAATAAGGAGGTAAGAAGCAAGTGAGAGAGCAGACATTTTAATTTAGGAATCTTTCTTGGAGTCATGAGGCAGGGGTGGGATGGGATTAGGAAATTGTGCTATAATCTGAGGAAAGAAAGTAGTTTGCCCTTGCTGAGGCATAGTGTAACAATAGGGTGGTGGAGGAAGAAATACGAAATAATTTTTAAATGGTAACGAGTTTATTACCATTTAAAGAAGAGCCATGAGTAGTATTATGGAGTTTGGGCATTATCCAGAGGGTAATGGGATGTAGTTAAGCATTTTAAGAAAAGAGAGTGATAGAATCAGATTTTCATTTTTAAAATAGTATTTGGGTTGTGGCTTGGGATGTGGATTGGGGGAAGCATCAGATAAGGGTATAGTAGTCTGCCAGTACCCTAGGGAAGGGGTACCAGTGGCCTGAATCAGGATATTAGCACATAAAGAAATCAGTACAATGGTATTTGGAAGATAGAACCAATAGTGGTTGATTAGATGTGGGTTGAGGATGAGAAAAGCCAAAGATTATGACTAAGCTTAAAGATTGAGCAATTTGATATATAGTAAGAATTACGGAAAATGGAATACAAATGGGAAAGAAGATGGTCAGTTTTGGATTTACTCTATTTGGTGTGTTTGAGAATTGCCCAGTGGGGCTATACTGAACAAAGTTGGATGTACTGCTAAAGAGCTCTGTTCAGGAAATCAGGTCTCAGAATTTCTCTTTGGGAGTCATCAGTATATAATTAATTGAAGCTATGAATTTGGAAAAGATCACTCCAGAGGGGGGAAAATAACCTGTAATGTAAGAAGCAGGCATAGAACAAAGATATGAAGGGCACCAAAAATGAACAAAGATACTCAGAAGCAGAAAAAAAAATAGGAGGGCACTAAAATGGAGGATTACGTTGTCCTCAAGTAAAGAGAATAGACTGGAGAAGAAACAAGTGGTCAAAGTGCTAACAGCTGCTAAGAGGTCAGGTAGGAAATGGAGGCTTCTAATGGAAAAAACTTTTTCTGCATCTATTGAGAAGATAATATGGTTTTTCTCCTTCAATTTTTTTTTTTTTTTTCTGGTACGCGGCCCTCTCACTGTTGTGGCCTCTCCCATTGCGGAGCACAGGCTCCGGACACGCAGGCCCAGCGGCCATGGCTCACGGGCCCAGCCGCTCCGCAGCATGTGGGATCTTCCCGGACCGGGGCACAAACCCATGTCCCCTGCACCGGCAGGCGGACTCTCAACCACTGTGCCACCAGGGTAGCCCCTTCAATTTGTTAATATGGTGTTTTGATTGATTTGCATATATTGAAGAATCCTCGCATTCCTGGGATAAACCCCACTTGATCATGGTGTATGATCCTTTTAAAGTGCTGTGGGATTCTGTTTGCTAGTATTTTGTTGAGGATTTTTGCATCTGTGTTCATCAGTGATATTGGCCTGTAGTTTTCTTTCCTTGTGACATCTTTGTCTGGTTTTGGTATCAGGGTGATGGTGGCCTCATAGAATGAGTTTGGGAGTGTTCCTCCCTCTGCTATATTTTGGAAGAGTTTGAGAAGGATAGGTGTTAGCTCTTCTCTAAATGTTTGATAGAATTCGCCTGTGAAGCCATTTGGTCCTGAGCTTTTGTTTGTTGGAAGATTTTTAATCACAGTTTCAATTTCAGTGCTTGTTATTGGTCTGTTCATATTTTCTATTTCTTCCTGGTTCAGTTTTGGAAGGTTGTGCTTTTCTAAGAATTTTTCCATTTCTTCCAGGTTGTCCATTTTATTGGCATAGAGTTGCTTGTAGTAATCTCTCATGATCCTTTGTATTTGTGCAGTGTCAGTTGTTACTTCTGCTTTTTCCTTTCTAATTCTGTTGATTTGAGTCTTTTCCCTTTTTTCTTGATGAGTCTGGCTAATGGTTTATCAATTTTGTTTATCTACCCAAAGAACCAGCTTTTAGTTTTATTGATCTTTGCTATTGTTTCCTTCATTTCTTTTTCATTTATTTCTGATCTGATCTTTATGAATTCTTGCCTTCTGCTAACTTTGGGGTTTTTTTGTTCTTCTTTCTCTAATTGCTTTAGGTGTAAGGTTAGGTTGTTTATTTGAGATGTTTCTTGTTTCTTGCGGTAGGATTTTATTGCTATAAACTTCCCTCTTAGAACTGCTTTTGCTGCATCCCATAGGTTTTGGGTCATCGTGTTTTCATTGTCATTTGTTTCTAGGTATTTTTTGATTTCCTCTTTGATTTCTTCAGTGATCTCTTGGTTATGTAGTAGTGTATTGTTTAGCCTCCGTGTGTTTTTGTTTTTTAAAGATTTTTTCCAGTAATTGACATCTAGTCTCATAGCGTTGTGGTCGGAAAAGATACTTGATACTATTTCAGTTTTCTTAAATTTACTAAGGCTTGATTTGTGACTGAAGATATCTATCCTGGAGAAAGTTCCATGAGCACTTGAGAAGAAAGTGTATTCTGTTGTCTTTGGATGGAATGTCCTGTAAATATTAATTAAGTCCATCTTGTTTAATGTATCATTTAAAGCTTGTGTTTCCTTATTTATTTTCATTTTGGATGATCTGTCCATTGGTGAAAGTGGGGTGTTAAAGTCCCCTACCATGATCGTGTTACTGTCAATTTCCCCTTTTATGGCTGGTAGCGTTTGCCTTATGTATTGAGGTGCTCCTATGTTGGGTGCATAAATACTTACAATTGTTATATCTTTTTCTTGGATTGATCCCTTGATCATTATGTAGTGTCCTTCTTTGCGTCTTTTAATAGTCTTTATTTTAAAGTCTATTTTGTCTGATAATGACAATTGCTACTCCAGCTTTCTTTTGGTTTCCATTTGCATGGAATATCTTTTTCCATCCCCTCACTTTCAGTCTGTATGTGTCCTTAGGTCTGACGTGGGTCTCTTGTAGACAGCATTTATATGGGTCTTGTTTTTGTATCCATTCAGCCAGTCTATGTCTTTTGGTTGGAACATTTAATCCATTTACTTTTAAGGTAGTTATTGATATGTGTGTTCCTGTTACCATTTTCTTAATTGTTTTGTGTTTGTTATTGTAGGTGTTTTCCTTCTCTTGTGTTTCCTGCCTAGAGAAGTTCCTTTAGCATTTGTTGTAGAGCTGGTTTGGTGGTACTGAATTCTCTTAGCTTTTGCTTTTCTGTAAACGTTTTAATTTCTCCATCAAATCTGAATGAGATCCTTGCTGGGTAGAGTAATCTTGATTGTTGGTTTTCCCTTTTCATCACTTTAAATATGTCCTGTCACTCTTCTGGCTTGCAGAGTTTCTGCTGAAAGATCAGCTGTTAACTTTATGAGGATTCCTTTGTATGTTATTTGTTGCTCTTCCCTTGCTATTTTTAATATTTTTTCTTTGTACTTAATTTTTGATACTTTGATTGATATGTGTCTGGACATGTTTCTCCTTGTATTTATCCTGTATGGGACTCTCTGCACTTCCTGGACTTGATTGATTATTTCCTTTCCCATGTTAGGGAAGTTTTCAACTATCATCTCGTGAAATATTTTCTCAGTCCCTTTCTTTTTCTCTTCTTCTTCTGGGACCCCTGTAATTTGAATGTTGGTGCATTTAATGTTGTGCCAATTGTCTCTGAGACTGTCCTCAATTCTTTTCATTCTTTTTTCTGCTCTGTGGTAGTTATTTCCACTATTTTATCTTCCAGGTCACTTATCCTTTCTTCTGCATCTCTTATTCTGCTGTTGATTCCTTCTAGAGAATTTTTCATTTCATTTATTGTGTTGTTCATCATTGTTTGTGTGCTCTTTAGTTCTTCTAGGTCCTTGTTAAACATTTCTTGTATTTTCTCCATTCTGTTTCCAAGATTTTGGATCATTTTTGCTCTCATTACTCTGAATTCTTTTTCAGGTAGACTGCCTACTTCCTCTTCATTTGTTTGGGCTGGTGGGTTTTTACTTTACTCTTTCATCTGGTGTGTATTTCTCTGTCTTCTCATTTTGCTTCACTTACTTGTTTGGGTTCTCCTTTTTGGAGGCTGCTGGTTCATAGTTCCTGTTGTTTTTGGTGTGTGCTCCCAGTGGATAAGGTTGGTTCAGTCATTTGTGTACGCTTCCTTGTGGAGGGTACTGGTGCCTGTGTTCTGGTGGATGGGGCTGGATCTTGCCTTTCTGGTGGGCAGGACCACGTCTGGTGGTGTGTTTTGGGGTGTCTGTGACCTTATTATGATTTCAAGCAGCCTCTCTGCTAATGGGTGGAGTTGTTTTCCTGTCTTGCTAGTTGTTTGGCATAGGGTGTCCAGCAGTGAAGCTTGCTGGTCATTGAATGGAGCTGGGTCTTAGCGTTGAGATGGAGATCTCTGGGAGAAGTTTCGCTGTTTGATATTACGTGGAGCTGGAAAGTCTCTGGTGGACCAACATCCTGATCTCGGCTCTCCCACCTCAGAGGCTCAGGCCTGACACTTGGCTGGAGCATCAAGAATGTGTCAGCCACACAGCTCTGAGGAAAAGAGAAAAAAGAAGGAAAGAAAGAAAGAAAAAAAGTAAATAAATATAATGAAATTATTAAAATAAAAACATAAAAAATTATTAAAAATAAAATAGTAATAAAGAAAAAATGAAAGAATCTAGCAACCAAACCAAAAGACACAACCACCAATGATAACAAGTGATTAAAACTATACAAAAAAAAATTAGACAAACAGAATCCTTGGACACATTTTAAAAGTAAATCTATATGGACACAGTCATAGAAGAAGAATACACATACACACTCACAAAAAGAGAAAATGGTAAAAAAATAATATATGTATATATAAAAGGAAGAGTGCAACCAAATCAATAAACAAATCTACCAGTGATAATAAGCTCTAAATACTAAACTAAGATAAACATAAAACCAGAAAGAAATTAGATGCAGAAAGCAAACCCCAAGTCTACAGCTTCTCCCAAAGTCCACTGCCTCAGTTTTGGGATGATTCGTTGTCTATTCAGGTATTACTCAGATGCAGGGTACATCAAGTTGATTGTGGAGATTTACTCTGCTGCTCCTGAGGCTGCTGGGAGAGATTTCCCTTTCTCTTCTTTGTTCGCACAGCTCCTGGCGATCAGCTTTGGATTTGGCCCTGCCTCTGCATGCAGGTCACCTGAGGGCGTCTGTTGTGTGCTCAGACAGGCTGGGGTTAAAGTAGCAGCTGACTAGGGGCCTCCAGCTCACTCAGGTCGAGGGGAGGGAGGGGTATGGAATGCCGGGTGAGCCTGTGGTGGCAGAGGCCGGCGTGACGTTGCACCAGCCTGAGACGTGCCATGCATTCTCCCGGGGAATCGTCCCTGGATCACAGGACCCTGGCAGTGGTGGGCTGCACAGGCTCCTGGGAGGGGGTTGTGGATAGTGACCTGTGCTTGCACACAGGCTCTTGGTGGCTGCAGTAGCAGCCTTAGCGTTGCATGCCTGTCTCTGGTGTCCGTGCCAATAGCCACGACTCGTGACCGTCTCTGGCACTCATATAGGTGGTGCTCTTAATGCCCTCTGCTTGTGCACCCCGAATCAATGGTCTCTTGCTTCTTAGGCAAATTCTCACTTTTCCCCGGACTCCCTCCCAGCTAGCTGTGGCACACTAGCCCCCTTCAGGCTGTGTTCATGCAGCCAACCCCAGTCCTCTCCCTGAGATCTGACTTCCGAAGCCCGAGCCTCAGCTCCAGACCCACCTGCCCTGGCGGGTGAACAGACAAGCTTCTCAGGCTGGTGAGTGCTGGTTGGCACTGATCCTCTGTGCAGGAATCTCTCCGCTTTGCTCTCTGCACCCCTGTTGCTGCGCTGTCCTCCGTGGCTCCAAAACGTCCCCTGTCCCAACCCCCGTCTCTACCAGTGAAGGGGCTTCCTAATGTGTGGAAACCTTTCCCCCTTCACAGCTCCCTCCCAGAGGTCCTATTCTTTTGTCTCTGTTTTTCCTTTTTGCTTTTACCCTACATGACGAGTGTCTTGCCTTTTGGGAAGTCTGAGGTTTTCTGCCAGCATTCAGTAGGTATTCTGTAGTAGTTGTTCCACATGTAGATGTATTTCTGATGTATTTGTGGGGAAGAAGGTGATCTCCATGCGTTACTCCTCTGCATTTTGCAGGTCCCTGACACAATTTTCTACTACCTAGAGATAAATTATGGCTGCTAAGTGGTCTGAATTGTATTTGAGTTAATTGTTTTATACGGCGTTTGGGAAGGTTTACTGTTCTTTAGTCTGGGTTGTCTTTGGTCAAGAATTCACATCTTGTCCTCATCAGAGGCTACTGTTTTGTTTTGGTTTTTTACTTGTTTGTTCGGTATGATTTCATTTTTTTGTATTTTGTGGGAGGAAAACAGAGCCTTCGTCCCCCCATCCCCACGTCGTCTCTAGTGTTCAAAAAGAGAAGCTTATTATCATTCTTTTAAGTCTTGGAACCACTGGACTGAAGAGGTGATTCACCCTTTTGTCTCTTCATTTTGCTATGCTCTTTTATATGGTTTTGTAAACATCCAGCTTTCAGTTATCATGTGTATTATATATATATATGAGGTTATATATAAATCTAAATAATATGTAATAAGAGCTCTTCATGAATACTTAATTAAATATAGTATTTTTCACAAATTCTTTATATGGTATTTATAAACTAAAAGAATCTTTTATCAGTTACTATAAATGTTAATAACAAGAATCTATTCCATAAATAACTTACTATTTGGAAACAGCAATGAATGCATTTTTCTTAAGAACACAGCAATTATCTTCTAATTTTTAAAATTAGATTAGATTTTTGGTTATAGCCTTTCTTTGACTTTATAAAATGTAATTTCCTCCAGTTTTAAGTTTTGGTGTGATCCAACATTCAACAGCGCATTTAAACTAAATGGAAATAGAAAAGAAGACTGATCTTATCCAAAACAATTATTCAAGTAAAACACTGTATAATTTCACTGTGGTTGTAGGTAGCCATCTGCAGAGCCCCTGTTCAAAGTCAGTTTACAATATACATATTTGTATTTGCCTGATTTGTAATTAGATCATTGAAATAGCATGAAATTAACCAAATATGTATTTCCTGAAGCTCCAGTAAGAACTATAATTTGCAGCCATATTTTTTGATTATAAGAGAATTAAAACATATAAAATGTGAAAATGTAAGTACCTCATTTTACTAGTATTAATTATTTATTTATAATTCATTATAAAGGTCTTTGTAAAGCATATTTGTATTCACATGAACTTCATGTTTTTTCCTTCCATTCCCATCGTTCATTCGTAATATACTTCTGGTGCCTATCTCTGAGCTTTTTATTCATAGCAAGGCTAGGATTACAACGTTGGAAAGGAGAAGACTTCCATACTCAGCCATAATATCTATCATCAAAGTGATATAATTCCTACATATAAAACGTCTTGTATATAAATATACACTCAGAAATTACACCCACATCCAGAATGGTTACTACTTAAATTCTTGTTTTTAAAACAATTTTACTTTTAAAAAACTCAAAAATCATAAGTAATCGCACTATTGAATGAATATATAAATAGTAAAAAGATATCATCTCCTTCCCTACCCAGACAATCCCCCTAACACCTACCCATACTCCCAGAGTAAACACAGTTAAAAGTTGGGAGTACATCCTAGACTAAAACTTTTGTTGGAGCCAGTTACCTTCTGTGCATTGAAATATAACTGAGGTCCAAGAGCCTTGGAAGTGGCAGTTGCTGGAATCACACTGTCACGTTTACATTCCATAGATGAGTGGCTAAACAAATTTGGAATCAGGTGTTTTGGAACTTTCTGCACTGAATACATTAAAGAGCCCATAATATAGAGATAAAAAAAAGTAAGCAGATGGAACCCAGTGCTGGGAGAGTCATACCAATTAGTCATTTCTACCTGTGGTTCTTATTGCCAACTGTACTTTTTATCCCTTTCAGTTGACCTTTGAGTTTTAAAATTCTATCTATTCTCCCCTACTACAGCTCCTTTAGTGTGACATGCTGATTTATTGGCTGCTCTGGCTGTCAACTCTTTTCTATTTTCACCATATTATCTTTCCTAATTGGACATCTCCCCAGTGTGTACTGGACCGAATACCTGACACATTCTCATGCTCTTTTTCTAACAGTTCCCACCTAGAGTCCTCTTTAAAGGATTTCTTCCACATATCTAATCACACACTGCTGATTCCTAATTTTGGGTTCAAGGGTTGGCACATGCCCCCAGGTAGCCTATCGATTGGAGAGTACCTTATAAGGTGGTCTTTCAAGACACTGCCTACAGTGGAATGATGTGGATTCACTGGATCATCAGACCTCCTCTCCCATAAAGCTGAACTAGAGAAACAAGATGGTAGTGTTATAAATGAGATAGCAGAAAAAAGAAAAGCACACATTCCAAAATAGCTGAGATGTATAAAGACTGAGTTCTAGAGTGAATTTCATCAGACTGCTGTTGCTGGAGGATTACAAGGTTATCTAGTTGTCAGACTTCTATGCCTATTTGTAACCTTACATCCGAGTTCCATTACTTGATGTAACTTAGGTGAGTCTCTCCACTGAAACCAAAAATAAATGTTGTACTCCTACCTCACCTGGTAATTGACTTCTTCAACCTTGTCCCTGGGTAACTTGTATGGGATAGAAAAAGTGTATAAATTAACCCTGCCATTCAGCACTCTGTGATCTGTACCCACAGGTACTTCTATCTATGTCTCTTTTAGGATCTAATAAGAACGGTCTCCAGGACTTTAATAGATTGTAGTATATGTAAAGTTACAATATATTATATTTCATTAACAGACATGTGCCACAGTGAACGTCCCCAAGATGTGCAAGAAAAGGCTGACAATTGCTCTTGTGTACAGCATTCATATTTGTGGTTTGGTATAGCTACTTCTGAATTTTAGTTTTATCTTGAAAGTTAAGCTTGGGAATGAAGAGCTTAATGGTATGTTATAATGATTTTGGATTAATAGAAAATGTGAAGTAAATTTTGGCTGTCAGATGAGTAACCTAAAATCTCTAGCTACAGAGAGATTTCAGATTCTGAGTAATCTGCCTAGACAAGAGTAATTATAGGAAGTGAATGCTAACTTTTCTAATGTTTAGTTTGAAATTTGATAACTAAAAGTGAATATTTTTTACTCAGATGCACCATTTTAAGTAATACACTCCACCAAGAGACATGGTTTCACATCCAAATATTCAGCTGCCTTGTAAATATTTTTTTTTCTTCTTGTGATGAAAACTTTTAAGATCTACTCTCTTAGTGACTTTCAAATATATTCAGTACAGTATTATTATTATTTTTTTTTGCGGTATGCGGGCCTCTCACTGTTGTGGCCTCTCCTGTTGCAGAGCACAGGCTCTGGATGCGCAGGCTCAGCGGCCATGGCTCACGGGCCCAGCCACTCCGTGGCACGTGGGATCTTCCCGGACCAGGGCACTAACCCGTGTCCCCTGCATCGGCAGGCGAACTCTTAACCACTGCGCCACCAGGGAAGCCCAGTACAGTATTATTAACTGTAGTTGCCATGGACATCACATCCCCATGACTTATTTATTTTATAACTGGAATTTTGTACGTTTTTACCCCCTTCACCTATTTCGCCCACCCATACACCTCCACCCCCAGCCTCTGGCAACCATCAGTCTGATCTCTGTATCCATGAGCTTGGTACTTTTTGTTTACACAGGTAAGTGAGTCATATGTAGGTTATTTGTCTTTCTTTTTCAAGTTTATTTCACTTAGCATAATGCCCTCAAGGTCCATTCTTGTTGTTACAAATGGCAAGATTTCCTTGTTTTTATGGCTGAATAATATTCCATTATATATATAAATATATATCACATTTTATTTATCCACTTATCTGTCGAAAGACACTTATATTGTTTCCATATCTTATCTATTGTAAATAGTGCTGCCATAAACATGGAGGTGCATATATCTTTTCAAGTTACTGCTTTTGTTTTCTTTGTATGAGTATGCAGAGGTGGAATTGCTGGGTCATATGGTAGTTCTATTATTATTTTTTTAAGATGGATCCATGCTGTTTTCCATAGTGGCTGCACCAATGTATATTCCAGACAATGCACAAGGATTTCCTTTTCTCTACATCCTTGCCAATGCTTGCTATCTTTTGCCATTTTGAGAATAGCTATTCCAACAGTTGTGAAGTGATATCTCATTGTGGTTTTTGTTTGCATTTCCTTAATGATTAGTGACGTTGAGTACCTTTTCATGTACCTATTGGCTGTCTGCATGTCCTCATTGGAAAAATGTCTATTCAGATTCTTTTAATCAGATTTTTAATCAGATTGTTTGGTGTTTTGCTATTGAGTTGTGTGAGTTTTTTAATATAATTTTGGATATTAACCCCTATCAGATGTACAATTCGCAAATATTTTCTCCCATTCAGTAGATTGCCTTTTCATTTTGTTGATGGTTTCTTCTGCTGCGCTGGAGCTTTTTAACTTGATATAGTCCCACGTGTTTATTTTTTCTTTTGTTGCCTTTGCTTTTGGTGTCAAATCTGAAAAATCATCACCAAGGCCTAACAAGGAGGTTATTGCACATGTTTTTTTCTAGGAGTTTTATGGTTTCAGGTCTTACATTCACGTCTTAAATCCATTTTTTAGTTAGTTCTTGTGTATGTTATAAGACAGTTGTCTAGTTTCATTCTTTTGCTTATTTCTGTCCAGTTTTCCCAACACCATTTATTGAGGAGACTGTTGTTTATTCTTGGTTCTCCATTGTATATTCTTGGCTCCTTTGTTATAAATTAATTTCCCATATATGCGTGGGCTTATTTCTGGCCAGCTCTGTGATTCTATGGTGACTTCTCATCATACAACCCAGAAGAACTGGCTTGAGTCTGTTTGGCCTAGGGGTGAGCCAGTCTCAGCCCATCTTTAGGAGTCTGGGTAAGAGACTGACCGGGCTTGGTGGGCAAAGCTATGGAATGTGAAATGTAGGATTATAGGAGCCACGATTACAGTCCTACAGAAGAAACTAGTCTGAACAATTCAAGCAAATATTCAGAGACTGCGTGAAATACGTAGAAACTGAGTTCTGTTGGCGTTTGAATTCTTGGTCCTTGTTGTCCCTGTGGTAATATCATGCTATGGTTTGATTTTCTCAGTTGATATGTTCTCCTTTTCCTTAAGGTAATTCAAATTAGATTTTTGTTACCAATCTGATTAATATAGATGTCAAAATTAAAAAGGTTATTTAACCCAAAGCAGGGTTCACAACATGAAAATTATGAGAGAAGATTTGAAGTAAATGTTTGGCCCACTCACAGAGATTTAGTTCTTCTACAAACAGGTGGGGATGTGCTAGATTAAGCTTTTTTAAAAAAAATCATATTTATGAAATTTTGTTGAGGCTTCTATTTGAAGTCTGATTAAAATAAACAGGGCAAGAAAGAAATGATCATCTGTAAACTGAGCCAGAGAGTGATTTATAAGTGTTGGACCATCACAGGGACCAAACCTGAACCATAGCAAGGGAATCTTATTAAAATTTCAGAATCGTGGTGAGAGTTTGTTTGCACTAATATAGTATTAAACTAAGAAGATAATAAGCATGCTTTCCTTTCGTCTCTCAGAATTCCTGTGTGCTCACTGAGGATGTTCTGTTACAAAGAATGAGACAAATTTAAGTCAAAATGCCACTCTTTTATTAACTATGTTGATTCTTAGCTATTATGAATCTACCTGGTAAGGAGAGTCTCTCCATTCCAAATCCAAACTGTGATATGTTTGCCCTAGCAATGCTACAGGAGTGAGTCACTGGGTTGTGGCTTTATAAACACTGTACAGATTACTCAAATATCTTGTTAACTGCCCTGCCACTGGTCCATTGCCTATATTTTGGCTTAAGGAATTTTTAAGAAATATAAATCTTATTTTTAACATTGCCCTGCTTAAATGTAGTCAATGAATATCATTAGTCCTCAAGATAAAGTACAAACCATTAGCAGAAATTACAGTATTTATGGTTTCCATTTGGATATTACTTTCTTTAGAGAACTTTCTTTAGCTTCCAATGCTGGACTGGATATTGTCTCCCTTCATTGTGAGCTTATCTCCAAATAAATACTCAGATTGTCATACTTCCTGTAATCAATCATAATTCCCTAATAGCTCCTTGTAACCCTGCTAGAATAGAGATCTTTGAATCTGGAGATTTTTTTTTATTACTGTATTTACCATTTGTCTAGAACAGTGCCTGAAACAAATATAATACATACAAAAGTATTTCTTTAATAATTAATAGTTTAAAATCACATATTTAGTTTAAATATAAAAAGCGTGGTTAGTCTACCAAATGATATATTCAAGTTTTCTCTTGCTTTCAAGGCTTAAGATGTCTAATTAATATAACTCTCCTATATTGTATAAGGAATTGATAGTAATCTGGTAAAAAAATATCAGAAAACTGGTTAGGGAAGTTAAAATTCTCTGTGGAACTTGTCTTGAAATTCTAATCTCTTCTGAAGTGATATAACTACTATATTGCCAGTGAATTAAAGAAAAGAGATCATTCCATAAACTTAAGGTTACTGCCTAATGCATAAAGTTTAAATTTTTACTTCCCCAGGTGAGGGTGAAATGATATGATTACAGTTCATCTGAAATCTAAAATTAGCTCAAACCAGTGTGATCTCTTTAAAATGAAAAAAGGAATATGATGCAGTGTTTTGTATGTCACATTTAATTCTGCTCTAGTCTTTAGAGTGACCTATCTTGTGATTTTGTGTTTGAAGTTTTACAAAAGGAAATGGAGCGTTGAATGGGCTATATCCAGTCAATTTTGTTAATCAAATGAGTGAAAAAGAGTTTAAATCTAAGAAAAATTATATATTCCTCATATTTCACTATAAAATGGAGCAGTAAAACTCTCAAAAATATGCATGATTATTGCTGGTGATTTGAAATGATGTGGAAAATAACCCAATTTTCTGTTTTGATGTTGCACCTGAAATAATAACTGCAAAATAACATGAATAACAGGTCAAATCAACTGTTTACACCCACTTTGGAAAATTGATATCTATTCATGGCACTAATATGTACAATAGTATTAAATGAGGATCTGCTAGTAACAGAATTTTTTGAAATTAAAAATATAAAACCCAATTCAAGTAAGGGTAGAATTTCTGTCTTTTCCTTTAATCATTAAATTTGAGTCAAATTAAGAATCATATAATTTTTGATATTATTCTCCAATTTTATATGTGAAGTACCAAATGCCACATTTCTACCTCATTTATTTAACAATTTTTGATTCTCAGGAGTTGATTTATTGATCAATAAAAATGACTTCATGCAATATGAAATATAGAGCGTGGAATTTCTGAGAAAATTCTGACCTTAGTTAGCTAATATACTCTAAATATCTGTGGGAGCAGTGGGGTTGGTTAATGGTTTTTCCTGAGCAATTTCTATAAGAAAAAAACTTTAAATACTTTTTATTTACTTTTGGTAGGTGGGTAGGAAGAGGAGCAGTGACTGTAAGGGCTGAAATTATGAAAATGCAGAGCATAAAACAATGAATGAGAGCAGTTCCTTGAGCATGAAAGAATCCATTTTATTCCAAATTAGCCCTTAAGTTATTTTTTAACTATATTTTTAATTAAAATTTTTTCAGTTGTTTAATTAAGGTAACTGGAGATTCACATGTGATAGTAAGAAGTAATACAAAGAGAGTTCTCTTGTACACTTTGCCCATTTTCCCCCAGTGGTAACATTTTGCCCAATTAAAGTACAATGTCACAATCAGAATATTGACATACAGTCCTGGAATTTTTATAAAAGCCTGGAATGTAATGATTTTATTTTGGCAATTTATTTTCCTTTTCATATAGTTTCCTGCTGTGGGCCAATATTATAACTGAAGGTAAATAGTGTTTATAAAAATCAGTATAATTCATAACTTGTAATCATTTTATTCATTTAAAGAATATTACTTATATTACCAACTACATACCCACCACAAAAAGCAAAATTATTTTTTTCTCTTTCTCATTCTCTCTCTTCTCCCTCTCTCTCTCTCTCTCTCTCTCTCTCTCTCTATATATATATATATATATATATATATATATATATATAT
>NW_006792596.1:2880385-2915859 GCF_000442215.2 Lipotes vexillifer
TATATATATATATATATATTTAGTTGGTTTCTAATGCCACTTGATAAACATACAATTGGCTAGGTGCCAAATTAAACATACAGAGTGGAGGGAGACGGCAAGATATGTCATCCATGCTGAAGATGGCATACAACATACACAGAGCAAGATACAGAGAAAGGAATATTTGACAGAGATGATAATCTACTGTGCCTGTCTGCCAGACATCAGTTACAACCCCAGGGCAGATAGACCTAAAATACTCGCTTTGATAATTGGGACATTTCTTCATATTTATGAGGATCATTTTGGACTTTGAGAACCCAGCCAGCTGCTCACAGGCACCTTTGTGTTTGTCATGTTGGTACCTGTGTTATTCTTCTCAAAAGTTCTCCTTGCTTAGTAGTGCAGTGTCAGTCTTCTTTTTATTTAAAATGTTTTCATTGATTTATTTTGTTTTTCCTTTTTTCTTTTGCATTATAACTTTAAATGCATATATTTATATATGATTTATTGTTTTCTGTTATAATGATTGCATAATATTCATTCTAGTGGTAATTACATTTTTCAACTTTGTTAATTCATCTTATGTGGATTTTCTTTCATAATGAATTACTCTGTCAGGACTATTCTTGACCAGAGTCAAAGGGTCCAAAGATAAGTGCTCAGGATATTTCTTGCAACAATTTTGCCAATGGGTTTAGATAACTTTCAGTAGACCTTCCACATGAATCTAATATTTAATGAATAATTTCCTTTACTCTTACATAGGAAATATTGCTGCCACTATGGCCCTCATAGTTTTCTTGGTGAGGTAAAGAAGCAGCCAGTGACATGGCACATGGCTTTTGTAGAATTATCAATCCTTAAGACATTATTCATTTTTGAGCAACATTGTCGATGTTGAAGATAGAGCAGCTACAGGTCCTATCATCCTCTCACACCTTGTTGCATTTTATTACAAGTAGGGGAAAAAGAGTATGTATAATTATAGGTTTACATTCTCCAAGTACAGAATTGAATCCATGAAAACTATCAAAACATATTTTCTGCATCATTTCTTTTACACAAAGTGATGCCAAGTAGCAAACTGTTACACAGACATTTTGGGGGTAACAGTAATTTATAATGTAATAATATTAATGTTCTTTAATTATGTCTAAGAGAATAGAAAATTAGGATAACTTAGGTTCAATATTAGGATATCTTATAATATCTAAGATCTAGGGCATTCCTTGGAGAGTCGGTAGAAATTGGATAAAAGAATGAAGCCAGGGCTTCCCTGGTGGCACAGTGGTTGAGAGGCCTGCGTACTGCAAAAAAAAAAAAAAGAATGAAGCCATAGACCAAAATGTGGAGTAGTGCTGTTGCTAACTCTTACTATATAGTCTTCTGCACAGGAGCTGGGGGCCTCCAGGACACCTACCTCCTCCCAGCACCACCAGCAGGGTGGGGTGGAAGGACCTCAGCAGATCAGCCAGAGGGGTGGAATGCTCCCACGCTGTGCATTCTTTCCACACCCATGTCCTGGCCCAGGCAGAGGCAGCTATATTTTCTTCCTCCAGAAGTGAGTAGTAAGTTTGAGAACTTGGGCACAGAGGTAGGGCAGAACGCTTGATAACTGGAAATAGCCTGGAGCAATGCTGCCTTCAGACATAACAGGAACAGTAACCATCAACCAATAACAATACATACGAAGGTAGACATGCAACACAGAATCAATAAGTATTTGCAGAAATACAGTACCACTAAAGACACACAGAAAACTGAACACCAAACTTAAAGCAGAGGGAACCATAGTTAACGGAGAAAAAAGAAAAAGGTAAAATTTACAAAAAGGATTGTCTGTATGTATTGTAATACACATGAGACTGTATCATACCAACAAAAAATAAAGCTGCAACACAGATAATGTAAATGAACACTTGGACAACAAGGTTTTAAAAAGAAAATCAAACAGAAGAGCACAAAATATGAGCTAAAAATCAAACAGGAATAAGAAGAGGAGTGAATTCATGAGACTGCACGGTCAAGCTGAAGAATATTTCTGGAATGCAGGAAGTACGTTTCAAAGTACAGAGGGAAGAGACCTAGAGAATGGGTGTAGAATATGTAAGATCTGTCTAATGGAACAGAAAAATAATATGAGTAAAACACATACATGTGTGTACGTACATAATGAAATTTCAAGACACTAAAAATATAGAGAAAACCCAAAAGCATTCCTTAGAAAAAGAATCACCATAACCTCAAACATTTGACAATACTATCTTGAAGGAGGTAATAGAAAATTATATAAAACTTCTGACTATTTGGAATCTAGGATTCTATACTTAACTAAATTATATCCACTCTGTAGGAAAAATAGAAGTACTTTCACATATGAAAGTTTATACGTTGATGGACTCAGCACATTTATTATGGATAAAACCTCTGAAATAATTCCTAAAGGAAGGTACACTAGAGCGGAAGACAATATGAATCTAAGAGGAATAATTGAGAACCAATAATTATTTGTAAAATATTAGTAAACTTATCATGAATATAGAATATTTAGACATATTAAAAAGTATAGTGGGGACTTCCCTGGTGGCTAAGTGGTTGAGAGTCCGCCTGCCGATGCAGGGGACATGGGTTCGTGCCCCGGTCTGGGAAGATCCCACATGCCGTGGAGCAGCTAGGCCTGTGAGCCATGGCCGCTGAGCCTGCGCGTCCGGAGCCTGTGCTCCGCAACAGGAGAGGCCACAACAGTGAGAGGCCCGCGTACTGTAAAATAAAATAAAATAAAATAAGTATAGTGGTAAAAAACACAGGCATTGACCCAAACTGACCATTGGAATCCCAGCTTTACCACTAATTAGCTGTATTACATTGGACCTATTTCTTAACTTCTTATTCACTGTCTTTATTTGTAAAATGGAGAAAACTAATATAGTCACCTCATGAGAATATTGTATTAAATAAGTGAGTACTTGTTAAATGCTGAAAACAATGCCTAGCAAATGATAAGCACTCCATAAATGTTAACTATGGTTATTTTTAGTGTAAAAAGTAATAGTTTTGAACTAAAATTGCAGGTATTGTGGGGTTTATTTGGGACATGGAATGACTTTTGATGTTCTTATTTTGATATAATAGGTGACATGGATGCCAGTTGACTTTTGTCATTGCTAGAAATATATCCATTTAGGAATGTGTGTTCAAAATTTAGTGAGAGTTAGTTTCTGCTTTTTGCAACCAAAGAACCTGGTGCAATTTTCTCCTTGTCTGTCTCCAGAATTATCTTTCCCTTTGTTGTCCATTCTGCAGTCAACTGTAAGTTTCTTGGGGGAAATTAGTGACTTACTGGAAAGCATATCATATTTCTGTGTGTTTGTGTCGGAAAAATTGTATTCTTTTGGGAAAGTTAATTTAGTATTGATTTCTTTTCTAAGTCACAATATTCAATTTATTAAAATAAATGAAGTGACATTAAAGGGGATGTGACATTTATTTTTACATAAGAAAACATGGCCTTAAAAGACTGAGACTCCTAGAATTTTACTTTATAAGTCTCTACGAATTTATTTTCCTATAATCTAAAATGCAAAATCCTTAGCATAACACATAAAATCCTTAATTCAAACATTACCTAAATTCCTAGCATTCTCTACTGTCCTTCCCTTGTAAATTTCAGTAAGAAATTACACTAACCTGCCTTGTCATCTTGCCTTTTTGCCTTTGCTCAATACCCTCATTCTGTCTAAAAAGCCCACTCCTTTCCAAATAAAAACAAAAAATGTGTGTATATGTGTGTATGCATATTTATGTATGTATACATATATAGACAGTAAAAAGTTATACTTGCATGAATGAAGGAGCAAAACTGCCATCTTCTCTAAGATGTCTTACTAGATTCCCCACTATCAGGAACCAGAAATAAATATATGGACTTTGGTAGTGGGGAGAGGGAAGGGATCAGGATTTATAAATTGGACACTATGCACCCCCTCCCCAAACTAATTAACAGGTATTGTATATGAATGAGCTCAAAACTTCACTGACCAGATCTGGGGGTGTCATGCATATAGATGGTCTCTTAGTGCCTGGACCATGTAATACAAAAGACTATTTTTCATTAACACATTACCCTCTTTCTCCCTTTTTCATTGTGCTTTAGTCCTTTAACTCTTTCTCTTTACTTACCTGCTCATTCTCCATTTCTCTCTTCCAGGTAAGGGACTTTTCCCCAGAAATTGATAGTTGCCTGGTCTGCCCTTAGGACTTAAGAACATTATGGACTCAAGCATTGGTTATGAGTATGGGCATTTCCTGCTTTTCAAGTTCCAGTTTCTGTTTATTCCCAGGGTCTTAACAGTGATACATCAAGCATTGAAAGAGTTAATCTCCAACAGTCCATTTTAGGACCATACATGAGATAAGCATTCTCCCTGCATGTGTAAGACTCAGTGCTTCAAATTTTTAAAAAACGTCTCACTCATTTCTGATTTTGAGTTCCCTTGTAAATTCTTTTTCTCAGCTTGTGATTGAGAAATGCTGTCTTTAATCATCTCTCCCTTCCCCATTTCCAAGTTTCATGCCACATTAATATTTTGCTTCAGAACTGGACAGTGACTTTCTTGTGTTCTTCTTTAGTTATTTTTTCTACCTGGGAGTTATTAATTTCCTTCCTTCATTTTTCCTTTTATTTATGCTTATTTTCTATTCAACTTAATTTTATTATGTATTAAAGTTCTGGATTTCATTTAAGAACGTTGGAGTTACTTGTTAAAAATATGTATTCCATCTGCTCTATTGGCTTCAAAGCTTGTTTAGTATATTTTTAAAGTTTCTATAACAGCTCTTCCTTTCTAACATAATGAAATGAAAAGAGTAGACCTTAATATCCCCCTGTAACTTAAGAAGGCAAAACAGTCTGCCTTTTTGGTACTATATGCCAACAGCCACTGTGGAGGTTTGGAGGGGAGAATAGCTCCCTTCCAACTGTTTCTGAGGGTGCACACAGCCTTAGAGAATCATGAGGATGCTGGCACAGCCGTTCACCAGTCTGAATGGCAGTTGAGATGGAATTGCCTATGACTCCAAGCTACAGCATAGAAAAATCCGTCCCAGGATTGAGTGGTGTGAGGGCAGATCAGGTGGCACATCATATGCTACCCAGCTCCATCTCTCTTTGGCTCTTCCTGGCTGAGCGACATTTCCAGGATGCATGACAGGCAGCTTCTGCCTCATGGTACAAGGAACATATGTCCTCTGAGACAGAAGACATGTCCGAGAGATTTGGCTTTATCAGAATGACGACTCACACTGAAGAAATGAATTAGAAAATGATACCTACTTAGTGCAAAAAAAAAAATTGGTGGATATTTCTGCTTTAATAAAAATAAAAGGCAAATGAAGAGAAGCACTTAATTGCAAATCTGTTGTTTCAGTTAGAACTGGAAACACTGGCTGACCCATGAAGTGATTATTTTATGCTGGCGGTGGATCTGAAGTCGTCGTATACATGTCAAACATTTGTCATGCTCTTCAGTTATTATCCTGTCAATGTACTCAACACATTAAAAACAAATGGACGTCAGAAAAGCAATTAGAAATTTAGTATGTATTATTCTATACTATGCTTTGTTTTCATTTCTTTTTTATTTGTTTATATGGTAGTATAAGTGCATAGCTCTCAAATGCTGATCTGCTGCACAAATGATGTAAGTAGTGGATTTTTCTTTGAGGTAGTACCACAGTGATTGGTGGTTTTATTTTAACACATATTTTCCGATCACTTTGACTTGTGCACTGATGGAGACATCTCTGGGCAAGCATGCACACTCCCTTACTCATTGGCAGGGCAAACGGAGGTGGAGATTTAACATCAGGGTCTTAAATAAGGAAAAGAGTACTTTTTAAGGGGAAAGTTGGGCAGAGAGAAGACCTTTTTTTAAAAAGTGACAAAACTCGCTGTCCCCATTTCCTTATTCCTTACCCCTGGCTTCAAGGCAGGATCATTTTGGACTGCATATTTCTTTCAAAATGGACATTCTTAAGATCGTTTAACCTAGTTATCGGCCTTGAGATTAAGTGTGGGTTGGAGGGCACTGCATAGAATGGTCTCCAGGCAGCATTTAACCGAGTGAGCATTTAACCAGCCCACACACTGGGAAATGGGAGTTGGCCCTCTCTGTGATCCTTCTTTTTTTTTTTTTTTTTTTTTTTTTTTTTTTGCGGTACGCGGGCCTCTCACTGTTGTGGTCTCTCCCATTGCGGAGCAACAGGCTCCGGACACGCAGGCTCAGCGGCCATGGCTCACGGGCCCAGGCGCTCCGTGGCATGTGGGATCTTCCCGGACCGGAGCATGAACCCATGTCCCCTGCATCGGCAGGTGGACTCTCAACCACTGCGCCACCAGGGAAGCCCTGGGTGAATATTTTAATATTGTATTTCATAAATGAGGTTTCTGACTAATGAATTGCCTAATTAAAAAAATAAATAAATAAATCTAGTGTAGGAAAACCACTATGCTTTATGCTCTCCATTTCATTTCGATTCAAAGTATTATTACAATTAAAAAATGAAAATTTTATTGATAGCATGATAAAGAGCTCTTTAAAAGCATATTTTAAAACGTCTCTGAAAATTAGTACATTCTTATTTTTATAATGGTTGGCTTCCTATCTACTAGACTGCTTTATAATTACCACAAAAATGGATTAGTTCCTCATGCGTTCAGACACCGTCATGTCTTAGAAAGTACAGTTCTAGAATGGGGCTGGTTAATATCTTAAATGACAGAAATGAAACCGTTTCGTACAATGATCTTACATGGCTCTCTTCCATTACTGGTTTAGTTTTCCTATTGTTTGCTTCCTTTATATTCTCATTTTCAACTTCTATACAAGTACCACCTTTGGGCCTTGTGCAACGTGTTCTTCCGTCTCCATATCATGAGGCAAAGCTGGAATAAACCCTATACTAAAATTTGAATTAGTTTCTTGTTTTGGTCCATTTAGCCCCACCTTTCTGATAATGATTGTTAATGCCTTACATATTTCATCCTTCTTAAGTCTAACTATAACTTGCCAGTTAGTATTTTTCCTTTTTTTATATTGTTAAATTTTATTATCGCTTTTATTGAACTGTCATTGATGTACATTATTATGTTAGTTTTGGGTGTACTACATAATAATTTGACATTTGTGTACATGATGAAATAATCAGCATGCTAAGTCTAGGAACCATCTGTCCCCAAACAAGGTTATTACAATATTATTGACCATATTCCTTATGCTGTATATTATATCCCCATGACTTACTTATTATATAACTGGAGGTTTTGTTCCTCTTAATCGCCTTCATCTATTTCCCCCAACTTCCCACCCCCCCCAACTCTGTATCTATGAGTCTTTCCTTTTATTTTGTTTGTTTTGTTTTTTGGATTCCACATATGAGATCACGTGTATTTGTCTTTGTCTGATTTATTTCACTTAGCATAATACCCTTTAGATTCATCCGTGTTGTCTCAAATGGCAAGATTTTCTTTTTTTTTATGTTTGAGTAATATTCGATTGTACATATATATTCCATCTATTTTATCTGCTTGTCTATCAGTGGACACTTAGGTGCTTTCATATTTTGACTATTGTAAATAATGCTGCAATGAACATTGGAAGGCATATATCTTTTCAGAATTTAGTGGTTCTCTTTTCTGCAGGTAAACATCCAGAAGAGAAATTGCTGGATCCACTGGCAGTTGTTTTTCTTAATTTTTTGAGGAACCTCCATACTGTTTTCCAAAGAGGCTGCACCAATTTACGTTTCCGCCAACAGTGCATGAGGTTTCCTTTTTCTCCACATTCTTGACAACACTTATTTGTCTTTTTGATATAGCCATTCTGACAAGTGTGAAGTGATATCTCCTTGTGATTTTGATTGTATTTCCATGATAGTGATGTTGAACATTTTTTCATGTGTTTTCTGGTAGTTTTTGTACTTTGTCTCCATTCCTTTCCTCTTTTCTTACTGTCTTCCATTGTGATTTGATGACTGTTTTTAGTGTTATGTTTGAATTCCTTTCTCTTTATTTTTTGTTTCTTTATTGTAGGTTTTGGGGGTTCAGTTACCATGAGGTTCCTAAATAATAACCTATATGTGTAGCTACCTATTTTAAGAGGTCTCTTAAGCTTGAACACATTCTCACAGCCCTGCATTTTTACCACCCACCTCATGTTTTAGGTTTTTGATGTCATATTTTACACCCTTTTATTCTGTGTATCCCTTAACTACTTTTTGTAGATATAGATGATCTTACTACTTTTGTCTTTTCATCTTCCTGCCAGCTTCCTAAGTGGTTGATCCACTACCTTTACTATATGTTTGCCTTTACCAGTGAGATTTTCCCTTTCATAATTTTCATGTTTCTAGTTGTGGCCTTTTCTTTTCCACTTAGAAAAGTCCTTTTAAGATTTCTTGTAAGGCCTATTTAGTGGTACTAAACTCTTAGCTTTTGCTTGTCCGTAAAACTCTTTTATCTCTCTTTCAATTCTGAATGATAACCTTCCTGTGTAGAGTATTTTGGGGTGGTTTTTTTCCATTTCATCACTTTCATGCCACTCCCTTCTGGCCTGTAGAGTTTCTGCAGAAAAGTCAGCTGACAGTCTTATGGGAGTTCCCTTGTGAGAAACCCATTTCTTTTCTCTTGCTGCTTTTAAGATTCTCTATCTTTAATTTTTGCCATTTTAATTACAGTGTATCTTGGGTGTCAGACTCTTTGGCTTGATCTTGTTTCGGATTCTCTGTGCTTCCTGTACCTGGACATCTGTTTCCTTCCCCAGGTTAGGAAAGTTTTCAGCTATTATTGCTTCAAATAACTTCTCTGCCCCTTTTCCTTTCTCTTCTCATTCTGGTGCACCTGCCATGTGAATCTTAATACACTTGATGTTGTTCAAGAAGTCTCTTAAACTGTCCTCATTTTAAAAAATTCTTCTTTCTTCAGTTCAGCTTCAGTGATTTCCACTACTCTGTGTTACCGTTTGCTGATCCATTCCTTTGTATCATCTAATCTACTGTTGATTCCTTCTAGTATATTTTTTATCTCAGTTATTGTATTCTTCAGCTCTGTTTGGCTCTTTATAATATCTAATTCTTTGTTAAACTTCTCACTGTGTTCTTCCATTCTTCTGCTAAGTTAATAGAGCATTGTTATGATCATGACATTGAATTCTTTGTTGGGTAGATTTCTTATCTCCACTTCACTTAGTTCTTTTTCTGAGGCTCAGTCTTGTTCCTTCATTTGGAACATATTCCTTTGTCTTATTATTTTGCCTAAATCTTTGTGCTTATTTCTATGTATTAGGCTTATTTGTATGTATTATAGAATGTGGGACACAGCCTTGTGTAGGTGATGTCCAAGGAGGCTCAACAGCACACTCCTCTCTGGTCACCAGAGGTATATGTTCTTGGAGCGCCCCCATATGGGTCACACGTGATTTCAGTTATGGTAGGTTCACTAATGTGGGCACGTTAGTAGGCAGGGCTTGCCCCTGGTCTGGTTGGCTGCCACAGTCTGATCTTGTGGGCAGGGCTGGGTCCCAGTGCAGCTGGTTGAATGCCCCAGGGGATCCTGGGTCTTGTCCCACTGATGGGCAGGCCCAGGTTCTGGTATGGCATGCTGCATGGCCCAGGGGCTCTCGGCTGTTGCAGCCCCACTGGTCGGCAAGGTTGGGTCCTACCATGGTCTGCTGCATGTCTCAAGGGATCCCAGGGCTTGTGCCAGCCCACTAGTGGCTGGGGCCATGTCCCACAGTGGCCTGCCATGGGCCTGAGGGGACCAGGGCTGGTGGTGGCTTGCTGGTGGTTGGGTAAGCCCCAGGTGCCGATAGGCTAGAGGGGGGGCTCCCAAGATGGTGCTTGCAAGCCCCAGTGTCCTCATGGTAGAACAAATTCCCTAGAATGGCTGCTGCCAGTTCCATGTCCTCAGGGGGATTCTCAGTTTCCTCCTGCCTGTCCAGGAGGCTCTACAAAATCAGCAAGTGGGTCTGACCCAGGCTTCTTTCAAATTACTGCCTCTGGGCTGGGACTGGAGCATGTAAGGTTTTGTGTGAGCCCTTTGAGAGTGGGATCTCAGTTTTCTACAGCCATCTGGCTATCCCATAAATAAGCCCTGCTGGCCTTCAAAGCCAGACATTCTGTGGGGCTCATCTTCTTGGTGTGGGACCATCCTCTTCCCAGGCTGGGGAGCCTGATGTGGGGCTCAGAGTTCTTGCTCCTTTGAGAGAACCTCTGCAGTTGTAATTATCCTCCTGTTTGTGGGTCACCTACCCAGAAGTGTGGGTCTTGACTATGATTGTATCTCTGCCTATCTGATTGTGGTTCCTTCTTTTACCCTTGGTTGTACAAGAATTTTTTTGCTAGTCTTCATTGTCATTCTTATAGATAGTTGCTGTGTAAGTAATTGTAATTTTGGTGTACTCACGGGAGGGGGCGAGCTCAGGGTCTTCCTATTCTGACACCTGGCCACACCTCTTACCTGTTATAGTTTTTAATGTTGTATGCTGTTGTTTAATTTTTTACTGAAAATTTTCAATAGAGGTTATGGGCTGTTAGCCAAAAGCTATTGAAATTCTACGCCCTGTTTTTATGTTTATTGCAAAAAATGTATCGTATGCTTTCTAAAGTATTGTTTTCATTTCTAAATCTTTCAGCAAAGTGCGTCCTTCTGTATTTTCAACACATTATCTCCCTCTTTTGTTTTTGAGAATTTTATCATGGGCCCCATGATGTTTTTCTCTTCTCTCATCTTTTAATGAGAGGAGGTCAATCCAGGCCTTAGGCTTCCCCAGGAGCCCTGCTGCTGTGTTTTCCTCCTGCCCCTCACTCTTCTCCTGCATCCTTTTGAGTTCTTTTCTCAGATCTTATGCTGACGCCCACTGTTGTGCACAGAGTGCATCTACAAGGCTGAGGACGGTGTTTCTTTCTTGCTCTTCGGTTCTCTGATTATGCTGGGGTGAATGGGTCTCTGGAAAATTTGATGCAGGCTGTGCTGGCTCTGTGGACAGAAGGTGTGCAAAACCCCCGAAAGTTCACAGCCCCTAATGCCTTTGCATTCTCCAGCCTTTCCTAATTATTTAGCTCACCTCTCAGTGTGCAGTGTGCATTTTTTCTGTCGGATGTGGCTTCTTTATCTGTAGCAATACTGAGAGATAAAATCCTGGAGTTGTCATAGATGAAATGGTAACTAATTAGAAAGAGGATCTTGAAACAGCTCTAATCACCCCACAAAGCAGCTCCTCTGTGCAGTATATCTAACATCACCCTGAGTGAAGGTGCCTAGCCAGGGAGGGGAGAAATCACTGACAGTTTTCATCATGTCTAGATTCATGATTCTGCCTCATAACCCATTCATATACATTTGTATCCAAAGAAGAGCATTGCTAGTTCAAGGCATTTTGAACTTTTTCATTTGTTTCTATATTCCTATTGGATTTTCAATCAGAAAATAGGGATGGGATGAGGGGCAAGTCAGACAGACTAGATTTCACCATCTTTACCTGAAAGTAGTCTGAAACAGCTTTCACTGTATTTTCATATTGTCACTGTAAAAAAATAATAAATTTGACTCTTTCAGATTTAATTACTGGTAATTTCAGCCACCCTTAATGATTATGACATTTACTAGGAAGTGACTCCTAAAATAACTAACTAAATAACTATATATATCTCTCTATATATACACAAACACACACACAATATACACAAGCACACAGACAATATATATACACACACACACAGCTATTTATTTGAGGCTTTAGAGTTGGAGGCTGTCTCTATGATGGCCATGAAACAACTATGAGTGACTCTAGCTCCACCTGGCCTCCATGGAGATTCTTCCACTACCGACTTTAACGTGACTGAATGATTCTGTCTCCCTGTCTTAGTCAGTCACATTAAGCAGCTTACTTAAACTTGATGTGCTTTGGGGTTTGTTTGTTTGATGATTTCCTAGATTTTTCCCCATCTGTAGTATGGGAATGATGATGATACTTCCTGATAAGCTTAGCTCAAGCATTCAGTGCATTAACTTTTAGGACATGTGTCATATAGAGTAAACTTTCAATAAATATAAGCTTATATTATTATGCTGCCTGATCATCCAGATTGTTTTCCCTACAAATGTACTAAACATATATTTGACTAATCTTTATTGGTTAAATGTATTTGTTAGATGATTTGATCATGTAAACACCATTGTAAGTGTTTATGACATTAGTTAAGAGCTAATCATGTGGATCTTTTTGAAAAATTATCGGTGTGGTGGGACTAATTAACTTCCTTACTCTCTCATAATCATTGTGCATTTTTCATACACCTTAATATTGAAATACTTCTTTATTTTACTTGTAAGCTCTCTAAAAGTTAGTACACTTGCATTATGCAAACTATGTTAAATATAGAAAAATGAATATTAGAAGTTTACCTATAACACTTCCCGTTCAAGCCAACAAGCCTTTTATATTGTTGTCCTTGAGTGTCGCAGAAACTCTGGGAGTAAAGAAATTTACTTTGCTTGGATTCACAAAAATAATAGGTTGTGAAGCCAGGATCTGTATACACATATGTTTCTCTCTAAAGCTGATACCATTTTTTTTTTTTTTTTTTTTGTTGAACGCGGACCTCTCACTGTTGTGGTCTCTCCCGTTGCAGAGCACAAGCTCCAGATGTGCAGGCTCTGCGGCATGTCGGATCTTTCTGGACCGGGGCATGAACCCGTATCCCCTGCATTGGCAGGCGGACTCTCAACTACTGCGCCACCAGGGAAGCCCGCTGATACCATTTTTATTATGCCATAGTGTCTTCCCTTTGATTTAAAAATACAGGTTGACCTTCAGTTACAGTTCTTTGCTGGTTGTCACCTACTTTAGAATGGCATAGAATGGCAAATATACTTCTAGGTTGTTAATTATAAGGTGAGTTATAAAGTATAAATATACACTGTACCCAGGCTACTTTAAAAGCGTGTCACATTTCCTATTTAACTCATGATGGTTAGTGTGTATGTGTATGTATGAGTGTAGGAAAGAGACACACATGCAGATGTGAGTGATCAGTTTACACAGTGTAACTCATGAAAATTGGCTGCGGATTACTTTCACTGGTCTGGACACCCAAGGAAAGATATGTTGTTTTTTTGACAGAAGACATATCACCATCCTGTAGTAGTGCTGGGAGGGTCAGGAAGCACAGGAAAGATACAAGGAACTCTGAGTAATGGATCAAGGACTATTACTCCCTCTTCAGTATCTCAGCACAGAATAAAATATAGCTGTGAAAACTCTATCATATATCTGTATCACATAAAATCTTTTATTTTTTACATGAATAATACTAGTATGAACTTGCTTGTACCTTTTCTTTTAGCAGTGTTTAAGTGGTCATCCACGAGTCAGTCTTTTTAAAAGAAGTGCTCCAATTTAGCATTTTGGTAAGATCAGTGGCACAAGCTTCTGAAAGAGCATTTGAAAGATAAGCAGGGAACATTAAGATTCATTTTTTATGACACGAGTGTGTTAGAAAGTGAGAATTGAAGAGCTCTGGAACATGTGGAGATGGCCAGTGGTGAAAGAAGGAAGACTTGAAAGTCCAATAGTGGATATATCCAGTGATAGCATCTGCTCCAGAACTGTAATGAAAGCAACCATTGATTGAGCTTGTACTAGGCTGCTTCCACTGTTTTAGGTGCTTCTCATATATTATCTTTAACATTTCATCCTCAAAAATAATCTCATAAGTAGATATTATTTCCTCTCCATTTTTTTTCTTTCTGTTGATAATTGGCTAACCAGACAAGTGAAGTTTGATTTAATTAAGATGAAAATCAGGTCCACCATAATACAGGCATCCATAATACATTAGCTTTTTAATGTTTTTAGAGAATGAATGTCTTTGGCTCAAACCCGAAAACACCTCTTGCCCACTCTGTGAGTTTGGTTCCTTTTAAATCAAGTTTAGATTTTAAAATATTGGTGCAAATGTTTATATACAGTTTTCAGTTGCATGCAAATCAGTGTTATTTGCCTCTAGATCCAAAATAATTGAATAATACCAATACTAACTACCACCAAATAGCCAAGTTTTATGGAGAGCGTATAATACGCCAGATATAGTAGTAAACGCTTCACATTTTTTATTTCACTTAATGCTCATAATGGCACTATGGAATTTAGTTTATAGTAATTAAGAAACTTGCCTAAAGTCATAGATCTGAGAAGTGTTTCTATCTGTGCTTAATTTTTCACATGATTATTTAGCACTACTGAAATTATGTATGCCAAAATAATTACGATGTTTCCAATAAACCAAAAATACAGATTCTGAAATCCTATCATAAATTATGGTACCGTTTGCTCTGAATATAAGACATTATTCAGTTTCATCTAATTTTAATGTACATCCACATTTATGTTTTTCATTGTTCAAGTACCAATTTGTTATTTTATTCTCTGACTTATGAGCACTCCCTTATGGATACTTTCATCTGGATTCAGTCATTGTCTTCTGTTTCTCTCAGTATTGCAGGCTTGGAACACTCATCTGTGATTATATTTTAAACTGTTACGCATAGAAGACTCCCACTTCTATCCCTGCTTTTAATCTCATTTTGGAGCATCTTTGACTCTTATTTATTGTCATACCACCCAGGTCTGACAATTAACCTGATGTACTCTGAAATAATAACTTCCCCCAAGGAGCTTTTCTGTTCAACTCTCCGTTCCTACTATTTACACTACCCTCTTCTCCCCATCTTTCAGTAAACCTCTGTCTAGAATGCATGTCTTGTTTCTCTTCCTACCAAGAATGAGGGCTTTTTCCAATTAATTTATGTATCCATGAGTTCATATATCCACAAGATGGGTTTTAGCATCTCTTATATACCTAATTTATATATCAATAGTTTAAGGACAAAATAACCTTGTTCACATAAAATTGGTGGGTGAAAAGAGAATAGTCTTGGTATAATAATATCACTAAATTCTTTGAACTCCTTCTGAGTTATATCTCCCAAATTACATAATCATATATAAAATTTTTTTGATGTTTTAACACCTGGTAATTTGAATAGTTTTCTGTCCATTTTGCTGAACACACAGATTTAGAAACAAATAATAAAAGAGTTTTATTAAAAATGCGTTAGGATCTATTACTTTCTCCATTTCAAAGAAGTAGATCCAAGAACTTTTACCAAGGCTTAACAAAATATTATTAATTTTACCTATTATTCTTTCATTTAGAGGCATCTTATCTTACACAGAAAGGGTTGGAAAACATTTGTATCTTGCATTTACATCATATGTTTTCATCAAAACTGCAGATTTGCCTATCCAGTTTTTGAAAAAGACCTTCCATGTAACCTAATTTGAAATGCTAGTCTCTATTGTTAAGTCAGTCAATCAGATCAGACTTATTCACTGTTAGGACAAACACCTCTGCATATATTTTTATTCAAAAACTTTAAAACATGTCTGCATGATATTTATCTGACATCTGAATTCAAAAACTTCATTAAGAAGGCTTCCCTGGTGGCACAGTGGTTGAGAGTCCGGCATCAACACGGGTTTGTGCCCTGGTCCGGGAAGATCCCACATGCCGCGGAGTGGCTGGGCCCGTGAGCCATGGCCTCTGAGCCTGCGTGTCCAGAGCCTGTGCTCCACAACAGGAGAGGCCACAACAGTGAGAAGCTCACGTACTGCAAAAAGAAAAACAAACAAAAAAACAAACTTCATTAGGTAGGTAGTTAGATAGATAGATAGACAGATAGATAGAAAGAAAGAAAAAAAGTCTTTTCAAGAACTTTATTGAGGTATGTTTTACATATATGAGATTAATCCATTTCAAGTGTACGATTCAGTGACTTTTAATGTCTACCAAATGGCACAACCATTATGATAAATCAGTTTGAGAACATTTTCACACCTTCCCCAATAATATGCCTCATACCGATTTATAGTTCCTACCCTAACCAATTCATGGACATTTAGGTCGTTTCCAGTTTGGGGCTATTATGGATAGTGCTGCTCTGAACCTTACGTGTAACCTAATTTGTGTGCAAATGTGTGCATGGGCATATGTTTTCATTTATCTTGGATTTAATTTTACTTAAACCTAGGAGTAAAATTTCTAGGATTGTCTGGTAGTTTTAAGTTGAATTTTTGAGAGCTGCCAACGGTTTTCCAATGCGACTGCACCAGTTTACACTCCTACCAACAATTTATTCCATTACTCCACGTGCTTGCCAATGTTTGGTATTGTCTGTCTTATTTATTGTAGCCCTTCTAGGAGGTATGAAATGCTATCCCATTTTGGTTTTCATTTGCATTTCCTTGATGACTAATGATGTTGAGCATCTTTTCATGTGCTTGTTAGCCATTTGTATATCTTCTTTTGTAAATGTTCATATTTGTTGCCCATTTTTATTGGGCTGTTTTGTTGTTATTGTTGTTATTGAGTCATAATAGTTCTTTGTAAAGTCTGGATATGTCTTTTATAAGATATGTGCTTTGCAAATATCTTCTCCCTGTATCATATTGGGCCCCATATTCATTTGCTTCATTTGTAAGTTGTGAGGCCTGCTGTAGTATAAGTTGTATAATTGAAGACTTAAAAAAAAAAACTATGTATATCTTGAACAATTATCATAGCTGTGGAATGTCTTACAGTGCAAATATAAACATTTTTGCATTGGTCTCCTGTCACGCCTACCTATTTTATTTTACCCTAAACATATGTGAGTTGACATACGCAGTTGCAAACTAAGGAGTATTTCATAGGGAAGTGCTTGACATTTAGAGCCTCAACACTTATTATTTGCATGCGAATAGATTTGTTTGCTTCTTAGTTTGTCAGCATGAGGTATGCAATTATGGCTTAAGAAACAAAATTTGAAAAGTTGCTTTCTTGTTTCATGTTGCTTAACAGGAATATAGTTTAATGTTCCACCAGCTGTTAGCTACACTGTTCTCTTTTTAAGTGTACCCCTAAACAAGCAGTAGGGAGGAGATAGAAAATTGTTCAAACTTCCATTAAGCATTCACTGTCACTGCAACTGCTTATCCATTTTTTTCCTAAAAGTATATGTTTATAATATGGCAATCTTCCTCCTAATACAAAATGCATTAGCTTTTTTTTCTTTTTGTGTACTCTGCTTGGAATTTTTATAGTGTTTAATATGCCTGCATTTTAGTTTTCATTTTTGTTAAGGTAACATAAAAAGTAAAACTCCAAATGTGACTTTTTTAAAATTAACCTTAACGTGTTAAATATAATCTAATTAAAATTATCCTTAGTGTTGAATCTCAGATTCAGGTAGTTTGGTATTGAATAAGATGCCAAAAATAAACTTAGGGTGGTATAATGTTACCTTTAATTTAACATTTTTTCTTTCTATTTAGAAAAGTATATGCATAACATCAAAATGAACAGTAATATCATAGCCTTTCAGAACACCAAGAAAAAAATTTTCCTACTGAAGTAGAAGCTAGCTACTCTATAAACAATGTGTTATAACTACAATTCCTAGAACAAGAGTGCTTATGAAAATGGAGAATTAGTTCTCACCTTTTTACATGGTGACAAAGACTCTCTCCTTGACCATAATCTGGTCAGGCCTCTTGTTTCTAGTAAGCCATCTTCTTGGCTAGGCCTTAACCTTGGCCTATAAGAACTGCAGACTCAGAGCAAGCAATTTCATCCTGCCATGCCCCCACCGCCCCCAATTGCTACTATCAGGTTTACCACTTTTGATCACCCTTCATTATCTCCAGCCAAGCCACCATTGACTACTCCCTGGATCACTGCAATAGCCTCTTAATCATTCTCCTTGCACAATGGCCCCTTTCATGGATTTGCAAAACAGTAGCCAAAGTCGTAAGTCACATTATGTCTCTTTTTGGCTTAAAACCCACTGTAACTCCCTATCTTATAAGTAAAATCCAAAGTCCTTAAAATGAAATAGAAACCCCTACAAGATCTGCCCCCTCCAACACATAGTAGTGGTCTCTCTGACTTTATCTTGTTACCTGATTTATCACACACTCACTTGTTCTCCTGACTTTTTCCACACTGTCCACTTTGGTTGTCTTCTTTCCTCTTTCCTTCCCTTCCCATCTTTTTCTGTCTGTCTCTCTGACTGCCTTCCTGCCTTCCTTCTGTCCTTCCTTCTTCTTTCTTTCTTTCTTCCTTCCTTCCTTTTTCTTTCTTTCTTTCTTTCTTTTTCTTTCTTTCTCTCTCTCTTTCTTTCTTTCTTTCTTTCTTTTCTTCTCTTTTCTTTTTCCTTCCTTCTTCCCTCCCTCCCTCCCTCCCTCCCTCCCTCTTCATTTCCAATCATCCAGGCCTTCCTTCCTTTCTTCCTCCCTCCATCCCTCCCTTCTTTCTTCCTTCTTTTCTTTCATTTTCTTTTCTTAGACCAGTTTTAGGTTCACAGAAAAATTGAGGTGAAGGTACAGAAAATTCTGTATACTCCCTGCCCACACTTGCATAGCCATTATCAACAACCCCCAGCACAGTGGTACCTTTGTTATACTTGATGAACTTACATTGACACAGTATTATCATCCAAACTCCATAGTTTATCTTAGGCTTCAGTTTTATTTTAATATTTTATGGGTTTGAATAAAGTATAATGACACGTATCCATCATAAGAATATTGTCTGCCTAAAAACCCAACAGAGTACTGTCTGTTTTGTCTATTCATCCTAATCCCTGCCCTGCCCCCCCCACAGTCCCTGCAACCACTGAATTTTCTCCAACCCCCATAGTTCTGCCTTTTCCAGAATGTGATGCAGTTGGAATCACACATTAGGTAACCTTTTCAGATTGGCTTCTTTCACTTATTAATATGTGTTTAACATTCCTCCATGTCTTCATGGCTTGTAGCTCATTTATTTTTAGCATTGAGTAATAAATATCCAACTCTCTGGATATACCCCATTTTATTTGTCCATTCACCTGCTGAAGGATATCTTGGTTGCTTCCAAGTTTTGACAATTATAAACAAAGCTAATATAAACATCCATGTGCGGGTTTTTGTGTGGACATAAGTTTTCAACTACTTTGGGAAATACCACGTAGTGTGACTGCTGGATCATATGGTAAGAGTATGTTTGTTTTCTTAAGCAATGGCCAAAGTGTCTCCTGAAGTGGCTGTACCATTTATCATTCCCATCAGAAATGAGGGAGAATTCTTGTTGCTCCGCATTCTCATCAGCATCCAGTGTTGTCAGTGTTCCAGATTTGGGCCATTCTAATATGTGTGTAGTAATATCTTACTGTTTTAATTTGTATTTCTCTGATGACATATGATGTGGAACACCTTTTTATATGCTTATTTGCCACATGTATATCTTCTTTGGTGATATATTTGTTAAGGTCTTTGGCCTATTTTTAAATTGGATTTATTTAATTTTAAGGGTTCCTTTTATATTTTTGGATTATAGTCCTTTATCAGATGTATCTTTGGCAAATATTTTCTCCCAGTTTGTAGCTATTCTTTTCATTCTCTTGACATTATCATTCACAGAGAGGAAGTTTTAAAAACATTTTTTTAATGTCAAGCTTATCAATTACTTCTTTCATGGATTATGTCTTTGGTGTTGTATCTAAACAGTCTTTGCGATACACAAGGTCATCTGGGATTTCTCCTATGTTGTCTCTAAGAGCTTTATAGTTTTTCACTTTACATTTAGGTGTGTGGTCAATTTGGTGTTAATTTTTGTGAGGGTTGTAAGGTCTGTTCTAGATTCTTTTTTCTTTTTTGGCAAGTGAATGTCCAGTTTTTCCAGTACCACTGTTGAAAAGACTATTTTTTCCCCCTCCATTGTGTTGCCTTTTCTAAAGCTCTGTTGAGTGTATTTGTTTGGGTCTATTTCTGGGCTGTCTATTCTGTTCCGCTGATCTATATGTCTGTCCTTTCACCAGTACCACACTGTTTTGATTACTGTAGGTTTATAGTATGTCTTGAACTCAGGTAGCGTCAGTCCTCCAACTTTTTTCTTCTCCTTCAATATAAAGTTGCTTAGTCTGGTTCTTTTGCCTTTACATATAACATTTCAAATCAGTTTGTCAGTATCCACAGTGTAACTTGCTGGGATTGAATTGAGTTAAAGATCATCTTGGGAAGAACTTACATTTTGATAGTATTGAGTCTTCCATTAACTGGAATATCTCCCCACTTATTTAATTCTTTTTAAAATTTCTTTCATCACAGTTTTGTAGCTTTCCTCATATAGATCTTGTGTGTATTTTGTTAGATCTATACCTAAGTATTTCTTTTTGTAGGTTCTAATGTAAATGGTATTATGCTTTTAATTTCAAATTTCACTTGTTCATTGCACATATAGGAAAGTGATTGACTTTTGTATATTAACCTTGTATCCTGGAAACTTGCTGTAATTACTTACTAGTTCCAGGAGTGCTTTTATTGATTTTTCAGATTTTCTACATAGATCATCATGTCATCTGTGAAAACAAGACCGCTTTATTTTTTCATTCTTAATTTATATATATTTTCTTTTATTTTCTTGTCTTATTGCATTGGCTTGAACCTCCAGTATGATGTTGAAAAGGAGTGGTGAGAGGGGCATCCTTGCCTTGTACCTGATCTTAGTGAGAAAGCTTCAAGTTTATTACCATTAAGTACAATGTTAGTAGGAGGTATTTTAGAGATGTTCTTCATTAATTTGCAAAAATTCACCTCTATTCCTAGTCCACTGAGAGTTTTTACCATACATGGGTGTTGGATTTTGTCAAATACTTTTTCTACATTTATTGATATAATCAAGTGATTTTTCTTTTTTAGGTTTTTGATGTGATGGATTACATTAACTTGTTTCAAATATTGAACCAGCCTTGCATATCTAGGGTAAATTCCACTTGGTCATGGTGTATAATGCTTTTTATACATTGAATTTGATTTGCTGCTATTTTGTTGAGGACTTTTGGATCTTTGTTCATGAGGTATATTTGTCTGTAGTTTTCTTTCCTTGTCATGTCTTTATCTTTGGTTTAGGGCAGTGCTGGTCTCATAAAATGAGTTAAGAAGTATTCCCTCTGCTTCTATCCTCTGGAAGAGATTGTAGAGAATTGCTATAATTTCTTCCTAAATGTATGGTAGAATTCACCAGTAAACTCACCACTTGGGCATGGTGGTTTTTGTTTTGGAAGGTTATTAATTATTGACTTAATTTCTTTAATAGATATAAACCTATTCATATTATCTATTTTTATGTGTGAGTTCTGATAGATTGTGGCTTTCAAGGAATTGGTCCATTTCATATATTTAAAAAAAATTGTGGGCATAGAGTTGTTCGTGATATTCCTTTATTATCATTTAAATGTCAGTAGAATCTGTAGTGCTGTCCACTCTTTCATTTTTGATATCATAATTTGTGTCATCTCTCTTTTTTCTTAGTTAGACTTGATACTTTTCAATTTTATTGATCATTTTTAAGAGACAGCTTTTTATTTCATTGAATTTATCTATTGATTTCCTATTTCAATATCAATGATTTCTACTCTCCTGTATTATTTCTCTTCTTTTCTTCAGGTACTTGGGATTTAATTTGCATTTCTTTTCTAGTTTCCTAAGGTGGAAGCTAAGACTATTTATTTTAATTCTTTCTACTTTTATAATATCTGCATTCAGTGATGTAAATTTTCCTTAAAGCACTGCTTTTGCAGCATCCCAGAAATTTTGAGAACGTGTGTTTTCATTTTCATTTAGTTCAGAAGACTTTAAAATTTGTCTTGAGATCTCTTCTTTGACCTATATGTTATTTAGAAGTGTGTTGATTCATCTCCATAGTTTTGGTTTTTTTCGTTTCCTTTCTGTAACTCAAATGTAGTTTAATTCCATTTTCATCTGAGAACAGGCATTATATGATTTCTATTATTTTTAAATTGTTTTACAGCACAGCATGTAGTTTATCTTGGTGAATGTTTCATGTGAACTTGAGAAAAATATATATTTTGCTGTTGTTAGAGTAGTCCATAGATGTCAGTAATATCCAGTTGGTTGATGGTGTTGTTGAGTTCATTTATATCCTTATGGATTTTTTGCCTGGTGGATTTGTCCAGTTCTGATAGAGAGGTGTTAAAGTCTCTAACTATGATAGTGGATTCATCTATTTCTCTTTTTACTTTTAATAGTTTTTGTGACACACTGTTTGCCTCAGAGAGCTCTCTTGTTTAGGTACATACACATAGAATTGTTATATGTTCTTAGAGAATTTCCCCCTTTATCACTATGTCCTTCATCCTTGATAATTTTGGTTTATCCCTGGTAACTTGCTTTGCCATCTGCTCTCTCTGATATTAACATAGCTACTCCAGCTTTCTTTGAATTTGTGTTAGAATGGCATATTTTTCTCCATACATTTACTTTATACATATCTATGTGTTTATAGTAGGTTTCTTGTAGATATATAGTTGGGTTGTGTTTTTTGACCCATTTGGACAATCTGTCTTTTAATTGATGTATTTAGACCATTGATACTCATAGTGCTTATTGGTATAATTGGATTAATATATACCATATTGTTACTGTTTTCTATTTAGTGCCCTGGTTTATTGTTCCTACTTTAGTCTTCCATTCTTTTTCTGCCTTTTGTGGTTTGAATTGAGCAATTTTTATTAAATTATAGTTGATGTATAATATTATATTAGTTTCAGGTGTACAAATAATGTTTTGATATTTGTAATATTGCAAAATGATCACCACACCAGAGTTAACATTAGTTAACATCCATCACCAGAGTTAGAAGAATCTTTTTCTTGTAGTGAGAACTTTTAAGGTTTACTCTCTTAGCAACTTTCAAATATACAATGCAGTGTTTTAAACTGTAGTCATTGTTTTCTACATTATATCCAAATGATTTATTTATTTTACAACTGGAAGTTTGTACCTTTTGACCCCTTTCATCCATTTTTCTCACCTCCTCCCCCTACCTCTAGCAACCCCAACCTGTTCTTGTCTGTGAGCTTGGGTTATGTTTTGATTTTAAGATTTTACATATAAGTGAGATATGTTTTTGTCTTTTTCTGACTTATTTCACTTAGCACAATGCCCTCAAGGTCCATCTATGTTGTCTCAAATGGCAAGATTTCTTCCTTTATGTGGCTGAATAATATTCCATTGTATATATACACCACATTTTCTTTATCCATTCATCCATCAATTGGACACTTATCTTTTTCCATATCTTGGCTATTGTAAATAATGCTGCCATAAACACGGGGTATATATATCTTTTTCAAGTTAGTATTTTTGTGAGTACTTATATGAAGATAAGTACCCAGAAGTGGAATTGCTAGATCACATGATAGTTCTGTTATTAATTTTTTGAGGTACTTGCACACTGTTTTCCATAGTGGCTGCATTGATGTACATCCCCAACAAAGTTTCACAAGGGTTCCTTTTTTCCCACATCCTCACCAATACTTGTTATTTCTTGTCCTTTTGATAATAGGCATTCTAACACATGTGAGGTGATATCTCACTGGTTTTGATATGCACTCCCCTGATGATTTGTGATGTTATGTACCTTTTCATGTATCCATTGGCCGTCTGTATGTCTTCTTTTGAAAAATGTCTGTTCAGATCCTCTGTGCATTTTAAAATCAGACTGTTTAATTGATATTGGGTTGTATAATTTCTTTATATATTTTGGTTATTGACATTTATCAGGTATATGATTTACAGATATTCCTCCCATTCAGTAGATTGCCTTTTAATTTTGTTGATGGTTTCCTTTGTTGTGCAGAACCTTTTTAGTTTGATACAGTCCCACTTGTTTACTTTTTCTTTCTCTGCCTTTGCTTTTGGTGTCAAACCCAGAAATGCATTACTGAGACCCATGTCAAGGAGCTTACTGCCTATGTTTTCTTCTGGAAGTTTTATGGTTTCAGATTTTATATTCAAGTCTTTAATCCATTTTGAGTTAGTTTTTGTGTATGGTGCAAGTTAAGGGTCTAGTTTCATCTTTTGCCTGTGGAGGTTCATATTTCCCATCATTATTTATTGAAGAGATTATCTTTCCCCATTTTATATTCTTGGCTCCTTTGTCATAAATTAATGAGCCTATATGTGTTTATTTCTGGGCTTTCTGTTTTGTTTCACTGATCTGTGTGTCTGTTTTTATGCCATATCATACTGTTTTGATTACTAGGACTTTCAATACTATGTTAAATAAAAGTAATGAGAGTGAGAATTCTTGTCTTAATACTGGCCTTAGAGGAAAAACTTTCAGATTTTCACCATTGAGTATGATTTTAGCTGTGGGTTTGTCATGTTGAGGCACCATCATGCTATATCCACTTTGTTGAGAGTTTTTATCATAAATGAATGTTGAATTTTGTCAAATACTTTCTTTGCATCTATTGAGATGATGATATATATGATTTTTATATGATTTTTATCCTTACTTTTGTTAATGTGTTTTGTCACATGGATTTATTTGCAAATGTTGAACCATCTCTCACCCTAGGGATAAATCCCACTTGATCATAGTGTATGATTCTTTTAATGTATTGTTGAATTCGGTTTGCTAATATTTTGTTAGGAATTTTTGCATCTATGTTCATCAGGGATATTAGCCTATAATTTTTTTTTTCTTTTGGCATCTTTGTCTGGTGTTAATATCAGGGTAATGGTGGCCCTGAAGAATGAGTTTGGAAGTGTTCCCTCCCGTTCTATTTTTGGAAGAGTTTGAGAAGGATTGGTATTAATTCTTCTTCAAATGTTTGGTAGAATTCATCAGTGAAGCTGTCTGGTCCTGGACTTCAGCTTGTTGTGACATTTTTGATTACTGATTCAATCTACTTTCCAAAATTGGTCTGCCCAGATTTTCTGTTTTTTGATGATTCAGTCTTGGGAGGTTGTATATTTTTAGGATTTTTTTTCCATTTCTTCTAAGTTGTCCACATTTTTTTGCATATAATTATTCATGGTCTCTTATGATTCTTTGTATTTGTGTTATCAGTTGCAACATCTCATCTTTCCCTTCTGATTTTGAGTCCTCTCTTAATCATTTTATATGATTTCATTTTATCTCCTTTCATAGTAAATCAGATTGATTGATTGGCTAATTGATTGATTGAATTAGTGGTTGCCTTGGATTTTGCAAAATACATTTACAGCCATTCCAAGGCCATTTCAAAAACACTGCCATTTCATGGTTTGTGTGAGTGCTTTTTTTTTTTTTTTTTTTTTTTTGCGGTATGCGGGCCTCTCACTGTTGTGGCCTCTCCCGTTGCGGAGCAACAGGCTCCGGATGCGCAGGCTCAGCGGCCATGGCTCACAGGCCAGGCCACTCCGCGGCATGTGGGATCTTCCCGGACCGGGGCACGAACCCGTGTCCCCTGCTTCGGCAGGCTGATTCTCAACCACTGCGCCACCAGGGAAGCCCGTGAGTGCTTTTTAATAACATAATAATCCTAATTCCTCCCTTTTGTCTGGGTATCATTGTTGTCATTCATTTCACTTATACATAAACATACATAAGTGTGTATGTGTGCATGTACATAATCCAAAATATTTTTGGAATTATTATTTTGAACAAACTGTTGTCTGTTAGAGCGATTAATAATAAGGAAAAAAAGTGTTTATTTTACCTTCACTTATTCCTTCTTTAATGCCCTCTCTTATGTTATGATGATCCAAGTCCAAACTACATTATTTTGTTTTCTCTAAGGGCATTGTTTAACATTTCTTTTAAGGCAGGTTTTCTGGCAACAAATTCTCTCAATTTTTATTTGTTTGAAGAAGTCTTTATTTCTCCTTCTTTTTTAAATGATAATTTCACAGGTTACAGAGTTCTAGGTTGGTGGTTGTTTCTCTCTTCACTTTAAATAGTTCACTTCACTTTTTTCTTGTTTGTATGGTTTCTGAGTATTTGGATATAATTCTTATCCTTATTCCTCTGTAGGTAAGGTGTTTTTTTCCTCTGGCTTCTTTCAGAAATTTCTTTTTACCTTTGATTTTCTGCAGTTTAGAGGTAGTGTGGCTAGGTATAGTTTTTTGCCATTTATTCTGCGTGGTGTTCACTGAGCTTTGGTGGAACTGCCATTTGGTGTCTGACATTAATTTGGGAAAATTGTCAGTTGTTGTTTCAGATATTTCATCTGTTCCTTTCTCTCATTGTTCTCCTTCTTTTATTCCCAATATGCACATGTTACACCTTTTGTAGTTGTCCCACATTCCTTGGATATTCTCTTCTGTCTTTCTTTATTCTGTTTGCTTTTCAGCTTTTGAGGGTTCTCTTGATATATCCTCTAGCTCAGAAATTCTTTCTTTAGCTATGTCCAGTCTACTAATCCCATCAAAAGCATTTTTCATTTCTCTGTTTTTTTTCTCTAGAAATTCTTTTTGATTCTTTCTTAGAATTTCAATCTCTTTGATTCCACTGCCTCTCTATTCTCACATGCTGTCTACTTTATCCACTAGAGCTCTTAGTGTATTTGTCATAGTTGTTTTAAATTCCCAATCTGATAATTCCAAAATCCCTGCCACGTCCATTTCTGATGCTTGCTCTGTCTCTTCACATTGTGGTTTTCCCTTTTTGTGTACTTTTATTATTTTTCTTGATAGCTGGATGTGATGCACTGTGTAAAAGGAACTGCTGTAAATAGACCTTTAATAATGTGGTGTTAAGGTGTGGGAGAGGTGAAGTGTTCTGTAGTCCTATGAGTGGGTCTCAGCCATTTTGTGATTATATGTCTCTGGACTGTAAACCTCACAAGTGCTTCTCAGGTTTATTTTTCTCCTCTCTTCGTTGGGACAGGATGGCTAGAGTGGGTTGGAGTTGGACATTTCACTTCTCCTAGGTCAGTTAGACTCTGATATACCCGAGCAGTTTAGACTCTAGTTAACCGGTTTCCCCTGACTGGAGGCCTTTTTAAGAAGAACAGAATTCCTGATATACTGCAGAATGGTTTCTTTTTCCCTCCTCCTGAAGAAGCATAAGGAGATTTTTCTCCAGTATTTACTATGTGAACCTGGTTTTGCTTGTAGAGGTAAATTTCACAATATTGTGGGGGTCCCCCTATGATCAGGTCACTTTGGAGTTTTGAACTCCCAGATTTGTCCACAATGAGCCTCCAGCAGTTCCTCAATTACAGTTCAGGCTTTCCTACCCTGCCACTGGTTCCCGAGGTGGTTTCTGCTTTCTAGTGAGTCTCTGTTCCAGTAAATCAAGGCTTCCTATATTCTGCCTGTCTTTCTTTCCCATCTTGGGGGCATCAGTTTGCTCTGTGTCCTCCCTTCTCTTTTGGATCCAAAAGAGTTACTGACTTTTCAGCCTTTTTAGCTTTTTACTTGTTAGGATGGAATGGCTACTTCACATCTCCTCACACGCGGAACTGGAAGTTGTCTTGCTGTGTACATATGAAGCACACCAAGCATATTCCTCCCTCAAGGACTTTATGCTTCCTCTTCCTCTTTCTGGAATGTGCTTCCTCCAAAAATCTAAATGGCTTGCTACCCGTTGTGCCTCAGATCTTTGTGGAACTATCTCCTAGGTTAGGTCTTCTGTGATCACTCATATTTAAAATCAGTTCCCACTCACTACTCTGCCAATTTAAAGCAAGAATTCTTTCTTGCTTTATTTTTTCTCTGGATCACATATGCCATCTAAACTGCTGTTTAGTTACTGTAATACTCACTAGACTCTACTAGGATCAGTGGTCTTTGGCTTTGGATGGATAGTCAAACTCATAACACAGTAGGTTTCTCCAGCACCATGATTATTTAGCTTTAAGAAAGAATCAAGGACAGAGAACAATACAGCATGCACAACAACAGCCTCGTGAATTTCTCATGATTCTCAGGCACAGCTTTCCATATCCACTTTCAGAGCACATATGGTCACAGGAGAAAGGGCTGAGTGGGCATGAGTCAGGGAAGCCATTAGCTTGTGAATCCTTTTATATCTAGCTAGTGGAATATGCCCTCAGGGGTAGGTGACTAGTTCCCATTCTCCACTGAGGCAGTATCTCAATAGTACTGGCAACTCATTTCACAAGGACATTCTCAACAATAAATCACAAGTAGTTGTTCTTATATATAGTCTTTGGTTGAATTCTCAGTTACCTTGGATTTGATATTGTGTCCACCTATGCATTATTTGAGTCAATATTGCAAAGAAAATTAATTACATATCAAATCTTCAAGCATCCCTGAAGCCCTAAAAAACATAGAAAGGCCATAGAAACTGTAGTTAAACCTTTCCTTCCACGTTATTTAGGTTTATTGCTGTTTGGTTTATATTCTATTTCCCCTGACATTTCTAAAGTAGCAGTATATGATACTATATGATATCAGCAATGTATGACATGCGTACAAGCTTTACTAACAAAGAACTTTGAACTTAAAACATGCATTCAAACCTTAAGATGAATCTTGACTTTAGTTTTGGTGGATGGATGTTGATTGTCCTAAATATAGATTTTAATTTCTGTTTTCTCATCCCTTTAGTTTTTTCAGTATAAGAATTATGCCATTTCTTATACTCTTTTCATTTTTCCTCTGGATATCAGGCTCATAGTTATATTTGGAACTCTGTGAAAAACATAGGCTAGCCTTTTTGGTAATCGGATTTTCTTAAATTTTGCCTTTAATCTTGATTTCCTATTGCAATTAAAAACTATATTTTAATGTCTTCCAGTTTAAGCTACCTCACATTATTTGGTAATTATCCAATATATAAATATAACATAAAAAATAAACAAGACTTATGGATTTAATTTTTGTTTTTAAAAGCCTTATTGTTAAACAGGCTTCTACTTTACTAGAAGTTTTTAAGACATAGTCCTCAATAAAAGCCTTTGAGTTTGTGTATGTGTTTTAAATATATATGTGGATATAAATATTCAAAACAGTACTGAATAATGTGTGAATAGCTGAAATGAATCAGTCCTTTTGACAAAATATTAATAGTTAAGATGGTTATAGAAAATAGTGGTCATTGTAGACTGTTTTAAATGAAGGGTGAAATATTTGACAGGAATTTTTTTTCCAAAGGTGCATTCTGTTTTACAGTTTAGGTAAAATAAATTGTTTATTTGCTATGGGGTAACAATAAATGATAATATTTATATATATTTTCATTCAAATGGTAATCTTAATGGAGAGATAGCTAGATAGACTGAGGTATGAAGTATAATGAATATTAAATTGCTTAAAAGTAACAAGACAGAGTTGTGGCAAATCCAAAGCTCTGGACTCCCTTAAACTCAGTTTCTGTTTATTTCAGAAGATTTATTTCTGCATTTTGAGATGATTTTGGTTTCTTTGAGGATATTTTTCTCAGGTAATGGAAGATCACACAGTAGACCTATATTAAATAGTGTAAAGAAAGTGGCCTGTGACTAAATTTACTGTAGGTTCAGTAATTTGTAGATAATTTGTTTGTAGATAATCAATTGGCAGTCTCTATTTTTAATTCATTATACACTTGAAATATCAAGTTGAGACAAAAATTGTTTGGTGCTTCTTCTGAGAAAGCTTAGGGAAATGAGATTACTTCAAATAAATATCATTAAGAATATCCTAAAGCAAAGGAGACAGAAAACAGGGTCAGCATTTGCCATTTATGATGTTGACACTTTATTTCCAACCTATTAATATGCACCCATTGAAATAAATAATTACAGTCTTATAGGAAATGTCCTCAATCAGTTTGATTTATTATAACTTAGGTAAATTTGTAAAGATTGTCAGAACATTAGCTAAATCCTAACATTACCATGTTTGTACTGGAGGCTCCAGGACAATAGGGGAGAGATGTTTTCATCATATTATTTAAATATAAAAGCAAAGGGTTAGTTACAGAGCTTGATCATAGACAATGAGAAAGTCAGAGTCTCCATCTAACTTCACATAATTAATATTTGTCAGGCATTAAAAAGGATTGGAAGAGAAAAAGTTCAGCTTTAAGTTAAACAGTTTGGTCTCAACATCATTAAAAATAAGCTCCCACCTGCTTCTAATTTTCTTGTTGATTACAAAGGTCATTGGCTGTTTGAATAGTGAGGAAAAAAGGAGCTCTTAGAAGAGCATGCAAATGAAAGCTCAAGCAAGGAGTTGTGTATGTTAATGAGTGAGGGGCGTTGATCAGTATGCAGTTGCAGACTCTATGATAAACATGCTTGAATATCTTTCAGCTCACAAGGGCACTCATTTATGTGTGCAAGTCAGCAGCATAAATCCATTATTGGAAATTGTACTAAGACCTTCAATTACCTTTGTGAAAACAAGTGGTGTTTTTGTATGTTATAGGATTAGGTCTAATGGTCTTAAAAGTAGAGTTTAAAATTCTACCAAAATTACAGATCTTATTAAAATATGATGCTAAATTACATTACTATGATCTCTTATAAATACACCATTTCTTCTTTTTATGTATTTTTCAACCTTCTACAAGAATGGAAAATGATAATAGCCATCATTCATTGAGTACTAACAATGAACTAGGTATTCTCCATTATCTCTATTAATCGTCACATCAATCCTGCTTGTGAGGAATCACTATTTTAATTTTAATAATTTTATAGAAGAATTGAGGCTCAATTCTCTGTCTGAGATGATAGAATTATTTCCTTTCAGCTATAATACTCCCTCAGTATTCTTATCACAGGTTTTCTTAGCAAGGAGTTCTTATCAGTATCACCTAAAATATTTTTGAACTTATATAGACTTTGGCCTGATGTCTAGAAGTTCAGTTTGGTTTTCATGATGTGAAGTCTCTGTGTTTTGTTTATTTATAATTTTAAAGAGATCTACAGTGATGCTGATTTGCACCTCCAGTTGAGAATCATTTATCCCCATTGTAGAATATAGTTACTAAAATGCTGCTTTCAGCTATCACTAATGTTTAGATACAGATTGATGGTCCTCAACTCTGGGTACTAGTGAAATGGCTTCTATGCTATTATTACTGACTAATATTTATTGATCTCTTGTCATGTACTTGATATTATTCTAAATGGTTTATGTCTCGGTTATGTCTCCTAGCCATTTAATCCTCACAGTGGCATTACTGGATAGATACTTTTATGAACTCATTTCATAGATAAGGAACTGAAGCATAGGGTGTTAAGGAATTTGCACAGAAGACTTTGAATGATGCTATGTGGTTACAGAACCCACATTCTTAAATTATTACCCAAATACTTCCTAGGGTCTCTGTGGCACTCAAAAGAATCTCTTTTTTAGATCATGAAACATTTTGCATATCCAAATTAATATGTGTAACATCAATGACAGATACATGGAACAATAATAATGAAATGCATATTTAACTGTTAAGACATAGAACATAGTGAAAATGTAGTTTTACTTTCTGTGTGTTCTTGTAATGTATTTGAAATAAAGTTAGGTTCATTTGTGCCTATTTGTATTTACATTTAAAGTTTTCCCCCATCTTTGTTGATTTAATTTGTTTTATGATAAACACCTGTGTATGTAAATAGGTGTACCCACTCACATAGGTAATTTCCCTTCCTTTCTTTATACATAAGTGGGTTTTTTCTCCTTTGTTTGTTTGACTAACAATATATCTAGAAATCACTTCATATCTGTTTAAAATACCCTTTTTTACAGTTTTATAGTACTCCATTGTGTTAAATACCATAGTTTATTCAGCCAGTCTCCTGTGAATGTATATTCAGATTATTTCTAATGTTTTGTTATTGCACCTAATGCCACTATTCCAACTAATAAACTTTGCATATGTAGTTTTAATTATTTGAGGTGTAACATAGGGTAAATGTCATAAAAGTGGGATTGCTGTGTCAAAGTATTAAATGAATATGCAGTTTTGTAATATATTAACAAGTTCTCCTCCACAAGTCTACACTGTTGTGTATTTCCATCATCATTATATGAGTTCCTGCTCATATAATGAAACGTATATTTTTTCCATAGTTTATCAACAGAAGTGTTTTGACAGCTTTTGAATTTTTGCCAATTTGGTAGGTGACATATAATCATTTAATATTTGTGTAATTTTCATTTGCATATATTTTATTTTGAGGGAGATTAAACATGTTTTCATATATTTAAGAACCATTTTATACCATAATTTTGAGATTATATGTTAATATTTTGCCCATTTTTATTTCATAATTTTTAGTCTTTTTTTAAAAAGATTCATCACTTATGGAAACTTGCCCTCCATCTTTAATATTAGTTTAAAATGTTTTTCCTATTTTATCATTGATCTTTTGATATTTCCCTATGACATCTTCTTCCAAGTACTTTTCAGAAGTATGTAATTTATTTTTTTATTGCAAATGTATTTTTGAATCACAGTTAATATCCAGTCTTGCTTAGTGGTAAAACTCTCAAAGGAGAATGCTTCTACCCTCATCCCACCAAGGAAGAGACAGACAAGCAATCTTATTGTCTCCATTGTAGAAATGGGAATAGTCCTGGCTCTCTCTCTTTTAGTCTGGGTCATCTTTCAGAGGCCACAGCTTTGTGTGCTAGTCTCGGAATCAATCCCCCACCACACAGATTACTGAAACTCCCTAACACACAGGTTTCTGGATTGTCAATTTCTCCCAAAGTTAATTACCTCTTTGTTTTAATACTTTGTTTCTTTCCCCTCCTCCTCCCCCTCCTTCCGCTCCTCTTCCCCCTCCTTCCCCTCCTCTCTGTCCTCCCCCTCCCCCCTCCTCTTCCTCTTCCTCCTCCTCCTCTTTTCCCCTCTTCTCCTCTTTCTCTGTCTCTCTCTCCTTTGAGGGATTTCTCTAAATTTCTGAACATTTTCATCCATAATTTCAAACAGTTGTATTTTAGTACTTTATCAGCTTGTTTTAAATGTTTTATTTTTGTTGGTATTTTAGTATACCAAGTTTGCCATAATGGCATATTACAGAAAACAGAAGGATTAGACGTTGCTTTTCAATACTATAGAAGACATTGTTTGATAACATTGATACATCTGACTAAAAACTCTGAGGCATTCCTCTAATCTTACTCTGCATTTCCCTTATATGAGGATGTATGAGAGAAAATTTTATACACATATTTTGTATGCTAGATATTTATCCTCAAGCCAAAAAAAAGTAGGCATTATTAAAAGTCACAAGGAAAGGAAGAAGCAAGTGTGAAGACAAAAAAATAGAAAATCCCAGGAGAGTAATTTGAAATAGTTAAACTGTGCCCCAAAAGCAGATTAAAACAATTTACTCTTCTTAGCTGCTTGTTTTTATATAGAGTTTTTCTCCATGCAAATATTTTCATGTACTTATTAATACTTAATTTCATAATCAATAGATTAACTTTATATAAAAATCTGATGAAACGGTCAGTTTGGGGCAGTAGTTTCCAGCACCTATTTATGGACAAAATTCAGGATAGCTGCATAGGAAATTCTCAAAGCTCATTAAAAATACATGTTCCTAAGACTTACCCATTGTTAATAGAGATAAATAGCAATACACCAACTTTACAGATAAGGAAATGGAGGGTTAAAAAAATAAATTGCCTAAGGTCCTACAGCTACTATCTGACAAGTCAGTTAACAAATATTTATGTCTGAAGATGCCAGTGTTGGACATATTCTCTATGACATTTGTGGCAGCCGTCTCAGTTTTTCTAATTATCTATTTGTCCATCATGAGGACAATGCAGCTGAATAGTGCATACTGTTTGGAAATAGCTCAAATTTATTACAAAGTAATATCATTTCTTTAGTTGTTAGAATTTTCCAAACAATAGAAAAATAAACACTAAGAAAAGTTGGTTAGGATAAACAGCTTAATGTTATATATGATTATTCCTGAAATTGGTGTCATAGTATATTTTGTGGTAGATATAATAAATTAGATGAAATAAACATGAAATGCAAATTTATTTATTTAGAAAATAAAAGCATATAAACAATTTACTTATGATTGATGTTAGACAATTCTGTTGATAACATATTTACTGGTATGAATATAAAACAAAAGAGAGAACATTTTATCAGTCTCTTTTCTCTGAAGGTCATTCTTAAACCAAAGTGAAACTTTGGTGAGGCTTAAAGGGTACATACACAAATGCCCTTTACGGTATGTAAAAGATATAGAAAGGGGTTTGTCTCAAAATTATCTCTAGTTTGGAATGGCAATCTGTATAAATATCATTTCTAGTTTTATAGCTTCTCTTGCCCCAAACTTCACCTGCTCTTTTATTTTCTGAAGATATCCATCATTAAAAAAATATAAGGAATATTAAGAATGTTTAAGGAAAAGAAATATATTCTGCTTACTCTGCCTCAATATTGAATCTCTAAGTGTATATTATCCCATAGAACCTTCCAGATAGAAGCCCCAGATTCACTATCAACAAATATTTATATATGTGCTATCATTAGTAATAAAATGTATGTCTCATTGCAAAAACTCTATTTGTTCAGTGTACCACATGCCAGGGATCATTTGTTGGTAGAAGCAGTCAAATATAAAAAGTTGAGGAAATATAATATCAGAAAAGATGATAAGAATAGATTCAGGAGAAAAGAAATAAGCAACATGAGGCACTCCCTAGTCTAGAAGTTAGACTAGAACTGCTAACAGTTAGCTTAAAATGCAGTCAACCTAATATTGAATTGATGTAGCTGGTATCTCAAACAAACCTAAGCTGCTGTAGTCTTGAAACCAAGAAACTTCACACTCTAGTATGCCAGGGAATGCAATGAATGTGTTGTTAATGGCATGTGGTATTCTTCTCATGAATTGCACAGCATGTGTGGGGATTCTATCAGTCTCCTGGTTAATCTTACCAAAAATTTCTCCAAAGGGCCCAGAAGGTATTGGGGCATTCACCGGTTCTGAAAATGAGGTGAAATTAATTAAAATTTAGAAGCCTCCCATGAGCAGGTGTAGTAAATGAGGTGGGGAGAGACGAGTGAACCATTTTTGAATATTCCAGCCAGAAATGTGAGAATTTATTTATGTTTATACATGCATTACAATGTTTGATGGAGGAGAATGAGATGAAACGTTGACAGCTGTTAGAAATTACAACTTCAGGAAATGCCATGTATCACACGTTAGCAACACATCACATAGATGTCAGTAAGTTTCAAAGCACGTCTTTGCAAAGAGTAAAGAAGTAGTTACTTACAATTATTTATAAACGTAGTCATAAATGTCTATAGTTTGCCTTGATAATGTAGAAATACAGACACCAGAGAACTGTTTTTATGAGCAACAGTGGACAGGTTGGGTTATCTTTTGCCTGAGGTTTTCATCAAGTATGTAGTCTATAAATAAAAGATGATCCACACTCCCCTCACCACCACAAAACCAAAATGTGAAAGGACTTGAGGTATTCCTAGGTAGGACAGATTATTCAAGAAAAATCAGGTTCACAGGATAAGTGTATATTTTTTTAACCTTACAAAATATTAAAAAATAATGAAAAATAAAAGATTGTATTATTTTTAGAGGAAAGAAAAAATTTCCCTAC
>NW_006792596.1:2915933-2961434 GCF_000442215.2 Lipotes vexillifer
TACATTTCCATCTTTGAGAAAACCCAGATACAGATTGTTTCAGTTGCTCCTGGAAGCTGAACTATGAAACATAATGAGTAAACAGAAATTTTAGACCAGATCAGGTGCAAGATGCAGCCAAAGCTGTTTTTTGTCACACAGGTGATAACAGGTCAGCTAGTCCCTCTGGTAATGGCACTCTGACCCACCAATTTTTTCTTGCAGTATTTTAGGGAAAATGGACCATTTGATGGAATCTTGAGAGGCCATGTTGCATCTTTTAGCTTCTTTAATTTAATTTTAATGTTAAAGCAACTACATTTTTTGACTTCCATCCTAGACATTCAGATACCCCCACTTTGAAGCTACAGGAGCAGTTCTGATATTGGGTAAACATGACCCCTTGGAAATAAATTCAACCTAAGAGCCTCTGTAAAGGCAAGAGTCATATTACAACTTTAACCAGACTTTTCCCATCCCTGAGGAGGAGGTTTGCATTCTGAAGGAAGTCATTTTGGCTGCAGAGCTGGGAGAATAGACACTGCCTTTGACAGAGTGTCAGAGTGGCAGGAGCACAAAAACATCTACTGAGGCCACAAAGCCCACCTCACAATGTCATATTATTGGGGTGTCATTAGGTATTTCAGGGCAGAAAGAGGTACCTGAGTTGGACTTTGGTAGGCAGGAAAGGCTGCTGAGTTGGAAGGTCAAGACATCTCTGCCCAAATTTTACATGTAACATCCCAGGGGGAGCCTCTGGCATCTGGAAACCCTAGTCCAAACCAGAAATCAGATGAAACAAACCTCCTGACACTTAGCTAAATTATATTCTCATTTTAGTTTAGATTTAGTGCATATGTCTTGATTAAGGATGTCTATGCCCAATTTCTCTAATTCATCTTCAATATGCTGTACTCTAGATAATTTGCCTGTAGGTTTAAAAAATACCCCATTATGATTTGAGCCTTTGAGTGACTTCCAATCAATAAAGACACATAATATGAAGAAGAAATTTGAAATATATCTTGGATTAGAACTTGATTTAGACCTTATAAAGTTATCTCCTATCTTAGCAGTCACCCACATACCAGCAGTCATGGCTTTGTCATCATTTATGTCAGCATCTGAACAGGAAAGTAATATCCTAGAAATAGTCAATATGAAAATTAAAGTCTCCCTTTATCAGTAACAAGATAATCCTATCATGGTACAGTCTCTCAAGATATTCATAAATATATTTTTGTCACACTAACTGGATCATTTTGTATCAAGACCCTTAGTTCACATGATGACTCAGAAACATTTCTTTCATGCACTTCAGTTTGATAAATTAATCATCTCTAAATTGATCTGTTGATTGATGACTACATAAAATCATGGGAGGCAAAGATTCTGGCATATGATTTACCTCATAGATAATTGAATATTCATTCTTGGACCAAAATAAATTAGAATATGATGATAATCGTAGCCATAGGGTTATCAAAATCCATAACTCTCATATTACTATGCCTATGGTGGTTGCCTAGTGAGATGATCTTTAAATTACGTTAAGAAATAGAATAGGAGTAGATATGTCTCTATATCAACTATCTTTTGTCTGGCTGACAGTCTGTGATATTGGATAACTCTTTCATGGTTCTCTTTTTAAGGGTGGTAATTCTGGATCATATCTGTTCCTGTTTCTTCCTTTCTGTCCCACCTTAGGGACCATTCTGACATCCTCAGTTACTTTCTCCATCTTGACAAGCATTGCTCATTATTTCATGCTATCAGTGGATGAAAGCCAGAGAGAATTAAGATATGGGTTTCTCTCACCCAGTAGAGTAACATTTTTGAAGATGAGATTTTGGATTCCTCCAGAAAATTTCACCCCATTGTACTCACCAGGTGGTCAAAATGCTGAGGGACGTGGCAACAAGGAAGACAGGTGAACGTGCAGGAAAATGTGTGATGTGGAAAGCTATTAAAAAATTCTGAGCGGGTTTAGTTTATAAAACTGAAGACTTGTGAGAGTATTATAGCCAAGGAGCACAAGGGAAGCTCTGTCAAAGGGGAAAATTATGGCATAGATCTTTTTAGTTCTTGATTGCAGATACATGACAACGAGCTCAATGTTTCTTCCAGAACATGGTAGTGATTCCCCAGTTATTAGCCGTGTCCAAGGAGAACATTGTAATCTAAGGAGTGATTCGTTATTGGGATGAGCTCTGAAGTTCCTTTGAAACTGTGGATTGAAGTGTTAGGTTTCTTATCTTTCTGCCTGTAATGTTCTCCTGATTTGCCTCTGCTTTAGGCAAACAAAAGAATCCTGAAGTTTCATCTGCACAGTGATGCCTGACTAAGGCTAATCTAAACGAGTTCTCTTTTTCTTCTTATCTCCTCTAGGGGCATCTCCTAAAACGTGTTGGGAATAAAAAGCATTTACACAAAAGGTTTACAGATGTCAGGTGTTCCATCATCAAATCAATTTGAAAAATATTCGGTTACAATTAAACAGCCTTGGCTAATACATGAGTTTTGAAATTGAGAAACGTAGTGTGTTAATGAGAATTATGAGCTTTAAGGGTGAAGTATAAGATGATGAATTTCACACTTGTGTTTAATACCAAAACGATTTTTCATTGTGATACAGACCTAGTAAGTATTCTGTGGATCACTTGAGAAACACTCTCATTCTCTGGCAATTATTATATGAGCCATTTATTTCTTATTTAATTATATGTTATCTTTTATTGTTCAATTTTCCATATGTGTATATCTTTTCTTGAGGTCAAGGCACATGAGGTAAAACTTTGGTATATGTACTCTCTTCTGTGATAGCCGTGGTGCCTAATGGTGGCACTGAGTAATGATAAATACTTTTACAAAAAATTAACCTTTGTGTGTTTTCAATACAGAGAGTCTCCCTGCTATCTTGTCCACACATTTACCCTACTGGCAACAGCTGTATTTCTGTATACCAGAGTCTGTTTTTACAGTGGACCATATGTATCTTATGCCACCTATGTTAATTTACAGACACGTAAAAATGTCATGTAACATTCTAGCAAATGATAGTTGTTTTTAAAAGGAGGAAGAATCACAGTTTTCCAAAAAATTCTCTATCTCCATTTTTATCAAATACATGCATTCTTACTTTCTTAAGGATGTTGCCTCCAAACCAGAATTCTCTCATGTGAATTCTCTTTTATTTGTAGATAACTCTGTAGAATGGGAGTATTTTTCTAATGAAAAAAAGAAATCTTCCATTAAACTCACTTGGAAAATGTCATAAGTTAGAGTGATATTCAGTACGAGATTTTTCTTTACATTGAAGGGCACATTCTTATAAAGCGAGTGACTGTATTTTGAATTTTCCCTGAATTGGTGTCCTTCCTATTTTCTCTTTTCCCTCAGTGGTTAATACTATTCTTAGTGATATGTAGCCCTATGAATTAGCTCCTCCTTACCCTAAATATGAATATATTTTTATAACTCTCAACAATTCTGGGCTCTAATATGTGTACCTCCTTGCTGTTTTGTCAGTGCATGTCATTTGATCTATAACGTACACCAACCTGCAAATTCCTTAAGCATGATTTCACGTTGAAGGAAAAAAAACAGAATATAGCAAGTAGGAAAGCATATTTTACTAAAAATTGGTGTCGTTGAAATAATTGTTCAGGTAATTGTTTCTTTTAATTCAAATAATGCTTTTGTTAAACTCTTAACACACTTATAAACTGACACTTTAAAACAACATATTTTGCATAGAGGTGAAAAACAAAATATACCATAAACCTACGTAATGATCAGTAGTTCATAATGTAAAATTCTCTGATGGAAACTGTAATATTATCTTTTATCTTGGACCTACCAATGCAAGGACAATATGATTTTTACACAGTTGTAATTTCCAAAGTTTAATGAAGAAAAATTGTGTAGTTGTCCTTTTTTTGAAGTGAGTCATAAGGTCTACATGTAAAACCTTCAACTATCCTAATGAGAAAAAATATGAAGGGATCATAATGTCGTTTATTTCACTGTAACGTAAAATGCTATATAATCTGCTATACCTGATATGAGGAGTTTTGGGATCTGACCCCAGTCTTGAGCCAGCTATGTGACTTTGTGCAGAACCTATGGCTCTTTTTTTGCCTCACCTTTTCCTTTCCGAAACTAAGAAAATCATATTAAGTTTGGCGATGCATTTAAAACTTTAATGTAGAAATAAAATTGTTCTCTCAGTGAAGCCTGACTCTTCATTTGAGAAGAATAGATATAGTACCAGCATATCCAGTGCTCTGGTGATTTGGGGAAAAAATGGCAGCAGTATAGTATCTTTCTGTCTGAAGTTGATTCATTTATCTTCAAGGATTTGCTCAACTCTAGAATCCCTTTGGTACTTTAAGTTACTTTCTTCTGGACATGTAGGAGACTATCTTGGAAACTTTTTGTTTGTTTGCTTGAGATTTCTGGTGTTCTGGTATGAGTATGAACTTTAATAAGATTCTAGAGTGAGCTTCAACAGTGCCCTTCTACTTGTGAGTATGGCCGTGTCTAGATCTCTTTATCCCTTTGGAGACTGTCTCCTGGTTTAGCTGTGACCTATCTGGACCATGTGTTTGACATAATTTGTAAATTTGTTCCTAAACTTCTCAGCGCTTTCAGGTTCAGAGAGTGAGCCAAATTAGATTATTTTATAAAAACTATAACTTCTCAATAGAAATGGGGAAAATGAGAGTTTTTTAGAAGAACTATTCCCTGGGAAATGCAGAAGTTACATAAAAATAGGGGAAAATCCTGAAAAATTTTGGAGGGAAAAGCTTGTAAATAAAATGGGCCTCTTCGGGGACAGACTGATTATTTCTCTTGTTTGTATATGCAACAGAGATTTCCTGTTTTCTTGCTAATAGAACCTGGTTTTGTTAAAGAATTGACATGAATGTACTAAGGGAAGGTGGGCCACACCACAAACTCTAGGATTGTTCTGTCCTTAAATCAGCCATGGAAATCCCCTTCTCTTTTTCCAGAGAGTAGTTTAGAGTTAGAAATCTGATCTGATTCAGCACAGAGAAGTTAGGGAATTCTGCTAAAAAACTCATTAGAGATTTAAAGAAATCCTCCCCTCTTGTTCCTCCTTACCTTGGAAAAGCTACTGCTTTCAACAGTGTCATCCATCTGCAAACATATGCGGAAACCAAGAGGACAAAGTGCTCTAGATCCCTGACGTTAGTGACCGTCTGAATTGATGAACCCCAGATTTCCTGCTCTCTGAATTTTTATCAATTGAAAGAAAAAATTTATGCAGTTCAAGCCACTTTTAGTTTTAATAGGCTGCCTAAAATTTTGCGGAATGTGTGTATGTGTGAGTGCCTGTGTGTCTGCTTAAAGAATCTGAACCTGCTAGGATAGGGTAAGATTATGTCCCTGTTGTCACTAAAGGGCCTTATAAACTACCTAAGTGTGTAGATATAACTGAATGACTCATCTTTGCTTTCAGACTGTGCTCAGTAGAAGCCATAAGCTGGTGGCTCACAGGCCCTCAAACACACCTCATTGGTCTGCATACTGTATATTCTTTTGTTAATTTTTGCCACATCCCTATTATGTACTCATCCACTTTACATATTTACATAATCTAATGAGCTACTCTAGTCATATGACTTGAGCTTCCTGGTCAAAAGTGTACAAAATTAATCCTTGGAGCACTATGTAACCATCATAAAGTTTGAAAAGGAACATATGGGATATTCTCAAACATTATTTTTGTATCAGTTACACCACCAAATATTTATTCTATGAAAATAAAGTGACTGTTTGCAAAAAATTGTAGATATTTAATTTTTACAATAGTACTAATTTTAGCGATGAAATCATGAAACAGTTCTTAACTAATAATATTGTGGAATTTGTTAATTAAAATACCCTACATACAGTCATGAGAAATAAGTTATTTTCTTTTTTTGTTTTTCATATTTGTCCCAGTTTGATCAACTACAATAAGTTATAAAGACAGAATAACTGATCAAACCCCTGAGAAGAAACACTTATGAATTACATAAGACAGTTTTATATAGATATGAAGCAGATGTATTTTATAATTTTTGGTCAACATCCATAAGCCTGTCACGGACATTTATATACAGAATAAACCCTTGATCTCAATTTTGGTTGTGCTTCTAGAACTATATTTGTGGAAGATTTCTTGTGGAAATCTGCATATTTAAATTGCAATTCAAATAAAGGAGGAACTATATTGATATGACTGAGGATGGCAAAGAAAATTGTGAGCCACTCAAAAATTTGCAATAATTTTGTGAAACTGTCCATCACTGATTTATCAGTTTAGGGTAGCTTCTTATAAAGTCAGCATGGCAATCTCTATTCTTGGATCTACCACTTTGAGTCGCTGGAAAAAAGATATGATATCTTTAAATTTATATTACCTTTTAATGAAGATTATATCTGCCTCTACTTACTTTCAGGCATATGAAGGTAAATGATAAAAATGTATGTGAATGGTCTTTGAAGAAAATGTGTTATTTGGTAAAATACCTTAAGATATGTTGAAAAATGTGCTATTTTGACCAAAGACTATAGATATTTAGGATATTTACTGGTACAGTATACAAAAAAATGAAAATCTTGAAAATAAAGTATTATATAAATTGGCTTCAAATTTGTGTTTTTATATTAATTTTGCTGCTGTTGCATTTATCTTTAACCTCAGCCAAGTGTCACATTCATAATATGTTTCGCAAGTGAATTGTAATGAACTTCATAAATTTTAAATTATAATTTTGCTTATGATATTCCAATAAGGGAATAAGCTATTACTTGTAGGACGGAAAGGCAAGGATCCACTAAGTCTTTATTTATACTTTCTCTTAACCTTAAATTATATCTAAGTATCCTAGTCTTTAGGAGACAGTGTTCCAACCAAGGTAAGCAGGAACTCTCTAAAAGTTTATGCTTTTCAAAATAAAAAATTGCAGCAGATAGAATACTAGGCCATAAACCTACCCATTCATGCCAAAGAAGTGTGCAACAAAATAAGCAAGATACTGTCACAGATATTTACATTCGTGTTGCAGCTTTGTATGGTATTTGCGGATGTAAGGTTTGCTTAATGCTGTTGATGGCTGGTTCCCTTGGATTGAAGACTGAGAAGACATATCATAAAGTTTGGAATCAGGAATTAAAAAAATAGTAGAGAAAGAAAAATTTATGTTGGTTAAGGGGAGAGTTTCCATAGTTCATGATACTTAAATGATATTGTAGTACAAGAAAAATGAAATCCTTCTTTATGTTTTTCATTATGGCAATCTGATGAAAATGACAGCTACTTCTTGCTTCCTACTGATGTTGTCTTGGTGACAAAATGATGATGAGTCCTGAAAATCAGCCACTAATCAAGTAAGTTTAGGTAGCTGAGTATGGATTATAGAAGAAAATACAGTTTAGAACCAAGAGCTTATTAATGAAGGACAAATTAATTAACTATCCAGATCGTAGTAGCTTAATCTCTAAAATGGACAGAAGAATATTTACTAAAGGACAGGAAAATCTGTAAAGTGCTTAGGCAGCCCTGTGTAGAGCAGTTGGAAGGTACCCACTCTGCTGTGATGGTAATAGAGGTGGGGAGGAGTTGGAGAAGCAGAGAGTTGAGGTAGAGTAAAAGGAGGAAAATGGTACTTAGCAAGGATAAGAGGAAAAACGGATGAGTTGCTGTGTTTATTTTTATGTGGTCCATAAGAGCATGTACTTTTTTTCTTTAATTATTTTTTTGGGCTGTGTCGGGTCTTCGTTGCTGCACGCGGGCTTTCTCTAGTTGCAGCAAGCGGGGGCTACTCTTCGTTGTCGTGCGCGGGCTTCTCATTGCAGTGGCTTCTCGTTGCAGAGCACAGGCTGTAAGTGTGCGGGCTTCAGTAGTTGTGGCACACGGGCTCAGTAGTTGTGGCGCACAGGCTTAGTTGCTCCATGGCATGTGGGATATTCCCGGATCAGGGCTTGAACCCGTGTCCCGTGCATTAGCGGGTGGATTCTTAACCACTGCGCCACCAGGGAAGCCTGAGCATGTACTTTTAAGACAGGGAAACCATTGATGTGCCCACAACAAAAAGTGGAGAAGTGGAGTAATGCATGGTACTTGATATAAAAAGAATGTAATTCTCATGAAAAAGAAGCATAAGTATTGAAAGGAACAGTCATATAGGCTCTTTTAAACTAAATATCTAGTGATAAAAATAAGAAAACTTGGGTGTGGTAATGGGTGAGAGACTTGGAGTGGCCATCTGTAATGATGGGGTCATGTCAGCAGACTACACAGAGGCTAAACGTGTGACTCTGAGTGTTCTCAAATAAAAAATAAGGGGTTTCATGTTTTGAGGAATAATACAGTACCACTTTGCATACCCAGAACTGGCCTCTATGATGTCATAGGCCCTCTCTCAGTGCAGTATCTGCCTTACATCAAGGGAATCTCATCATTTATTCATTTATTTAGCAGTATAGAATAAAACCCATGCAGTGGGATTCTTTCAAATGATTCCTTATGAGAAATATTAATTTTATGTTGGCTGTATGGTATGATTCCCGTGAAAAACACAAGTATCCATGGTCAGATTAAAATAGATCAATAAAATTAACAAATCTTATATATCTAATCCTAGAGTGAGACAGAAATTTTACCTGCTTGAAAATCAAATTTGGTAAGATTAGCATATTATTCAAGAAAAATTTGGAGAAATAGCAATGTTCTTGGATTTCCTTAGAAGTAAAATTCAGAACTTTGTTTTTTATTCTTAGAGATAGCTATTAAACAGGAACACTGTATTTATTGTGTATATGTGTGTGTGTATGTATATTTTTTATATTTGGCTATATAAAGGCTAAACTTAAGCTGCTTTATTTGATGTGGTATAAAGAGCCCAAACCAAGTATTTTAAAAATTGACAGCTTATATGTTTATTACTTTCCTCTGAGGTAAAATAAATCTTAACTCTGTAGCCCGCTGTATATCTTAAAAGAAAGTTAACAGCTGCTACTTAGTCGCTAGACTTATGAAATGCTAATATGTAAAGCTTCCTTAAATTCTGTTGGCAAGTCACTTTCAGGTGACTGAAATGATTAGCCAGTTTTCAAACTGGCAAAATAGCCATGTGTGCTCTCTAATATTTGGTTATTATGTAGCTCTTTTAAAAGGATACACACATAGACTGTATTTTGAAGTAGATTTTTGAAACAAGTGTGACATTTTATAAACTATTAAAATCATTTAAGGTAAGAGTTAAATTTACAAATGATATTTTACTCATTCTGTAGAACACAAGACATAACTAGTTAAGTTTATCCTCAGCATACTTACCTAATCTAAAAATAACACTTGGAAAAGTTGCTCCATAACTTTTTTTTTAAAGACTTAAGAATATCACGACCCAGAGAGTCATGCTAAATTGTTTTGTTCCAATGAATGAGAGAACATTTCCAGAAATTTCAGGCTTGTCAAAAACATTAGTCACCTATTTAAAAATCCATTACCATGAAATCTAACTTTTAAGGAAAAAATACATTTGTCAGTATCACTTGTGCACATTAAATATTCACCTAAATATGCTGTTGTCTTGTCCCAATGCGACAATTTAGAAATATTATTCCATTTTACTTTCTTTTTTTAAACATCTTTATTGGAGTATAAGTGCTTTACAATGGTGTGTTAGTTTCTGTTGTATAACAAAGTAAATCAGCTATACGTATACATATATCCCCATATCCCCTCCCTCTTGCGTCTCCCTCCAACCCTCCCTATCCCACCCCTCTAGGTGGTCACAAAGCACTGAGCTGATCTCCTTGTGCTATGTGGCTGCTTCCCACTAGCTATCTATTTTACATTTGGTAGTGTATATATGTCCATGCCACTCTCTCACTTCGTCCCAGCTTACCCTTCCCCCTTCCCGTGTCCTCAAGTCCATTCTCTATGTCTTTATTCCTGTCCTGCCCCTAAGTTCTTCAGAACCATTTTTTTTTTTTTAAAGATTCCATACATATGTATAAGCATACGGTATTTGTTTTTCTCTTTCTGACTTAAGTTCACTCTGTATGAGAGTCTAGGTCCATCCACCTCACTACAGATAACTCAATTTCATTTCTTTTTATGCTGAGTAATATTCCATTGTATATATTGCCACATCTTCTTTATCCATTCATCTGTCACTGGACATTTAGGTTGCTTCCATGTCCTGGCTATTGTAAATAGTGCTGCAGTGAACATTGTGGTACATGACTCTTTTTGAATTATGGTTTTCTCAGGGTATATGCCCAGTCCTGTTTTACTTTTAAAGTTTTGAATTTATTGTGATAAATTCAATCAAATGTATTTACAGAATATTTTTTCTTTTTGGAAAGAAAAGAAATATTTGCATTTGAGCCACAACTTAAATTGTGAAATAAAAGGCTTTGTCTTTTAAATTCTTTTCTGACATCAAGAGCAAGTGTGACAGTACTGACAGATCAAATGGGTGCCTTGGATGGCCCCCACTCAAGCAGGACCTAGTTATCTTTCCTAAAAGTGAAGGTTTTGATTAATAACTAAACAATCATATCAATAAAGGAGGCATGATTATCCCTTCCTTCTTCAGTGGCAGTCATTTGTATTTACTCTGAGTTCTCCTAGATACATCCGTCCTGTAACGTAAAAAAGAGTTCTAAAATGTTCTGTCTTAGAGGATTTATTCTGGTATATGCTATGTACTTAAAGAATCTTTTATATACCTCCAACATTATAAAGTTTCAGTTAACATAGTAAACAGCATAATGAAAAGGTGTAATGAAATAGGTCATAATAGCTTTTCACAGAGATGCCAAATAGATGGATAACGATTGCCCTTTCTGTTTTCATCTTAGTTTTAAATCACATGTCTATCTCAATACATACTGAGTAATATGTCTCAGACCTGCATTCCAAACCTAACTTCTGTGTGAGATTTGAAGGGACTGTGTATTATTATGTGTGGAATTTTTAAAAAGTTTTGTACTGGCATGCATTTAGTTTGTATAATAGCATAGGCTGCTGAATTTATTTAAAAAGGGAGGATAGAATACAGTTAGGAAGTATTAAGGATTCACCTGCAGGATGAGACTTGCTAGTATCGATCACATTACCACATTAGCAGGAGGTGGCATTCACTAATTTTTTTTTCACTGTTAATGATTTTCAGATTTTTAAAATTTCTTTAGCATCTTGCAGTTTACAAATTTCCCCCCAAATATTCTCTTACGTGACTCTCACAAAAGTCCCTAAAAAAGAGGACACATGCCTTTATTTTTTAATTTCCATATGAGGTTACTAAAGGAGAGAGAAGCCAAGAGACATATCCCCAACCTAGGGCAGAGTAGGACAAATTCTTCCACTCCTGGTTCAGTGGTCTCATTGCATAATTGCTTTCTTGATTTTCTAGGAAAGTGTGTTTGCTGATAAAATATTTTGGATACATCTTGGCTGATTTTGAGCTGGCAAAAGAATGGAGAAGGTAAGGCAGCCATACTTGCTGTAAAATTCTGAAAATAAACTGTGCATTATTTATCTCTCTGTTATGTAAAGCTATGTTCATGGTTCTCACTTCTAAAATATTCAAACAAGGAAGACAAGACCCCATTGGAACCTCTGCAGACTCCTCTGAAGTGTTTAGCAGGCACTAGAGAAAAGATTTTGTTTGTTTTGTTTTGTTTTTTTTAATACCGTGAAAAATTCTCTTTGGTCTTGGAATCTACGTAGTCCTGGAATCTTGTGAATACTTTTATTCTGTCCAGGTCAGTGGAGAGTTAGAGGCATGTCACTCTAGCAAGAATGCATGCTCTAGTAATAGTCATTTAAAAAATTATCTAAAATGCAAGGCAGAAAATATTTAAATAAAATGACAAATAGAACCAAGAATTATTTTAATGGATTCAATTTCTGTAAATTTTTACTTTGAAAAGGTATATGTCATTAAAAAGGAGGTCTTTTGTTTTAAATATTTTTGTTTTATTCACACAAATATAGGAAAACATTCTACAAGTGCATGGTATTTCTACTAATGATAGAACTAACATTACATTTTTAGGATTCAGTATTGACCTTTATTTAGCAAACAATGAGGATAGGGGCTAAAGACCTATGTACTACAATTTTATGTGTTCCTCTTAAAGACCACTGCAGTGCTGAGGAGAGTTTTCATTTCATATCTGGAAAATTCACTTGGTTTTAAATATTGCTGTGATTGTAAAGAAAACATGGAAGAAAATATTGGTCATATAATTAGCAAATAGCAAATTGAAGTTCAAGGTTTTATACTAGAATCATCATCCTTAAAAAACCTATTTGTGTTTGCTCTGTCTGTATTCATGGAGAGACTGGATATAGGAAAAATATGTACATGACTTTAAGATAAACAATGAATGCAAAATATCCAAAATTGATTGGCTGGCAGGGGCAAGCAGGATAAAACTCACTTCCTCTTCCATCTTTAAAAAAAATGAATAAATTAAAATCCATAGCTTGCACTTTGGTAAAAATCCAAACATTGGAGCTTCTGACTTATATGGTTTTATAAGGTATCCCAATATTCCTGAATTCTACAATTTATCATATGATTCATCGTTTTCAATGCAGATAGTTTATTTTGTTCTAATATAGAAATGGATTATTCTTGTGGGTATATGGAGTATGCAATAGGCTATCCTATTTATTTAATTTTATTTTTCTGATTTCCTTGATTTTTGAGTGGTGCTGATATTCATATTTCTTAAATTATGCATTTAGACTTTCATATAATCAAAAATTTTTCCTTCTCATTCTTCTTTCCACTGGCAACTTGCATTTAATCTTCTAAGAGAGCTACACTTTCCTCCATCATTGTAAACAACAGTGATTTTTTCTCAAACCATTTTAGATTTAGCATGATCTGTCCTCTTCTTAGAAGATTTATTATTTATAAGCCATTTATTTAACACTTATTCTTAATTTGAATATATTTTACCTAGTATTGTTATTTAGTTTTCACTTAAAAGTTGCATGTACATTTATGTCTCATTGCATAATTAGGAAACATGCAAGAACAATGTTTTATACTTTTCTGTATTATCTTTTATATCTTACACAATACGTATGGATTCTAAAAATGAGTTCATATGCACTGCATGAGCTAGTTTGCTTCAAATGCAATCTTCTTTGTCTGTTCAGTCACAGACCATACATATGCTTTTTCTCTTTGTGCCATAACATAAGTGAGGTTGGGGTGTGTGATATATTTCTTTGACCAATTCATTAATCCAAGCAACAGTATGTATCCATCATTCACAGTGTAGTAGGAATTGTAAAAATGTCCTAGGCTTTCTTCAGGCACACTTCAAATATAACTTCCACAGGGTAATTTTTTCCAGTTTAGGTCCGGTTTTTCTGTTTTGGTTCTTTTACTTATAACTTTTCTGTAGTATTAGAATAACATTGGGATTTTTAAATTTGTATAAAAGCATGATTTTAAGTATAATTAATTATCCATTATAAGTAGTCCACATCATTTAGGTGTGAATATTTTGCTCTTTCATAGATTGGTTGTAACCTGCTCAATAGCGTAATCAAATTTGTATTTACTCAAAATGTGTGCATTTTTCTTTATAGTTGCAGTCACTTTTGGAGCATTTTATTCTATGCTAGTCATCACATAACTATTTACAAATGGCATTTAAAAAATCATTTCCTTTTAATTTTAAAAATGTATGGAACGAAAAGGCAAACTCTGGAGATGATAAAAAGGCTAGTGGTTGGAAGAGGGATGAATAGGCCGAGCACAGAGAATTTTTAGGACAGTGAGAAATACTCTGTATGATACCGTAATGATGGATATATATCATTATACACTTGTTCAGACCCATAGAATATGCACCAAGAGTGAACCGTTAGGTAAACTATAGACTTTGGGTGATTATGTGTCAGTGTAGGTTCAGCACAATGCATTTGGTAACAAATGCACCATTCTGGTGAGTGATGCTGATAATGGGGGGACTGTGCATGTATGGGGGCAGAGTATAGATGGAAAAGGTCTGTAACTTCCTCTAGATTTTGTTTTGAACCTTAAACTAATGTAAAAAATTTAAAAATTAAAAACATACAAAATAAAGTATATGAACTGTGCTTCTCAGAAAAATATTTTAAAAACAGATTTATACTTCTCACTCCTAAATGCACTTGGAAGTGAACAAAGGACCCAGTTTTTTATACCTTATCTTTGTTAAATCTATATGCCACAGTTGAGCTAGATAGGATACAAATTAAATAAAGACAAGGAAAATATACATATAACTACCCTCTGAGCAGCAGGCATGGTGAAAAATAATTGTAAAAAATTTGGAACCCACAAACACACACGCTCTACACCTCAACACTGAGTGGTAAAAACTGGATATAAGGGGAAAGATGGAGCCTTGTCCACCTTTTCTGACATGGACATGGATCAATAGCCCTCTGTGACCTTGAGATGGAGTTAGACAAGCATCTAGGCAGAGTCTTATTTGTTTCCTTGAGTGGAAGTCAAGTAATATGGGGAGTGTGGCCCCAAATCTGGTGTCAAATAGAAAACCCTTAGTCACAGCAACACTAGCAAGGTATACAAATTCTGCCAAAGGACCATGTCCGGTCTCCTCAGGTAACTGGTAATAATTCAGAGTCGGCATTCACTAATGCAGCAAGGTTTGGTTTGTGTGACAAAATAAGCAAGCTACCATTGTGGATATTTTCATTCGTGTTTCAGCCTCTTCTCACTTCCACTTCCTCACTTACTTCCAGCTCCATCCCTGGTGTTTCTTTTTTCAGTCTGTATGTGCATCCACTCTTGGTCACAGAATATCCTATCTTCATTTTCTATTCATTTTGATTTCAATTTGATACCTTGTTGCAGTTTTCAGGGCAATCTAGAGACTTGATATTTCAGAAGATGGAGAATCAAGTCAATCAAAGACATTCTCCTTCTGGGATGTTTGGTACAACTTTTATCTTACAGCACATTCTTAAGCCCTCCTTATAACTATCCTAGAAAAAAGGAATGTATCATCTGAAAATATAAACATACATATGCTTTTATCTCTTTCCAAATATATTTATATATTTGTATTTCAAAATAAAAATTATGCTTAATGAAAGAAAACATAAATGTGAAAAGTATAAATTACTTTTTGAAGGGATTTAAACATTTTATTTCCATTCTTTCTCATTTATAATATCATTATTATTTTTTAAATTTCTAAAGTATGGGCTTATTATGAGAAAGATCAACAAAATTAAATAATAAAAAAATGAAAGTCATGGGGACTTCCCTGGTGGCACAGTGGTTAAGAATCTGCCTGCCAATGCAGGGGACACAGGTTCGATCCCTGGTCCGGGAAGATCCCACATGCCACGGAACAGCTAAGCCCATGCGCCACAACTACTGAGCCTGTGCTCTAGAGCCTGCAAGCCACAACTACTGAGCCCCTGTGCCACAACTACTGAAGCCTGCACTCCTAGAGCCCGTGCTCCACAACAAGAGAAACCACTGCAATGAGAAACCCACGCACAGCAATGAAGAGTAGCCCCTGTGCGCAGCAACGAATACCCAACGCAGCCATAAATAAATAAATTAATTAATTAATTAATTTTTAAAAAAACAAAGTCGCCACTTCTGTCCTTTCCTGAGGAACACTCAGGTAGCTAACAAGCGTGCTCAAGTGTGCTCTCTAGCAAGCAGCTGTTTGCATCTCTCTCTCTCTGCCTCCCTCATCCTCCCTCTCTCTCTCTCCAAACCTCCAGCTATCTAGCTTTCTGCTTGTTGTCTAAATATATATCTTTTACAGATATGATATTATGCTATATGTTTGAGTATAATTTTACAATGAACTCCACAATAATATACCCAATAATCGGATTTGGGTATAATACAACTGGCATTAGCTTCCACCTTCTGCCTAGCTTCAGTTCTTAATTGGAGAAAAGCTAATATTTTCATCTTTTGCGGGTGGGCAAGAGAGATATGCAGGGGAGAATGAAGCTGGGCAGAGACACTGGAAGTAACTCAGACTTGGAAAGTAGGGAGGCAAATGATAGCTAGTTGATTTCCCAGTATTCTTGTGGTCCGGTATTCCTGGATTAGGCCAATAAAACTTGATACAAGGCAGTAAGAGAATTGGCATTTAGCTGCAAAACCTAGAATTACCCCATTCGGTATTTGGTCTGGAGAGGACAACTACCAACACTAGGTGCTACCACAGAGGAATTGGGTCATGCAGTAGGACTCTTGAACTCTTGGGTCGGGGGCAAGGGTAGGCTCTTCACGGTCATTTCATAAACGAAGTAATGGGACTCGGTGTTTTGTATGATTAAATTTTATAGGTTCCATTTACTGTGTTGTGGCAGGGTCTTATGTATTATATGTCATGTGTTTATGTCAGTAATAAAGCTCTAACTCATTATTTTAACATATTCTTTTGATCCATTAAACATTTGTTGATATTTTGGCAAATATATTCATAAACAACTAGCTGGTAATTGTGTGTGTTATTCTTGTCTATCTTTGGTATCCGGTTTATGAAGGCTCACACAAAAAATTGAAGATTTCCATCTTTATTTTTGGCGTTGAATAGGTGTGAAAAATAAAAATAATTGGCATTTTTTCCACTCTAATATTTTCTAAACCAATATGCCTCTTAGAATGTGTTTATTTAATGCATGGTTTATTTTTTCTGTCTTTCAGAAGAACTTAAATCAATACTACTTCCTAAAATTTCTCACTTCTTAGAATTAAGGAAATCAGTATCACTTCTTGAAGCTCTGGTAAAAGCACCTATAAAATCTAGCACTTTTTGCTGGATAGAGCTTTAATCGCATTTTCGATTTCTTTTATAAGTATTAGTCCATTAAAGTTTTTCCCCTCTGCTTGGGTTAAACTTGCTCATTTTTATGTTCTTAGTTATTGACACATTTTGTCAAAATTTTCATAGTGTATTGGTGTAATTTGCCTATAGTTATATGTTTAAAAATTCTCTTTATCCACCTCATATTTTTCTGCATCTTTACTGTTCTTTCATTTGATTTTCGAACTTTATTTTTCTTATTAATCTTTTGAAAAAGCCAAAGTAATAGTTCTCAAAGATAAATTGTTTTAATTAAATCTATATCTGAATGGATACATGCAGTAAATTAAATGATAATTTGACCAAGTATAATTTCTATATTTAAAATTATCTTCCTTCAGAATCCTTAGAAATTATTCCATGATTATCTAGTATATATCACTGAGAATTCTCTTCGTAGTCTGACTCTTTGCTTTAAAGACTCCCAGTTTTTCTCTCTGGAAACCTGCAAAGTCTTCATTCTTCAGAAGTTTTCCCAATATGCATCTGATTTTGTTTCTTCTTTCAATATCCTCATCTAATAATAGTGGGACCCTTTGGAACTAAGGCTGAAAACTTTAAACAATACACATGGTAGTGTATTTGTTACTAAGATGATGATTTCTCTGAACTTGGAGTTTCTTCCAAAACAAACTCTGTTGATAACACCTGTCTATCCAGTTCTCTTATAGTTCCTTCCTTGCCACAGATGTAGGGGTTTCTGAGATCTGCTTCATTTTTCCTTCAATCAGAAATTATTGAAATTGGTACAGCCATTGTTGAAAACAGCATGGAGGTTCCTTAAAAAATTAAGAATAGAACTATAATGTGATTCAGCAATCCCATTTCTGGGTATATATCCAATGGAAATTTAGTATCTTTAAAAAGTCTGCACCCCCATGTTCATTACAGCAGTATTCACAATAGCCAAGATACGGAAACAACCTAAATGTCCATAGATGCATGAATGGGTAAAGAAAATGTGTGTGTATACACAATGGAATATCATTCAGCCTTAAGAAGAAGGAGATCCTGTCATTTGTGAAAACATGGATAAACCTGAAGATATTATGCCAAGTAATATAAGCCAGACACAGAAAGACAAATGCTGTGTAAGTCTCACTTATGTGTGTAATTTAAAACAATCAGACTCATAGAAGCAGGATAGAATGGTCATTGGCCAGAGCTAGAGGTGGAATAAATGGAGATAGGTTGGTCAAGGGATACAACGTTTCAGTTATTCATGGTGACTAAGTTCTGAAGATCCAACATAAAACATGGCAACAATTGTTAATAATATTGTGTTTTATACTTGAAATTTGCTAAAAGAGTAGATCTTAAATGTTTTCACCACAAAAAAGTGGTCACTGTGTACAGTGATAGATATGTTAATTAGAAAGATTATGGTAACCATTTCACAATGTATATGTATATCAAAACATCAACACTGTGCACCTTACATAATTTTTATTTGTAAATTATACCTACATGAAACTGGAAAAAAAAACAAAACTAAAAAGAAACTATCTGCTCTGTATCTCCTAGCTGTTTTCATTAAGCTCATTGAACCATATCCTCTTTTTTATTTTTTTTTAACATCTTTATTGGAGTATAAGTGCTTTACAATGCTGTGTTAATTTCTACTTTCTAACAAAGTGAATCAGTAATACATATACATATATCCCCATATCTCCTCCCTCTTGCATCTCCCTCCCACCCTCCCTATCCCACCCCTCTAGGTGGTCACAGAGCACAGAGCTGATCTCCCTGTGCTATGTGGCTGCTTCCCATTAGCTATCTATTTTACATTTGGTAGTGCATATATGTCCATGCCACTCTCTCACTTTGTCCCAGCTAACCCTTCCCCTCCCCATATCCTCAAGTCCATTCTCTACTAGATCAGCATCTTTATTCCCATCTTAAACCTAGGTTCTTCATGACCATTTTTTGTTTTTGTTTTTAGATTCAATATATATGTGTTCGAATACGGTATTTGTTTTTCTCTTTCTGACTTACTTCACTCTGTATGACAGACTCTGGGTCCATCCAGCTCACTACAAATAACAAAATTTCGTTTCTTTTTATGGATGAGTAATATTCCATTGTATATATGTGCCACATCTTCTTTATCCATTCATCTGTTGATGGGCACTTAGGTTGCTTCCATGTCCTGGCTATTGTAAATAGAGCTGCAATGAACATTGTGGTACATGACTTTTTGAATTATGGTTTTCTCAGGGTATATACCCAGTAGTGGGATTGCTGGGTTGTATGGTAGTTCTATTTTTAGTTTTTTAAGGAACCTCCATACTGTTCTCCATAGTGGCTGTATCAATTTACATTCCCACCAACAGTGTAAGAGGGTTCCCTTTTCTCTGCACCCTCTCCAGCATTTGTTGTTTGTAAATTTTTTGATGATGGCCATTCTGACCGGTGTGAGATGATATCTCATTGTAGTTTTGATTTGTATTTCTCTAATGATTAATGATGTTGAGCATTCTTTCATGTGTTTGTTGGCAATCTGTATGTCTTCTTTGGAGAAATGTCTATTTAGGTCTTCTGCCCATTTTTGGATAGGGTTGTTTGTTTTTTTGATATTGAGCTGCATGAACTGCTTGTATATTTTGGAGATTAATCCTTTGTCAGTTGCTTCATTTGCAAATATTTTCTCCCATTCTGAGAGTTGTCTTTTTGTCTTATTTATGGTTTCCTTTGCTGTGCAAAAGCTTTTAAGTTTCATTAGGCCCCATTTGTTTATTTTTGTTTTTATTTCCATTTCTCTAGGAGGTGGGTCAAAAAGGATCTTGCTGTGATTTATGTCATACTGTGACCTGCCTATGTTTTCCTCTAAGAGTTTGATAGTGTCTGGCCTTACATTTAGGTCTTTAATCCATTTTGAGTTTATTTTTGTGTATGGTGTTAGGGAGTGTTCTAATTTCATTCTTTTACATGTAGCTGTCCAGTTTTCCCAGCACCACTTATTGAAGAGGCTGTCTTTTCTCCACTGTATATTCTTGCCTCCTTTATAAAAGATAAGGTGACCATACGTGTGTGGGTTTATCTCTGGGCTGTCTATCCTGTTCCATTGATTTATATTTCTGTTTTTGTGCCAGTACCATACTGTCTTGATTACTGTAGCTTTGTAGTATAATCTGAAGTCAGGGAGCCTGATTCCTCCAGCTCCATTTTTCTTGCTCAAGATTGCTTGGGCTATATGGGGTCCTTTGTGTTTCCATATAAATTGTGAAATTTTTTGTTCCAGTTCTGTGAAAATTGCCAGTGGTAGTTTGATAGGAATTGCATTGAATCTGTAGGTTGCTTTGTGTAGTAGAGTCATTTTCACAATGTTAATTCTTCCAATCCAAGAACATGTTATCTCTCCATTTGTTTGTATCATCTTTAATTTCTTTCATCAGTGTCTTATAATTTTCTGCATACAGGTCTTTTGTCTCCATAAGTTGGTTTATTCCTAGATATTTTATTCTTTTTGTTGCAGTGGTAAATTGGAGTGTTTTCTTAATTTCACTTTCAGATTTTTCATCATTAGTGTATAGGAATGCCAGAAATTTGTGTGCATTAATTTTGTATCCTACTACTTTACCAAATTCATTGATTAGCTCTAGTAGTTTTCTGGTAGCATCTTTAGGATTCTCTTTGTATAGTATCATGTCATCAGCAAACAGTGACAGCTTTACTTCTTCTTTTCTGATTTGGATTCCTTTTATTTATTTTTCTTCTCTGATTGCTGTGGCTAAAACTTCCAAAACTATGTTGAATAATAGTGGTGAGTGTGGGCAACCTGGTCTTGTTCCTGATCTTAGTGGAAATGGTTTCAGTAATTCACCATTGAGGACGATGTTGGCTGTGGGTTTGTCATATATGGCCTTTATTATGTTGAGGTATGTTCCCTCTATACCTACTTTCTGGAGGGTTTTTATCGTAAATGGGTATTTAATTTTGTCAGAAGCTTTCCCTGCATCTATTGAGGTTATCGTATGGTTTTTCTCCTTCAATTTGTTAATATGGTGTATCACATTGATTGATTTGCGTATATTGAAGAATCCTTGCATTCCTGGGATAAACCCCACTTGATCATGGTGTATGATCCTTTTAATGTGCTGTGGGAGTCTGCTAGTATTTTGTTGAGGATTTTTACGTCTGTGTTCATCAGTGATATTGGCCTGTAGTTTTCTTTCTTTGTGACATCTTTGTCTGGTTTTGGAATCAGGGTGATGGTGGCCTCATTGAAGGAGTTTGGGAGTGTTCCTCCCTCTGCTATATTCTGGAAGAGTTTGAGAAGGATAGGTGTTAGCTCTACTCTAAATGTTTGATAGAATTCGCCTGTGAAGCCATCTGGTCCTGGGTTTTTGTCTGTTGGAAGATTTCTAATAACAGTTTCAATTTCAGTGCTTGTGATTGGTCTGTTCATATTTTCTATTTCTTCCTGCTTCAGTCTCAGAAGGTTGTGTGTTTCTAAGAATTTGTCTATTTCTTCCAGGTTGTCCATTTTATTGGCATGTAGTTGCTTGTAGTAATCTCTCATGATTCTTTGTATTTCTGCAGTGTCAGTTGTTACTTCTCCTTTTTAATTTCTAATTCTATTTATTTGAGTCTTCTCCCTTTTTTTTTTGATGAGTCTGGCCAGTGGCTTATCAATTTTATTTATCTTCTCTTAGAACCAGCTTTTAGTTTTATTGATCTTTGCTATTGTTTCCTTCATTTCTTTTTCATTTATTTCTGATCTGATCTTTATGATTTCTTTCCTTCTGCTAACTTTGGAGGTTTTTTGTTCTTTCTCTAATTGTTTTAGGTGTAAGGTTACGTTGTCTATTTGAGATTTTTCTTGTTTCTTGAGGTAGGATTGTATTGCTCTAAATTTCCCTCTTAGAACTGCTTTTGCCGCATCCCATAGGTTTTGTGTCATTGTGTTTTCCTTGTCATTTGTTTCTAGGTATTTTTTTATTTCCTCTTTGGTTTATTCAGTAATCTCTTGGTTATTAAGTAGTGTATTGTTTAGCCTCCATGTGTTTGTATTTTTTACAGATTTTTTTCCTGTAATTGATATCTAGTCTCATAGCATTGTGGTCAGAAAAGATACTTGATACAATTTCAATTTTCTTAAATTTACTAAGGCTTGATTTGTGACCCAAGGTATGATCTATCCTGGAGAAAGTTCCATGAGCACTTGAGAAGAAAGTGTATTCTGTTGTTTTGGGGTAGAATGTCCTATAATTATCAATTGAGTCCCTCTTGTTTAATGTATCATTTAAAGCTTGTGCTTCCTTTTTTATTTTTACTTTGGATGATCTGTCCATTGGTGAAAGTGGGGTGTTAAAGTCCCCTACTATGAATGTGTTACTGTCGATTTCCCCTTTTATGGCTGTTAGTGTTTGCCTTATGTATTGAGGTGCTCCTATATTGGGTGCATAAATATTTACAATTGTCGTAGCTTCTTCTTGGGTTGATCCCTTGATCGTTATGTAGTGTCCTCTTTGTGTCTTGTGATAGTCTTTATTTTAAAGTCTATTTTGTCTGATATGAGAATTGCTACTCCAGCTTTCTTTTGATTTCCATTTGCATGGAATATCTTTTTTCATCCCATCACTTTCAGTCTGTATGTGTCCCTAGGTCTGAAGTGGGTCTCTTGTAAACAGCATATGTATGGGTCTTGTTTTTGTATCCATTCAGCCAGTCTTTGTCTTTTGTTTGGAGCATTTAATCCATTTACATTTAAGGTAATTATCGATATGTATGTTCCTATTACCATTTTCTTAATTGTTTTGTGTTTGTTATTGTAGGTCTTTCCCTTCTCTTGTGTTTCCTTCCTAGAGAAGTTCCTTTAGCATTTGTTGTAAAGCTGGTTTAGTGGTGCTGAATTCTCTTAGCTTTTGCTTGTTTGTAGAGGTTTTAATTTCTCTCTCAAATCTAGCTGAGATCCTTGCTGGGTAGAGTAATCTTGGTTGTAGGTTTTCCCCCTTCACCACTTTAAATATGTCCTGCCACTCCCTTCTGGCTTGCAGAGTTTCTGCTGGAAGATCAGCTGTAACCTTATGGGGATTCCCTTGTGTGTTATTTGTTGTTTTTCCCTTGCTGCTTTTAATATTTGTTCTTTGTATTTAATTTTTGATAGTTTGATTAATATGTGTCTTGGCATGTTTCTCCTTGGATTTATCTGTATGGGACTCTCTGTGCTTCCTGGACTTGACTAGTTATTTCCTGTCTCATATTAGGGAAGTTTTCAACTATAATCTCTTCAGATACTTTCTCAGTCCCTTTCTTTTTCTCTTCTTCTTCTGGGACCCCTATAATTTAAATGATGCATTTAATGTTGTCCCAGGGGTCTCTGAGACTGTCCTCAATTCTTTTCATTCTTTTTTCTTTGTTCTGCTCTGTGGTAGTTATTTCCACTATTTTATCTTCCAGGTCACTTATCTGTTCTTCTGCCTCAGTTATTCTGTTGTTGATCCCTTCTAGAGAATTTTTAGTTTCATTTATTGTGTTGTTCATCATTGTTTGTTTGCTCTTTAGTTCTTCTAGGGCCTTGTTAACTGTTTCTTGTATTTTCGCCATTCTATTTCCAAGATTTTGGATTGTCTTTACTATCATTATTCTGAGTTCTCTTTCACATAGACTGCCTATTTCCTCTTCATTTGTTAGGTCTGGTGGGTTTTTACCTTGCTCCTTCATCTGCTGTGTGTTTCGTCTTCTCATTTTGCTTCACTTAGTGTGTTTGGCGTCTCCTTTTCACAGGCTGCAGGTTTGTAGTTCTTGTTGTTTTTGCTGTCTGCCCCCAGTGGCTAAGCTTGGTTTAGTGGGTTGTGTAGGCTCCGTGGTGGGGGGGACTAGTGCCTGTGTTCTGGTGGGTGAGCCTGGATCTTGTCTTTCTGGTGGGCAGGTCCATGTCTGGTGATGTTTTTTTGGGTGTCTCTGGTTTTATTATGATTTTAGGAAGCCTCTCTGCTAATGGGTGGGGCTGTGTTTCTGTCTTGCTAGTTTGGTGTAGGGTGTCCAGCCCTGTAGCTTGCTGGTTGTTGAATGGAGCTGGGTCTTGGCATTGAGATGGAGGTCTCTGGGAGGTTTATGCTGTTAGATATTATGTGGAGCTAGGAGGTCTCTTGTGGACCAATGTCCTGAGCTTGGCTCTCCCACCTCAGAGGCACAGCACTGATGTCTGGCTGGAGCACCAAGAGCCTTTGACCCACACAGCTCAGAATAAAAGGGAGGGGAAAAAAAAGAAAGAAAGAAGATAAAATAAAGTTATTAAAATAAAAAAATAATAATTATTTTTAAAAATGTTTTAAAGTAATAAAAGAAAGAAAGGAGAGAGCAACCAAACCAAAAAAAAAGTCTACCAATGATAACAAGCGCTAAAAACTATACTAAAAAAAGAAAAATACCAAAAAAATAAATAATGGACAGACAGAACCCTAGGACAAATGGTAAAAGCAAAGCTATACAGACAAAATCACACACAGAAGGGTACACATACACACTCACAAAAGGAGAAAAAGGGAAAAGTATATATATATATATATATATATATATATATATATATATATATATATATATATATATATATATATCTTTTCTCCCAAAGTCCACCTCCTCAATTTGGGATGATTCGTTGTCTATTCAGGTATTCCACAGATGCAGGGTACATCAAGTTGATTGTGGAGATTTAATCCGCTGCTCGTGAGGCTGCTGGGAGAGATTTCCCTTTCTCTTCTTTGTTTGCACAGCTCCCGAGGTTCAGCTTTGGATTTGGCCCTGCCTCTGCGTTTAGGTCCCCGGAGGGCGTCTGTTCTTCGCTCAGACAGGACGGGGTTAAAGGAGCAGCTGCTTTGGGGGCTCTGGCTCACTCAGGCTGGGGGGAGGGAGGGGTACGGATGCAGGGTGAGCCTGCGGTGGCAGAGGCCGGCGTGACGCTGCACTAGCCTGAGGTGCACTGTGTGTTTTCCCGGGGAAGTTGTCGCTGGATCCCGGGACCCTGGCAGTGGCGGGCTGCACAGGCTCCCTGGAGGGGAGGTGTGGATGGTGACCTGTGCTCGCACACAGGCTTCTTGGTGGTGGCAGCAGCAGCCTTAGCATCTCATGCCCGTCTCTGGGGTCCGCGCTGATAGCCGCGGCTCATGCCCATATCTGGAGCTCCTTTAAGCCGTGCTCTGAATCCTCTCTCCTCGTGCACCAGGAAACAAAGAGGCAAGAAAAAGTCTCTTTTCTCTTTGGCAGCTGCATACCTTTTCCTGGACTCCCTCCAGGCTAGCTGTGGCGCACTAGCCCCTTCAGGCTCTGTTCACGCAGCCGACCCCAATTCTCTCCCTGCGCTCCGACAGAAGCCCGAGCCTCAGCTCCCAGTTCCCTCCCATCCCAGGCGGGTGAGCAGACAAGCCTCTAGAGCCGGTGAGTTCCGGTCGGCACCGATCCTCTGTGCGGGGATCTCTCTGCTTTGTCCTCCGCACACCTGTTGCTGTGCTCTCCTCCGCGGCTCCGAAACTTACCCCCTTGCCACTCACAGTCTCCACCCGCAAAGGGGATTCCTAGTGTGTGGAAACCTTTCCTCCTCCACAGCTCCTTCCCAGAGGTGCAGGCGCCGTCCCTATTCTTTTGTCTCTGTTTTTTCTTTTGCCCTACCCAGCTACGTGGGGAGTTTCTTCCCTTTTGGGAGGTCTGAGGTCTTCTGCCAGTGTTCAGTAGGTGTTCTGTAGGAGGTGTTTCCACATGTAGCTGTGTTTCTGATGTGTTTGTTGGGAGGAAGGTGTTCCCCACGTCTTACTCTTATGCCATCTTGAAGCTCCTCCAGACCACATCCTCTTTTGATCATGATTTTGTTTTTAATTTTGTCTTCTTTCTCGTCAGTCGAATTTTGTGAAGGGGAATAAGTGAATTTATAGGCTAAATACTTAAGCTTAAAATGAAAATTAATTTCTGTGATTTGTAAGATTTTTTTTATTTATTAAGGCTTCTTTTTCCATAGTCTCTATTTTATACATTTTACTGATTTTAAATTTTGTTTATAGTGTTTTTGACATGGAGAAATATAGTTTATGTAATCATATCTATTATTTTTAATGGTTTCTACTCTGTTTTCATACCATGTAGACTTTCTCTCTTCTAATATTGTATATATATCATAAAGTTTCTCTGAGTTTTCTAGTTAGATTTTAAGGTTTATTGTGTATACATGCATTCTACGTATCATCTGTCTTCTTGATCTATCATCTAAATGTTCACCTATAAATATTGCTTTTTAAGTAATGTAAAGTGTGCTTTTATTTTTCAAATTATGAATTATTTACTTCAAAATCTGTTATTGAATATCTCATCCTTTCTCACGTATTCTTGTACATTTTACCAAATGCCTGCTGCAAATTACCTTGGGCCATAAGAAGATGAAGGTGAAAGGATAAAGTCTCAGCTCTAAAAGAACTTAATGTATGAAATGGTACATCAGCGAACATAGGAAGAGGTGTGATCAGGAGGATATAGTGAACTGTCAGTAGTTGTGTTTCCCCAACCCCTATGTTCATGCTTTGCTGAATTTATTATACTTGCCTTCCCACCAGGCTAGACTGCCTTTCCTAAGAGAAGTTCTAAAGGTGAGATTATAAAGCAAAGATATCAAATTTAAAAGTTAACATGAAAAATTCTTTTCAAGTCAAAGATAGGTGATTTGGGGAAGATTTTTGTGTCCACATAATTTCTCAGACTAGATTTAGACCTTCCAAACAGGAGACAGAAAACAAAGAAACGGGAAGAAATATAAGTTGAGCTGATGGGGCTCTCTGAAGAGTCTTATTTCCTAAATTGTTAGAAATCCCTAAATGGCCTTTCTGCTTCTAGACTTATCCCATCACTTATTGCCATATGAGAGCTTTTTCTTGAAAGTACGCTTGCATGTGCGTGTGCACAAACACATGCAAACACACCACAATTTTTAGAATGCAAATTCATTTATTTAATTTTTATGACATTTTCCAGAAACTTTAAAGATTCTACTTCTTAGACTAGAGGTGTTTGCAATTGTCGTTTATGGTTTATCTTATATTTTTCAAATATTTATTATTTTTAATAAATTTGAGTTTTCATGCCTGTCATCTCCTATTTGTGCTGTTTCCTCTGCCTCAGATGTGCTTTCCTTCCCTTCCTCCTCATTACCTCATCATTATTTACTCTTAAAGATTTTTCTCAGCCATTAGCTTCATACAGAAATGTTCCTGATTTCCTGCTTCCTCATTGTTTACCAACTGAACTCTGTACATGTCCCACGGAATTCTAGCACTTCTTTCTAAGTACTTATTATGCTATGTTATAAACACTGTTTAATTCTGTCCATCTTCTACCAATGTGAATCCACAAACAATATTACTCATATCCACTTCAACAGAAGTGTTAATACGTAAGCATTTATTGAAGGAATAAATGAATTACTTACTGTCTGGGTTTTTTAACTTTGGACATGTTTGATATTTGTTACCCCTGAGAAGGTATAGCATCTTGATGCCTCCAGGAATCATAGTTATTGGTAAAATTCTTCTTATGTGACTGAAATGTGCCTTATTGATTAGAAACAAATATCGGTGTTTAAAAAATGATTATAATTTGTGAAAGAACTTGATGTAGTGACATCCCTAGAAAGGGAAGTTCACTATTACCTAGAAAGCAGCCTTGTCAACCTTTTTGTGCTTGTCACTGAAGAAATTGTCTACGGATGAAGTTTTCAAGGATTCAGACCTAAGGTTGAAATTGGGGGGAAAAAGAACAGTATCATTTTCTCTTATCCCTCTTTCTTTCACCTTAGGAAAGATACCTAAATACTTTGCCAGCATCCATTAGACACTTGGCCTTTTTCTCTCCAAGTTCTTCTGAGTATAGTGCCTCTGAACACACAGAAGTAGGAAGCACAGTAGCAGAAAAAGTAACCTATCTTTGTAATCATCTATTTGATACTATTTTCTTCCCAAGTTCATTTTGTTTGGCAGACTTCTTCTTGTCCACCTACCTACTAGCCCTGGCCTTGCTCCTGGCCTCATGGATAAGTTAGAGAGATGATTAGATTGCATTGTTATATCTCTACAGTGTTGGTTTTGTCCTCTTTAGTCAGCATATACAAAATATCTGAATATAACCTATTTCTAAAGAGCAGTTGTGTACTAAGTATCATGAAATGACTATGTTATTTGCCTTGAGGAATTTTCTTTCTGTCCTCTACCACACATGGTACTTGTTTGGTTTTATAACAACTTTATGGATGAATGGCATGAAGTGGAAAGCAAGCACATGTTTTACACAGGTGTGCTTGTCTTACAGCTCAAAGCTTTTTATCAGGAATCTTTGCCAGCCAGGTCAATAGACTTAAAATCAAATACAAGATTTTCTAAAGGGTACTCAATTAACAAAGAGAGTAAAAACACAAGGAGCTAAAGTACAGTGACACTAGACTGAGCTTGAAGTGTTCTAGATTTATGAGGATAAGTCTAAAGTAACCCTTTTTTTTTTTTTTTTTTTACTACTCCCTTTCATTTCCCATCCTGGTCTTTCTATCTCCCTTCTATCTTGGTAGCCTATACAGTCTTTTTTGAAAGAAAAATGTTAACCAATTTCTCTCTGATTTCAAATTGTTCCCTAAATAGGTCAGCCTGCAACATTCCTTTGCAAGGATTGTACTGAAGTGCTCAAAGTGCAAATATTTACCTGAATATAAATTCCAGGAATTCTAGTATAATCATTAAGAAAGCTCTCTTCGTACCCCTTTTTCTTTTTCCTTTGGACATTGTCTTTACTTAAAGAAAATGAAGCTGTGGTTTATTCAGAAGATCTAGATTGTGGCATGGGTTATCCTGCAACTTTTTCACTTTTTTGTTAATTGTTGTTGAATAATGAATGACACATAATATTTCCAGAAATCAGAGTAAGACCATGACAATTCTTGCTATAGCTATCTTTAAATTATACTGACTTTTTTTATTCTTTGCCTCTTGCAATGATATTTATATGTCAAGACCCAACTCAAATGTCACTATTTGTCAAAATGTATATTGCTTTCCTAGGTAGAGTTAACCAGTTCCCTCTGTATTTCCAAAACACTTGTAATATAAACACCCTGTAGCAATAACTTATTTATTTGTGTCTATCATACATCAGAAGGCTCCTTGAATGTAGGGACTATTTTATAATTCTTCATCTCCCCAGTGGCTAGTTCAAAATCTGACATGTAGTAGATATTTAATAAATGTAGAATAAATGGATAAATGAATAATTACCATAACAAAATTTGATGTTGTATTAAGCCTGTTTTAAAAATTAAACCCATTTATCTATTAAAAAATATTTGTCAAGTTTCTACTAAAAAACAGGCCTTGTTTTTAGGTCCAGGAAACATAGCAAAGAACAAAATAGACTAAAAGCTCTGCCGTAATGGAATCTATGAGGTTGAACAATATGAAACTGTAGAAATTGGACTGTTTTTATCTACTTGACAATTGTATATCATTCAAATGAATATATTTTGGTGATGAAATTAAATGAGGAAGCTCAATTCAAAGCTTCTGGAAACAGTGACTGTACTACCTTGTTAAACTCCCCGTCGTTGTTGACATCAGGACTTTGTCAACATTCGTGACACAACCTAGTTTGAGTCCCCATCTTCTCTTACCTGGATTACTGCAATAGCCTCCTACATGGTCTCCCTGATGCCTGTCTTTTTACTGTCTGTTCTTATCAAAGCAGCCCAAGTGACTCTTAAAATGTCTAGCAATCAGATCATGGCACTCCTCTGCACAAAACCCTACAGTGGCTATACATTTCATGAAGAAAAAGCACTAATTTTCTTGCAATGGCCTACAAAGACCTTATGTGTTCTAGTATCCCACTTTTCTTTCTCTTTAGCATCCCTGTTTCATATTGCACACACATTTGCTCAAGCTGTTTCAGCCACACTGGCTTCCTAAACATTCCACTTATGCTTCTGCTTTAGGGCTTTTGCACTATCTCTTCCTTCTGCCTGGAAAGCTCTTCTCTCAAATACCTACCTACATGGCCAACTCCTTACCTTCTTCAGATTCTAGCTCTAACGTCATTTTCGCAATGGGTCTACCCTAATCACACTTTCAAATATGTTACCTAGTTTTCTGAATCACCCTTATCTTTTTCTGTTTTCTGTTTCCCATAGCCCAAGTGATGTTCTATCATACCATACAATTAACCTATTTACTCTGTCTATTGTTGATTGTCTCTCTGCCCTGCTAGATGGTAAGCTCCACGAGAGCACTGACTTTAAAATATATATATGTTATTCACCAGTATCCCAAGACCCTAGAATAGTGCTTGGCATACATAGAGGCATACATCAAAAAATATACATATAGGTATTTTTAACAACAGGATAAATGTTAGCCATCCTGAATTAGACTAGATTGTTCCCTATCATTTGAAAAATAGAATATGCTAATATTCCTCCTATCTTAATATTTTGACTTACAATCCAGAAGAAAATAAGGGTGGGGAAATGAACATTTACTTATTACCTGATTCTTGTAGGCAATATGCTACACACGTACCTTATAGACTTCATTTGACTCTAGTAACTCCATAGTAATAATAATTTTTTATCAGTATCTGTACTTTATTTCATGTTTTTGTCGAATAAAGTTCCATTGTATGCATATATCTCATTTTATTTATCCATTTGTCAGTTCATGGACATTTGGGTTGTTCCCATTTTGGGGGCTATTATGAATAGTACTGCTATGAACATTCATATATAAGTTTTTGTGTGGACATATATTTTCAGTTTTCTTGGATATATACCCAGGAGTGGAATTGCTTGGTCATACGATAACTCTGTTTAACTTTGTGAGAAATCACCAACTGTTTTCCAAAGTGGCTGCACCACTTTACACTCCTACTAACAATGTATGAGGGTTCCAGTTTCTGCACATCCTTGTCAACACTTGCTTTCTTACTGACTATAAAGCTGACAATGAGAGAGTATAACTTATGATCCCACCTTGGAAGTGTTAGAATGTCTTAGCGTTCCTTGTTCTTCCCATTACATTTCATAGCCTAATACATTAAAAAATAATAATTGTTATATTTTCCGAAATGGGTGCCAATAAGTTGTGTAAATCCGATGAAAATCAGAAAGGAACACTTCTGTTACTATTGTATATTGGCTTGAAAGGTGGGGGAGTGAGGGATGGGGGAAGGAAATCTATTTGCCTATTATTTAGAAAGCCATCACTGCTGTTTCTGTTATATTACTGCTAAAATATTCTTCACCAAAGAGAAAAAAATTATTCTAAAATGCCTATTAAAAAACCCTGCTGTGACAGCCAGTTCAATCAAACAAGCCTCTGAGATGTATACCACAGGGTTTTTATAGGTTGTTCTGACTTCTGACTTTATAAGAAAGAACTAAGATGTTACATTTTCAGATGAGTGAAGACTTTTATTTACAAGTTTATGTTTGGCAATCTTTGCCAAATATTATGATCTTGGAAAATCAATTATAGCTACCATCAGATCTTTAGATTACTTCATGTAAACTAGAAATAAAGTAGGGATTATTTTTGTTGACAGTGGGGAGCTCTTTCTGACTACTTAAAGATATCAGAATGTCATAGAAATTCTCTATAACTCTATGGCATATGCAAAATTAACTTTTATATAGATTTAGAAAAATTATCTACCTACCTACCTAACCTTATAATTAGGAAAAGGTGAGCATTAATAGTTTTTCCTCCTTTAAAATAGGGAATTCCACATCAGAGTAAAATCAGTTGTCTTCTTGGTTGACCTAGAATATTTTTTCTCTTGCATGATGAAATGACATCCTTAATAATATGTTTGAATTAATGTGTCCATTTGACTGTAAATAATATTTTTTGAATGACTTCATAACGCAGTAGTATTTTGGTATGGGATAGTGGACCAAGAATTGAGGTAGCCATGACTGCTAAACAGGAAAGAAGATTGATTATTTTCATAGTATGGCCCAGTATGTTCTGTTAAAGTGTTCATAGGTTCAGAGTGAAGAATGTGTATAGAGAGTGAAAACAAAGTATTTTGCATTATAATATTTGAACTCCATTATTATATGGATATATGTGGAGGGTGATCTTTCACATATAGTATAAAAAACATCTATGCAGGGCTTCCCTGGCGGTGTAGTGGTTGAGAGTCCGCCTGCCGATGCAGGGGACACGGGTTCGTGCCCCGGTCCGGGAGGATCCCACATGCCGTGGAGCGGCTGGGACCGTGAGCCATGGCCGCTGAGCCTGCGCGTCCAGAGCCTGTGCTCCGCAACGGGAGAGGCCACAGCAGTGAGAGGCCCGCGTACCGTAAAAAAAAAAAAATCTATGCAAATAAACTTTAGTGAATTATTAGATTTTAGTTTCTTCATATAAACACCTTGTAAGTAATGTTGTCTACGTTATGAGCCTTATCCAACTAAAGACACTTTGTAAATAGTTTTATTTGCAATTTACCTAGTTATCTGCATGATTCCGATCGTTTGAAATTGGTTGAGGCCTTCTTATGATCCAGCATACACTTTATATTGGTAAGTGCTCCATGGAAACTTGAAAAAAAGGTAGTATGTTGTTTTGGGGGGGTGTCCTTTCAGTTAGGTTCAGTTTCCTTAGTGTGTTATTCAGATCTTTATTTTTACTAATTTATTTTTCCTGGGCATTCTATCAGCAGTGGAGAGAGATATGTTAATGTCTCCAGGGGTGACTGATGAAAACCCATTGCAGTTGGAGCAATGGGATATTTAAAAATAAGAAATATCTCTGAGACAAGAGTAGTAATACATGCTAGGTCCAGAACTGTAGCTAAAGAGCGACAGGAACACTTATGAAGGCCATACCCCTGAGACCCACTGACACTGAAAATGTACACCTGTCTTGCCCCCATTACCTCCCTCACCAGGACAACTAGTATCAGATAAAAGTAACAATAGAATATTGCTGTGAGATCTCTAAGAAACAGATTCTTAGGAAAACCTAAGGCTGTGTGTAGAGCTAAAATTGAGAATAACTATGACATACTTAAACATAAGATATTGGTAGCACAATTTTACTTATTAATTTGTTATAATTTTCAGTTCAAGAATTCCTTTTGTTCCTCTTCTCTAGAAAGTTATCAATATTTTAACTATTTCCTTGACCACAATAGCACAGTTAAAGTCAACTTTATGGGTGATAACTCTTGGGTCTGTTCTATTGATTTTTCTATTATGTCATCTTTTATTTTTTGTAATTGAAGTATAGTTGATACAATATCATATTAGTTTCAGGTGTACATCATAATGATTCAATGCTTATAAACATTTCGACATGATCACCGCGGTAGGTCTAGTTACCATCTGTTACTATATAAAGTTATTAAAAATTATTGACTGTATTACCTATGCTGTATATTACATCCTCATGACTTTTAAAATGTTATAACTGCAAGTTTGTACCTCTTAATCCTTATCACCTTTAACCCGCACCCCCCAAATCTCATTCCCTCAGGAAACCACCTGTTTGTTTTCTGTATCTATGAGTCTGGGTTTTTTTTGTTTTGTTTGTTAATTTGTTTCATTTTTTAGATTTCACATATAAGTGAAATCATATGGTAATTGTCCTTCTCTGCCTGACTTATTTCACGTAGCATAATACCCTGTTGGTTTATCTATGCTGTTGCAATGGCAAGATTTCCTCCTTCTTGGTGGCTGAATAATATTCCTGTGTGTGTGTGTGTGTGTGTGTGTGTGTGTGTATCTCCTTTTCCATTCATTTGCTGATGGACACTTAGGTTGTTTGCATATTTTGGCTATTGTAAATAATGATACAGTGAACCTAGTGGTGCATATATCTTTTCATGTTACTGTTTTTGTTTACTTGAGATAGATATCCAAAGGTGAAATTACTGGATCACATGGTAGTTCTATTTTTAATTTTTTGACTGAACTCCATACCATTTTCCATAATAGCTACAACAATTTACATTTCCAACAGTACACCAAAAGTTTCCCTTTTTTCCGTATGTTCGCCAATACTTGTATTGCTTGTCTTTTTAATAATCACCATTCTGAGAAGTGTAAGATGATTTTTGATTTTGATTTACATTTCCCTGTTGATTACAGATATTGAACATATTTCATGTGCCTGTTGGCTATCTGTATGTCTTCTTCGGAAAAATGTCTATCCAGAGCCTCTGCCTATTTTTTGATCAGGTTATTTGTTTGCAAGTAAGTTATATAAGTTCTTTGGATATTTTGGATATTGACCCCTTATTGGATATATGATTTGCATATATCTTCTCCCATTCAGTCAGTTGCCTTTTCATTTTGTTGATGATTTCCTTCACTGTGCAAAACTTTTTGATGTAGTCTCATTTGTTTATTTTTGCTTTTGTTACATTTGCCTGAAGAGACAGGTCCAAAAAAATATAGTTAAGACATGTAAAGAGCATACTGTCGTGTTTTCTTCTAGGAGTTTTATGGTTTCAGGTCTTACTTTCAATCTTTAATCCATTTTGAATTCATTTTTGTATATGGTGTAACTTGGTGGTCCAGTTTCATTCCTTTGCATGTATCAGTTCAGTTTTTCCCTACAATACATTTAGAATTTATTTGTGTGCATGGTGTGTGTAAGTAGTCCAGTTTGATTCTTTTGCATGCATCTGTCCAGCTTTTCCAACATCTTTTATTGAAGAGGCTGTCTTTTCCCCATTCTGTATTCTTGCCTCTTTGTCTTAGATTAATTAACCATATAAGTGTGGCTCATTTTTGTTCTCTATTCTGTTTCATTGATCTATCTGTCTGTTTTTGTACCAGTACTGTACTGTTTTGATCACTGTCACTTTAGTATAGTGTAAAATCAGGAAGTGTGATACTTCCAGCTTTGTTCCACTTTCTTAAGATTGTTTTGGCTATTCAGGGTTTTTTGTGGTTCCATACAAATTTTAGGATAATTTATTCTAGTTCTGTGAAAGATGCCATTGATATTTTAGTAGAGATTGTGTTGAATCTGTAGATTGCCTTGGGTAGTATGGTCATTTTAATAATATTGATTCTTCCAATCCAAAAACATGGTATATCTTTCCATCTGTTTGTGTCATCTTCAGTTTCTTTCATTGGTGTCTTGTAGTTTTCCAAGTAAAGGTCTTTTGCAGTGTCAAAAGAAAAAGGAAGAAGAAGTCCCATGATAGAGTCCTGGGGACACCAACAATTTAAATATAGGCACAAAAAGAGTGGAAATGCATGAGTTATCATGAAAGCCAAAGAAAAATAGTATTCCAAAGAGAGAATAAACAGAATTACTGAAAAGTGTCCATATGCTTAAATGAGAAATAGATTTTTGTTGTAAAAGATTTAAACAATATTGATTGGGTTTAAGTTCACTGATACTCCTGGAATAGGAAGTGGGGTCAGCCTGATTTAAACCAGACAATTCTCAAATTTCATTCCACTCAAAACTTACTCACTTACCAAATGGTAACCCTTCACACAGACATCTATTCATTTATGTCTTAACTTACATTTCCTAAAGAAGCAGTAACGAAGGTGGGGAAACCTTACAGAAGCAATAAATTCAATTGTTTCCTTGTATAATGATTTTAAAGATGATGTAAATTAGCATAGCTAGCAGTTTTATACCAAGTTCCAAGAGGATCACTTCTAATTTTTTTTAACGTATAGCTGTATGTGTGAGAGTGTGTGTGTGTGTGTGTGTGTGTGTGTGTGTGTGTGTGTATGCACTGGTATAGCTACTAAGTGGTAGAACCAGCATATGAACCTGGGACATTGACTTCAGAACCTATGCTGTAACCATCGTACAACACTTCCTATACATATTCATAGGAAGTTGTTTGCAAGTTCTTTGAAAAATACTGATTTACTTCACTAAATAATCAAAGCCTAGCGACATGTGAGAGCCAGTGCATCTGGTTTCACAGTGTCTGACATATGGAAGTAAATGGAGCTTTCTTTTCAAGTTTGAATCCCAGGAAAAAAGCAGTTATTGTTGGGTAGTAGGTCATGCAGCAGTATCTAAGCAGTGATGGGCTTACCATTTCCAGAGATGGTTCTGAAGAAGTGGAAATTGTGAGCTGAGCAGGTACCCTACTTGATGTCTACCATAGCATAACTTTGCAGGATCAGTCATCTTACACTCCCCAGTAAGGATACCAAAACTACAGGGCGTCACCCAACAGCTTCACCTCTGTGCTCTCTTTCTCCATGTTTGGTGTGGCAGTTACAAAACAAACTCTCCTCAGGTGGCCCTGAGGAGAACATTTGAAACATTTGAAATTATTTGAACATTTGAAATTATTCTAACATTATTTATTATATGGTTCTAAAATCATATGCTCATACTTTAGAATTACTTGAACTGCCATGGATCTGTAATGGTGTGCTAAACTCTCTGATGAAAATTGTGTTTTATCAATTTCTTTTTTCATTTCTAATGGGTTTGCTTTATACATTTTTCATGAAATGTAATTTGTCAGCACAAGATTCATGATTTTGCAGGCTTTTGTGGATTTGTATCTTTTCATCAACATAAAACTACTTTTATTTATCCCATTGCCTTCCCTTTGCTTTCTCCTCATCCCATCTGATACTGATTTTTACCACATCTTTTTAATGTTGGCTTGATAAATCTTTGTTTGTCATCTTACTTTTAGTATTTCTTTGAAATTTTGTTTTTATTCATATTCTTTTTAATAAAGTATTACTGGGAGTTACTATTGTATACTATGTGGTAAACTTGCCTTTAAAAGGATTTACTTTTCTACATTTTGACATACATTTTATCTTGTTTATTGTTTCTGTAATCTTCTGTAATATTTTGTTTTGTTGTTTTTTTAAATCACATCCTCTCTTTTTTTAATTTAATTTTATTTATTTTTGGCTGTGTTGGGTCTTCATTTCTGTGCGAGGGCTTTCTCTAGTTGTGGCAAGCGGAGGCCACTCTTCATCGTGGTGCGCGGGCCTCTCACTATCGCGGCCTCTCTTGCTGCGGAGCACAGGCTCCAGACGCGCAGGCTCAGTAGTTGTAGCTCACGGGCCTAGTTGCTCTGCGGCATGAGGGATCTTCCCAGACCAGGGCTCGAACCCATGTCCCCTGCATTAGCAGGCAGATTCTCAACCACTGCGCCACCAGGGAAGCCCTTCTATTATGTTTTATAGGCATACTAGCAATTTATTTTTACTTCTGTTTTTTACTGTAAATGCAAATGTTTTTCTTTTCAAGTATTTTCTGCTGCAATTAGACTTTAGAGGTACTACTCTTAACTATTTTCATTTTTACATTAAAGTTTTAAAAATTCAATCTTCAAATTATACTTAATAACTATCACAATGACAGGAAATTATTTATTTGAATGTCATTTTTGTAAATATATGTTATACATTTTCCCACTCTTTAGATAACACCACAAATTCTTATTTAGATTGAGGTTGTAAATAGAGTACTTAATTCATCAGTTCTTTTCTCTTTTTAATTTATTTTCTCTCTTTTCCCTCTTCCCCTCCTTACCCCCGTCTATCATCCTTCAGATTTCTTCTATAAAGGTAAAAATCACTAAAAAAGTAGAAACAGTTTCTTTGGTTAACCGTTTTGAATAATATTTAAACAGATTTTAAGATCATACATAAGATAATTAATTTTGAAAGTTCATTCCCAAATATTTATGATCTCAATTATTTTATGAATATCAGACTTTACTTTCATTGTTTTGGCATAGGTCTTTAAGTAATTTATCTAAAAAAGATATCTATGTCTGTTTCTTTAGTCTATGCTGATTACAGGATGCCTCCTTTTCTGTGTTTTCACATCACAGCATTAAATTACTGTGTATATAATTTCAAAGTATATGTGTGTGTGTGTATACTTTAGATATATTCAAATTCTATATAATAGTATATAATTCCAAATCCTAACATTTTTCTTAAACCTAGGCAACTATTTCCTATCCTTGTAAATATTTGAGATATTAGAGAAGGTTTAAATGAATTAGATTTTCCTTTATTGTTAATATTCTAATTTTTTTCTTGGATGATTATACTTTTTTAATATTTGAAAATCTCTCCAGGTTATTCATAGTTGATTTTCAATTAATTTTCATAAACATAATTTCAGGTTTAAGGCCGATACTTTCTATGTATCAGGATTTTAAAAAAATATTTGCTTTAAATAATTTGCTTCATCTACATCAATATACCCTCTTTTAGAAATTTCTTTTTATTCATAGGCTCATCATTTGAATATTTCCTCTGTTTTTAAACTATTTTTTCCTTTCTATATCTTCTGGATATGGTTTTCATCTGAGAACTCATGTCCCTACAAATATCTTCTCTCAAATGTCTTCATTAGTTCTTCAAATATGGAAATTGGGTTTTTCTTCTTCTTGTGGTCCATCCACATTTTAAATAGCTTCTTCTTCCTAACTGATGCCATACTCTAAATTTTACTGGGAATGGGGTTAACATTTTATCTGTATATTGCTGTATATCTGTATCGAAGGAAGCAGCTCACCTGATTGCTCAGGGTTTGAAGTTTAATTTTTTTCATATATGTCATGTTATATTTTCTGAATATATCTTTAGAGAATGAGGTAGGACTTTCAGTTATGATATTGGATAAGCTGTAGAATATTGGACTAACCCTTCTCAGACAAAAAACTAGGTATTTTTAAATATTCTAAAAAGCTCTAAAATACAGGTTGGTAACCTGTTATTAGGCGAAAATGCCAGTGAAGGTAAGGAACTACAGAAGAAATCAGAGCCAAAGTAGCTTTAACTCTGAACATCTTTGCAAAATCTGTGAAACTTGAGCATCCTTTTATGGGTTCTTAAGGGATGTGGAGGAAAGAACATAAAGCAGATGCAACTGGGGATGTCAGGTAATCCAGAAATAAATTTGACTTTTCCTACACACATGCAAGGTTATACAAAGAAAATAGCCTTGGGGCTGAGTTATATAGGAGTTAAAAAAGAGTCCCTGAGGAGTTATAGCTCTGAGATGGCACTCCCACAGATCTGTGCATGTAATTCACATTAACTGTTACTCAGTAAAACTGCAAGCCTTGAAACTAATTTAGAGTGGTCCTGGGCCAAGAGTTCCCTTATCCCTATTCACAACAAACACAGATCCTATGTGAAGAATTGCACCTACATCCTAGGTCACAGAAATTCCCAGAAGTTATGCTCCAAGCAGAATGAGCAGGACATAGTCAGAAATCACTAATTCTGCAAGGACATAAAGCATGATAAACATGAAGAAAGCATACTTTATCAATTCGCAATTATCAATTCACAAAAATGTCTTATGTTGATATTATCACAAATTATAAACAAACGTGGATACTTGAAAAAAATGAAAGTAAACTTTGAAAATCTCTATGGAGAAAAAGAAACAAAAAATATAATTGACTTAACAAAATTGAATTTTTAGAAGTAGAAAGAAATATAGGAATTACAGATTCAATGGAGAAACTTCTACTTCCTGTGATAGTTGGTACTAGACATATCTTCTGAAAATTAATGACTAGAAAACTGGGCAAAATTATTTTCAGATATCAGACTTTAAACAGCACAAGACTGGGTTTCCAAAGAGAAGAATTAAATGGCATGAAGTATCAGTTTCCTCAAGGCACTTTCCAGCCAGAGAGGGTATCACGAGCAGGAAAACACCACTGTAACACTAATTAAAGGAGATTGAGACTCAGCACATGGGTGGAAGCGGCTATTGAAATCTTTGGGAAAGAATATCAGAGAGGAGGGAGTTACACAGATAAAGAGCTCTGTAAATCTACAAAAGAGTTACCTTGAATGTTTGGATAAAAAATAATTTGAAAATGTGTATGGTAAAATTGCACAAGGCCAGGCAAAAAACATATAGTACAGAAAAACAGCTACTGGAGAGCTGTCAGATGAAAAGTTCCAGGGCTCACTCAGGGCTAAGAGATCTGTGAATTTCACCTTGGCAGACTGAAGGGACATTGCTGATCACATGATTAATTCAGGAGAGATCCCAAAAGTGCTCTCACACATTCATAGCCCTAGAGTAAAGTCTATACATGCTCTAACAAAGCTGAAAAATAAACCTTTACTGGATCAAATTAATCTGCAAGACACTTAAATGCCTGACAAAGCATACTCTTCCATCTTTAAATGAAGACAACAAAATCCATACGATCAATAATGTAATATACCCAATGTTTAGTATCAAATAAAAAGTGCTAAACATACAAAGAAGCAGGAAAATGTGACTCACAGACAAGACAGAAATCAAACATAGGGAAAAAAAGACAATGAAGTTAGTGTAAAATAATTTCAAAACAACTGTTAAAAGTGTGCTCATCGAGTAAAGGATAATAGAAATGTGGTGATAAAGGAAATGGAAAATATAAAGAGAATTAAATGAGACTATAGAGGCTAAGAAATAAAAACAGAATCAGAAATGAAACACTCATTGTAGGCACTTAGCAGAAGGTAGAAGATAGCATTATAGCAAACTAAAGACATTGCAACACAAATTATCCAAACTAAAACATAGAGGGAGAAAAAGACCAAAAAAAGAAATTAACAGAGACTCAGAGAACTGTTGGAATATCAAGCAATATAACATGGACTCTATTGAATTCTAAAAACGGAGGGGGTGCAGAAAAAAATATTTGAAAATATAATAGTTGAAATATTTCTGAATTTGAATAAAACTGTAAGCCACTGATCCAGGAAGCTCCGTGAGACCCCAGAAGAATGAATGTAATGAAAACTGCACCTGCATAGATTATACACATATTATAATCATTTTGGTGAAAACCAGTCATAAAGAGAAATCTTCTCTGAAAGCCATCAAAGAGGAAAGACACTTTTTTTTTTTTTTTTTTTTTTTTTTTTTTTTTTTTTTTTTTTTTTTTTTTTTTTTTTCAGAAAGCTGCACTTGTATAAGACAGCAGAGATGGAGATAGACAATGTTTATGCTTGCAGAGGAGCAAACCTTTCCTTCTGCTAGACTTTTATTGCAGTGGTTTGTGTTGAGCTAATTAAGAGTTGAGTTGCATTTGAAGTTTGTTGTTGCTGTGATCACACCCAGTGTGCCAGAAGTTTCAGATCCTTCCAGTGATACTTTGAATTTATGGTGAAGGCAAAATCTCCAGAGGATTTTTCTTAATGTCTTCTCCCTGCTTGGCTTTGGGTCTTTCCTTTGTGTTTTCCCCCAGAAAGCAGCTCTCCAGCTGTATCCCACCATTAGTTTTTACTTGATGCTAATTAGCATGGTGGTGGGCAGTGGACTGGGGGCATTCTTTGATTTTCTGTTTGATCCTCATTCTTAAACAGGTATGGTGAATCTGGGTCTGGGGATTGTGGCCTTCACAAGTCTTTCTCTCCTTCATCCAGATATAATACTGGACCTAGCACATTTTCCTGCCTCAGCCCTAAGCCTTTTTCCCTGTTATCCTTCTTCAATTCTAGTGGACTTTTACCTATTCCTTTAGGAGAATAGCTTATCCTGCCTACATTCCTGAATACCAGGGCCTTTTGCCTCACGGAATATGGGGAAGGTGGGTCTTGGTAGAGTTTCTGCACCTGCCCAGATGCAGTGAGTTTCCACCAGTATTCTCAGGCTATAGTTTCTGTTGCCCTTCCCTGTACAAAAAAAAGCTATTGGAGACAGGGGAGAGGGTTGTAAGTAGAGTTTCAGCAGTACCTTTTGTTCTCTTCCTATAGCTAGCATCACCAGGAAGCTTTCTTGATTCTCACATACCTTCCCTGTGAGAGCCTGTTATCATTTCTATGGAAAAAATGTGTGAATCCCATATGTTTGTCACCTACAGGGACTTCATACTAGCCCATACTTGACTTTCAGAGGTTTGTTATTAATAAGTAGTTGAATCTCCTTACTGGAATATGTGACATCTATCAATATCTGTCCTGGGTAAGCAAATGCTCAAGTCCTGGTTCTCCCTGTTGGCATCTGTCTTTATCCAGATTTTGGTTGATTGTTTGCCCTGGACCTCAGCTCTTTGATAGTTTCAATAAAAGTTGTTAATTTGTAGTTTTGTATTAGCGTTCTCAAGAGAAGCAGAACCAACAGGAGATAGATAGATGATAGGTAGGTAGGTAGATAGATAGATAGATAGATAGATAGATAGATAGATAGATAGATAGATTGTAGGAATTGGCTCATGAGATTATGGAGGCCAAGAAGTCCTATGACTTGTAAGCTGCAGAACCAGGAAAGCTGGTATGTAATTTAGTCCCAGTCCAAACGCCTGTGAGCTAGGGGAGCCAATGGTATGAGTTCAAGTCTGAAGGCCTGAGAACCAGGAGTGCTGATGTCTGGGGGAAGGAGAATACTAATATCCAGCTCAAGCAAAGAGAGCAAATTCATCCTTCCTCTGCCTCTGGTTGTCTTCAGGGCCTCAGTGAATTGGGTGTTGCTCACCCACACTGGTGAGGGCATCTTCTTTACTCAGTCTGCCAATTCAAATGCTAATACTCTCACAGACATACCCATAAATAATGTTTCACCAGCTATCAACCTAGCCCAGTCAAATTGACACATAAAATTAACCTGAAGTTTATATGGTGTTTTTCTCATTGTAAATGTGTGAGTGATGCTCTTTACAGTTCTTAATATCTCTAAAGAGAAACTGGAAGCTGAATTCCATCCCACATCTTTTAGGTATCCTTCCAGGCATCACAATTCATAAATGTTACTTATTACTGTATATCAAATTTCTCCCACATTTGGTGGCTTCAAACAACAAACATATATTATCTAACAGTTTCTGTGAGTTGGGACTCTGGATGTGGCTTAGTTGGGTGCCTCTGTTTCAAGGTCTTAAAGACGTTGGCAATCAAGATGTAACTGGGGCTATGGTCTCATCTGAAAGCTCAGTGATGGACTCTCCCTCATGAAGTTTTTGGCAGGATTTGGTTCCTTAGGCATCATTGGACCGAGAGTCTTTGTTTCTCCTGGCAGAGAAAGACAAGACAGGGAGAGAGAGAGACAGAATGCATGCATGGTAGCAAAATAGAAGTTAGTCTCTTATTAATCTAATCTCTGAAGTGATATCCTATTACTTTTTTCTATTCATATAGACATGTGTCATTAGGTATAGTACACAATCAAGAGGATGATATCATACAAAGATGTGCATACCAGTTTGCAGAGATAATTGAGAGTTATTTTAGAGACTGACTACAACAGAACAAGCAGGGAAATAATATATGTGCAGATACCAATGAAATAGGATATAGACAAATAATTTAAAAATTAATGAATCTGGAATTTGGTTCTTGGAAAAGATTAATTAAATTGAAAAAATCTATAGCTGGATTTACCAAGAATAAGAAAAGAAAAGAAACTGACAGAAAACAAAACAAATAAGTGATATAGAGAATAAAATTGGAGGCATACCTATAAATTTGACTCATGTTAAATGCATAATAAGGTAGTAGTGCCTAATTTTATGTCAATAAATATTACAACTTAGATGAAATAGATAAATTCCTTGAATGCCAAAAATCACAGAACTGACCAGAAGAAATAGAGAATTTAAAAAAAATACCCATACAGTCTCTGAAGTGAGGCCCCTCTCTCATTTCTGACATTGTTAATTTCTTTCTTTTTTTTTCATGATTAATTAGCTAGAGATTTATAACTTGTATTGATCTGCTCAAAGTAAGAGATTTTGATTCTACTGATTTTCTTTGTTGTTTTTCCATGCTTTAGTTCATTGATTTTTGTTTTAGTCATTAATGCATCCTTTTACTTGCCTCAGATTTAATTTGTTCTTCTCTTTCAGTTTCTGAAGGGGAGCGTTAGCAACTGGGTCTGCTGCATGCTTAGGGTTGTTATCCTTATTTCTATTTTAAGTATTCAGTTTTAAGCAGCATCCTAACATTGGGACATTCTATCTTCTTGGGAAAGGGGAAGAGCAAGAGAGTTGGTGGAAACATGAAATGGCTTTTAAAGCTTTTTTTTTTTTTTTCATTTCTATTCACATTTCAATGTCCAAAGTAAATTGTATGGGCCAAAAACTCTGCATTGATGGGATGGGAGAATATATGCCTCCCATTGTAGGTGCTCTAAGTTTCATGGCTATGGATAAATAACCCTTTAAAGGAAACAGGAAATGAATTCTCTGACAGAACTAAAGCCTTTAATGGTGCCACTATTGTATTAAAACTTCTTTGGCATTTAAAGAAGACAATTTCAGAAAATAATGGAGGCATTTCAGTGCTCTATTTTAACTTTTCTGCATGCTCTGTCACTGTTCACTGTTGGCTTCTATTTGAAACTTTCTGTTTTCTTGTCTTCTCTTTTTTTGCAATTCTTCATGATAATAATGTTTCTGCCAAGTGTCCATAACTCCTAAACAGTTTTAGCTGTATTTTCTCTTCTGGATATGCTTCTCCTCCCACATTGCAAGCACAATAGTTATTCTTAGTTTCTTTTTTTTTCTGAATATAGAACAAATTTTTAAATAATTACTTTCTCTACTAATAAAAATAAACATTCTTAATGCAGAGTTCTTGAAAATTAGAGAAGTACACAAACATGTACGCCCACAAAACACAAACTAAAATTACTTCTGTTTTCCCCATATAATAATATCTGTACACCATTTAGGTTAATTACAGGTTTACCATTTACTTGAATACACATTAGCTCTTAATAAAAAAATTTATACTCTGTATAGCTGGCTTTTTCATATATCAGTATAACAATTTTTATGTACATAAAATATTCATCAAATATGATTTTGAATCTATAATACTCTATTTTAATAGATTTTTCATAATTACTTGCCAACTTGTACTGTACATTTAGGTAGTTTCCTGGTTGTATGTTGTTATAAATGACACTGAACCGCACAATATTTTTATATATCCTTGCTCATGTACATATCTGTGCTATCCCTATACATACCATTATTCTAATTAACTTTGGGACACATTTTAAAAACATATTTTTGAGACATTTAATATATGTATCCAATTTCCATAAGAGAAAGGTATCAACTTGTATGTGATAATTTCTGTACGTTTGTTTTCTTTGCACCATAAGGTAGTGCTTTTCTTTTTCAATTTTTAGAAATACAGGAAGTAAAACATCTCATTTTAATGCATGTTTATTTTATAACAAATGATTAAGGAACCTATTACCATATAAAATTGTCCATTCATATTTTTGAAAGATTTTTCTGTTTATTTTTTAAAAACTGTTCAACTGGCAGTTTTTCTTTTGCTTATGTGTTCAAAACAATCTATAAGTATAAATTCTCCTTTTAAGTTCAGTTTTTGAATTACAAAAGTAACATAATCTCATTAGAAATATTAGAATAATATTAAAGTGTTAGAATAATATCAAATAATAATAATAATAATATCAATAGTCTGGATGTCATGGAAAATTTGACAGAGTAAACCTGAATCTCAGGGACTTCCTCCCCTAACAAGATATAGAGAAAAATGGTTGGAAAATATTTCTAACAACAGTAAAAAATAATTTTTTAAAATTTGAAAAGGACTCTAATTTCATGTCATAACTTTGAAAATAAGAAGTCTATCTGAGACCAGTATCAGGGCTAAACATCCTGGCCCTTTCTAATTCCTCCCAAAATTCTGTAGGG
>NW_006792596.1:2961444-2980447 GCF_000442215.2 Lipotes vexillifer
AGGGAAATGAGCTATCATAACAGAATCATGAGAATTCTCTCTAATGTTAATGGATAGGAAGGAAGCAGAAGTCAAGGAAAACATTTCAATATCAGAAAAACTAAATACCTTTAGAGAATCTGAAGAGAGATGGAAAAGGCCAATAAAGTTTGTCACATTACAGGAAACTGCGCTCAATTTGAGGAAAGAGCCAAAGTCCATTGGTATGGGAACTACCCTCTCTAGGTGGAGTATATATTGATATAAATTATTAAATAAAGGTCTCAGGAGAGAAAACAAAGCCTAGATATACAAGGGATACATGGATTATCAGCAACCATCTTCTCTTGTGTTGTCCTGCCCCTAGAACTACACAGAAGGTACTCAGACTCAAGAAGGTGTTCGTTGATATAAAATGGGCAAATATATGTATAATTGAGTTAGAAGAAGAAGAGAATGAGGCAGAAAAAAGTATTTGAAGTAATAATGGCCAAAAAGTTCCCAAATTTTTTTGTTTGTTTGTTTTGTTTTTTCGGTATGCGGGCCTCTCACTGTTGTGGCCTCTCCCGTTGTGGAGCACAGGCTCCGGATGTGCAGGCTCAGCGGCCGTGGCTCATGGGCCCAGCTGCTCCGCAGCATGTGGGATCCTCCCGGACCGGGGCATGAACCCATGTCCCCTACATCGGCAGGTGGACTCTCAACCACTGCACCACCAGGGAAGCCCAAAAGTTCCCAAATTTAATGAAAGACAGAAATTTGTAGCTACAAGATACTAAATGAACACTAAGCAGAGTAAACAAAATTCAGTAAACAGTTGTGCTTTGCTCAGCTTCATGGGGTTATTTATTTGTTTGCTTGCATTGAGAAAAGAGATGTTCATAGCTTTTTAATCCTATGTACACCATGTATTATAAAAACTGCTCCTAGATTTTTGCTTGTTGAAGGCACCCTTCCCTGTTTTTTAGCACCGTTACATGTGTAAAAGCTCATTTTTATATATTGTTTGCAATGAGGATTTTGGAGGTAATTTAGATGCTCAGGCTTATACTTCTACCTTGAGATAGAAGTCTTGTACAGATTTATTAACTAATAGAATCAATAAATACCCATAAAAAATAACCATCAAGGAATAAAAATAGTAGCAAATCCATGTAACAATCTAAATCTATAATTAGTACCCAGAATTTACATTTATTACACCAAGAATAGTAGGCAGCATGGCATTTCATAGAAATAAGTATAGTCTCAGTAGCAGTTAAATAGATGCAAATTAAAGCAATTTTAAGGTACAGTTATATTCCTATTAAGCTAGCAAAACAGAATAAAATATAAATACTACATAGTGCTTTTGGGGTTCATGCAATTTATATGCCTTTTATGATACTTAATATTTGGTATGCTCTTCTTTCTAGAGTTAAAATTCACAATAAACCGAATCAACAAAACTCTCTCCATACTTTGAAACCGCATTTTGCCTTTAGGAATATTCTTCCAGAAACGTATTCCTCAAGAAGAAATTTTAAAGTAAATTAGAAATTAGACAAAACATTTGTGGTCTCTGTACCACTATTAAAAAGTTAGAAACAAACTAAATGTCCAACAAAACTGTCATTTCTACACAAAGTATATAAGATTTACATAACGGAATTCTGTCTATATCTAAAATGTTAAATGAATACCCCATCTCAAAAGATGGAAATGTTTACAGGAAATGCTAATTACTGTGAGACACAAAGTATTATAGATTCAATGATATTAAGTCATTTATATATCTGTAAATATTATAATGCTTGCATTATATTTTGAAGCGAATCAAATAGTCCATGAACATTCAAAAGGTCCATCAGTTTACATAATTTCCTAGTGTTAAGGCTTGATATTATTTTCTACTAATTTTAATATAGGAAATTTTTATGCAAAACTTGAACTTCCTTTTAAACAGATTTTACTCAAATCATCTTACATATATATTAAGCAAAATGACATGAATACGCAATTAATTAACAGTTGCCTTTTTCGATTTTGTCATTCTAAAAAACATTTTTGGAAAAAAAACAACTGCATAAAATTTCATGGAAAGAGGCAGAAGTAGGGTATAAATCTTAAGAATTCATCACACTGAGCTGCTTTGTACGGGAATCACTGTGGTGTTTTACAGACAATAGACCTTCTCTTGTAATTACCATCGTTTTCCCCAGTTTCTGATTATTTGCAAAACAATAACCATTTGGGCAGTGGTTAATTGTTTCTCTTCAAACATTTGACACATTCTTCATTACTTTCAGTGGATGTGAGTCTTTTACTAAAGCACAATTATAATTAAGACTGATGAAATCATTAGGCTTGTTGTAAACATTCAGTTTATCCAAATAGAGTTTGGCAACATTTTAAAGGTCTTCTGTCAGGTTCATTCATTGTGTAATTATTTGTTGTTGATGTTGAATTCCAGCATGATGGTTGTCATTTGTCATTATGCTCTGTTGGAGTAAGTCAACTAACTTTATAATATTTCTGATCCATCTACATTTAAAATAACAGTGAATATCACTTTTTAAAAGTGTTAATTCATCTCTTGTTATTAATATAGTAGATGTCAAGAAGTGTTATTCTGTTCACTTGCTGGTTACATAAATTTGCTATGGGCCAAGCCCCAGTGAGACAAAAATTAAAATAAAACATTATCCCTGACCTCAAGGCTCTTATATTCTAGTGCACTGATAGTGTCACATAGACAAAGTGCCATGAAAGATCTAGAGAACACTACCTAAACCCCGATCAGGCTGAGGGTTTCCTAGACAAGTCTTGCCTCTCAAACTTTTTGTAGTATATGTTGTTAAAATAGGTCAGTTATTTTTTACACAATTAAACTGTGTTTGGAAGATCCTTTTGCCCTTGGTCTGATATCTGTTTCTTGTGAATCTTTAAGGATTCCACAAGGGATATGGAAACTTGCAAGGAAATGGCCCTTCTTTCTTACACATATGTGGTCAGCAAACTGTGGCAGCTTTAACTTCAGAAGACTTTGCCTTAAAATATTTCCTTTCAGATAGGCCAACTGGTGGGTTTTATGTCTGCCAGCCAGTTTCTGAGATTTAAATACTAAAAGGCTTTTGCTCTATTTAATTTGAAATTAAAAAAAAAAAAGAAAGAAAAGAAGTCATGGTAAAAAACAGGAACAGGGCTTCCCTGGTGGCGCAGTGGTTGAGTCCTCCAGCCAGTGCAGGGGACACAGATTCGCGCCCCAATCCGGGAGGAACCCACATGCCGCGGAGCGGCTGGGCCAGTGGGCCATGGCCGCTGGGCCTGCGCGTCCGGAGCCTGTGCTCCGCAACGGGAGAGGCCACAGCAGTGAGTGGCCCGCGTACCAAAAAAAAAAAACAAAAAACAAAAAAAACAAACAGGAACAAACATTCTGCTTCGCCAAAACCTAGGGTATTTGGTGAATTTGAGTGATTATGGGAGGTGGCATTTCTCAGCCAATGTTTGGATCTTTAAATCTCACAAAAAGGATTATAGCCTGGGGCGACATTCTTTAGTTTTAGTGAGTGTATGATCAGTTTTAAAAATGAAATTAAAGGCATTAAAATAGTTTAAGGGATGATTCTTACAAAGTGCCCCTTGATTGAAATAATTTTGCTATTTTACAGTCGCTCAAGACTTTTTCAAAGTCCTTGTCTAGAGAAACCAAATTATTTTGTTACTAAGTATACAGGGGCAGCATAAAATGAGTGCTTTATATAACTTACTGGCAAATATTTCTTTTTAAACATAAAAGTAATGTTATCTAAAACTTACTGTGGATCAGGTAAGATGCTGGTGCTCAATTGTGGCTACATCTTAAGGTCACCTGGATAAGTTTTGAAAAAGTATTAATGCATATACACAACCATAGAGCAATTAATCCAAATTTGTATGGATAAGGTCCTGGAAAGTGTATTTTAAATTCCTCAAATGTTTTCAATGTGCAGTCAGGTATGGAAACCTCTTTGTGAGAGTTAGCTGCCCTAGCCTTGCAGATGGCCATACTAAACCCTGGGTTTGTATACTGAATTGGGAGAAATATAGAGTCTGTGAGGTATAGTGCCATTTTATGAGAAAACTCCCATCAAAAGTATTAAAATGAAGTCCCGAAATCACATCATTAGCCACTGTACCGTCTTGATCACTCCTCAAAGCGAGAAAATCAGTGGTTTTGGTTTTGATAAAGAACCAAGAAAAGTTTATTTTAACACAATCACATTAAGAAAATTAAGGGGCTTATTCAAATGTAAAAGCTGACCATAGTCTATATGTACCAGGCTCCTGAAAATAAACTCACTGAAGACTACACAATGCATGCAATGCATGCTTTAACTATTTACAGTCATTTATGGACAGCAAATTTCTTTTCAAATACTGGAGATTTACACTCAGTCTCTTTGAAGTAGAAATTCTATGGGGTGTGTGTTTGTGTGTGTGTGTGTGTGTGTGTGTGTGTGTGTGTGTAGTGAATGGCCCAATAAGAAACTATTTTATTAATATCTAATACTAAGTACAAAAATTTTACAACTGTTTAGGTTGTTGGCAGTTAGTAATAAAAATCTTTTAAATGTGAGTGATTCTTAGCAGTTAAATTATTTTGATATGGTCTTGGGCAAGATTAATGCCCTACACTATTTTCCCCAGTATTTTAAATAGTCATAAGGGAAGATGAAAGCACAGGCCCCCTGGGGTATAAAAATGGTAGTAAAGTTTTCTTCCATTTTCTTGTTGTGTAAAGGATATGACTTATAAAAGTCCACATTATGGTGTATAAAGAGCCTGGGCTTTGGAAGCAGACAGGTCTGTATTTTAATCATACCCCTGTTTACTAGTTGTGTGATATATGACAAGGTTCCTATGTTGTAATTTAACGTCAACAATTGTCGTTGCTTCTTTACAATGCCATTATTATTCCTTTCTCCTTTCCCAAACCTTTAAGTATCAGCAGACTTAAAAGTTTGTTAACTATTTCCTCTCTATGTATATACATTCTTCCCATTATATTCAGCTGATCTCCTGGTTCCAGAAGGCATCCCTAAACTGGAGATATCATCATAGCCTGGTTATAGCTCTTCACTGATTAGAGACCTGATTACATCCTAGACTCATCTACCAAAGTCTTTTCCAGCATCTTAAAGTTCAACATATCCAATATTAAACTTGTTACTCTTCCCCCAAAAGATTGTTTCTCGTGTAGTCCTGCCTCAATGAGCAGTACTTCTCATTTGATTGAAGTTAAATGTTTAAAAAAGAAAAATCTGCATATTCAACCTCATCCATATCTTCATCCATCAGTTCATATCAGTCTTCCACTGAACATGTCTTTGATTATATCCACTTGTACTTCGTTCTTATTACTACTTTCTTAGTTTAGGTTAATCATCTAAACCTTACCTTAGATTAATTATTACAAAAGCCTTCTTAATGTTTTTGCTGCCTCTTGACTTGCACATCTTCATAGATTTTTGCTCTTTCACCATAAATATCTTAAACACAACTCTCTTCATGTAAGTTTTGTGATCAGCACCTTACAGTGACTCTCTCTGCAACTTCTTTTCATGACCTTTTGTTATAGTAATCTAGTACTTTCATTTCTTACTATTTTCCGTTTACGTGATTCTAGCACATTAAACTCTCACCTCTAGCACTTTTCACATGCTTCTCTCTCTGCCCAAGGCTTCATATCTATCCCCCAAATTCATTTCTTCATATATATATATATATATATATATATATATATATATATATCCACATATACAGTATATCCAGCTTACACTCATTCTTTATTCTTTACAACTGAACCTTCAGTTTAAATTCAGTAAAAATTAATGGAATACCTATTGCGGTTATTATTCCTTGTATTAGCATTCTATTTAAATATGTGGGAGGCAGATTTTTTTTTTTTAAGTTTATATATTTCTAGATAAAGAGGAGACAAAGCTGCAACTGGATCTATTTTATTGGGTTGGCCAAAAAGTTCCTTTGGGTTTTTCCATAGGATGTTATGGAAAAACCCAAACGAATTTTTTGACCAATGCAATATATCAGAAGATCCTAGATTTCAAGCCTGATGCCATAAGTGAATGAGATTTTCAGCGTCTTGAAATAAAGATGAATGTAGTTTGCTTGTGGGAGGATTGTAAGTAGTTGTGGTCAGAGGACAGAAGGCTAGGTTACAAATGTCACAACAGTTTGCACCCCATCTCAACAAAAGGTAGAGTCACCCCTTAAATTTGAGTTGGCATTGTACTAATATGATTTGATCAACAGAGTGTGGTAGAAATGAAGTTATATGAGTTCTGTACCTGGGCCTGAAAAGCCCTTGGACCTTCCTCTTGCTGCTTCTTGAGGCCATAGGATGACATGTGAACAAACAGGACAGCCTGCTGGAAGATTAGATAACATGAAGAATACAGATAAATCATTTATGCTGAGCAACGCCACAACCTCCAGCACCCCAGCTGTGCTGGGAGCTAACTGCAGACTGGTGAATGGGACCACTCAGGTCCAGTAAATGAATCATCTAGTTTAGCCTGGCCAAGTTCAAAAGGTGAGGTCAAATCACTCCTCAGTTCCAACCTTTGACAGTGTTCTCCATCCTACTTAGAATAGGATCAAAGACTGATATGATCTGGTCCCCTGCTATCGTGCTGACTTATCTTTTTCTACTGATATTCTTGCCCCTTTACTGTTCACATTGGCTTCATTGATTACTCCTCAAAAAGGCCAGACAAGCAAGCCTTTACTATAGCTATTACCTCTACCCCTAATACTTTTCCCAGTAGACCCTCAACACCCTCATCAGATAAAGGCTTTTGCTTTAATATCACCTTCTCATTGTGGACCACAGTGATAACTTTTACTTAAATCTGCAGCCTTTTCAGTGTCCCTCTCCTACTCTAATTTTTCTGTTTTCCTCCACAGCACTTATGACTTCCTAACAATACAAAATTTATATATTTTTAATTATTTATGTTTTTCCACCCACCAGAACATAAGATCCACCAGGGCAGAGATCTTTGGCTCATGAAGGCATTTCATGCAACCAGGACAATATAAAGTGCTCAGTATATATTTGTGGAGAAAATTTATGTAAAAGGGTACCATTATATACTTATATATATTTGTATTATTTTTAATTTAGTATTCTAGTGATTTTGCTTTAGAATATTCTTTAAGCATTTTAATGAGCGCAATGCTAACTTAACCATTCAGTGATTATTGGAGTTAATCCTTATACTTTTAGATATAATGCATGAATGAAAATCTTTTAAATGAGTTTGTGGTTTAGAATAAATCCAATAAGGAAATGTGATGGATCAGAGGATATGAACATTTTAAAGTCACATTTTTTTCTAAATGCAAATACAATTAATGCTCAATACTAATCTCTTTTTAAAAAGTGAAAGTTAGATAGCAGTTATGTGACCAAATGACAAAGTGACTCTGTGACTCTGTTTTATAATTTCTTTACCAAATGATAAAACAAATATAATCCTGCATATATATGACATATATATATACATATATGACATCAAAGTATAGATAAACATCTTTGCATGAAATTGTGTATGTTATAGGGCAGAATTGTAATTAAATTCTGATATCTCCACCACAATGTGGCAATTATGTCTATATGTAATTTAATATGTTCTATAAAATGAGTTGGGTTACAGTTGGGATTCTGCATTTCAATAATATTTTCATATAAAAATATATATAATATAAAATTGGCCAGAGGTTAAAATTAATAATATGATTAAGTAAACTTTAAAAATATTAAATGATTATATAGTGTATATGTCTTTCTCTACAAATTGCATTGGTTACTTTTTTGTCTAGGAACAAATGATGGATTGAATAATGAATATTTTTCTTTAGCTTCTTAATCAAAATATTAAAATATATACCTCCTAGAAGATCTGAAAATCTAGAAAATGTAGTCATAACTGATCATCTCAGCTTTTTTCTTAATTGCAAAACACAAGCTATTAAGGGATAAACATGAAAAAATATTCATGGGTATCCTACAGTAAAATAAACATGAAAAAAATTATTTTATTGTTCTTATCCATAGTTTTTGATGATGTACATTTTTTAGAGATCTTCCTTTTTACAGAAATCAAACAACTTTGTTCATCTTGAGCTGTCTGGTAATTTTTGAGGCAATGCTGGAAGGTGTTTATGTAAAGGAGCTAATTTTCCCTGATTATTTGATTTCACATTGATTTCCTCCTTCAAAAGCTCCTTTTGTAACTTTTGCCTGAAACATAAAATTAGAAACTCATTACATGTTTTTTTGTTCAATGCTGGCTCCAGGCAAAATTGTTAGTTCCCAAAGGGTTGTCTGAGGGCCTCTTCATCTCTGCTTTCTGTATACTTTTCCTCTTCGTAGGAAGCCTCTGCCTCAGATTCTCTAAGTCTTTTCAAAAAATGGTTCAGCATGAGGGTAAATTATTATTAAACAATTATTTTCCTTCTTTAATATTCACTATTTTAGCTTTTTTTCTGATTTGGGGGTGCAAGTTTCTGTTGTCTAGAACAAACAAAAGCCTACATTATTATGTGGGAAGCATTCAGTGATCCTAATATCGTAAGATAGAGTTTACCAGTTACTCCTTCTCCATAAACCTGGATTTACAGATCAATGTTTTTTAGATGAGAGTTTCGGTGTGGTTTGCATAAGTCACCTATAAGTAAGTTCATAAAGAAAAACAACTAGCCTTTCTGCCTTTGTATGCCCTGTAGCACCTAGCACAATGTGGATATAGGTCACGAGCCTAATATACACATACAGGTAGACAAAGAGGATATTGATGTATATTATTTTATTTCCATGGATTAGGCTTATCTACAGGAGTCTGTCTTCTGGTTTGGGTAAATATAATTCTAGACACCTCTCTATGTTTTTATGTCGATAAAAGTACAGGCTGATATTTGGACAAAATATTTTTATAGAATTGTCACAATGCATAGTAATTGAGTTTTTTAATAATGTAAAGTATTAGTTTTATTTGTATTCAGTTTGAATAGGGGAAAGAATTTGAATTGAGAAAGGTTGTTGAACTTCATATAATTTTCACCAAAAATGCTGTTTTTAAAAAGATATTCTGCCATTCTTCCCATTGATTTATAACGTCTAGACCTTTTCTCAAAGGTAGGAGAGTTCATGAATGCTTCACCAACAGAGTATGCTATATTACTTCTGGGGTTAGGTCATAAAAGGCCATACAGCTTCCACCTGCTTTACTTGGGACTCTCACTCTGGGGAAAGTCGGCTGCTGTGTACAAAGTCCCTTTGTCCTAAGGCAGCATTCCAGTCAGCAGACCAGCTAAGCACAGCCTTCTATTCATCTCTAGACACATGACCCCTCATGGATTGTTCAGACCAGCGCATCCACCAGCTGAGTACCAGGAGTGATCTCAGCCCCTGCCAGAAGGGGCTGAGGGACAGAAGAATTGCACAGCTCAGCCCTGCCCAAATTTATGACCTACAGAATCTGTGAGATTAAATTAGAATGGCTGTGGTTTTAAGCCATTAAGTTTGTGGTAGTTTTTTCTTTTTTTAAAACATAGTAATATATGTTTATTACATATATGGAACAGCTTTCAAAAATAAAAAGCTCAATGAGTTTCAAAACATTGTGTTATAAAAACCTCTGTGCCAAACCAAGGAATGTAATAGAAGCATATGCAAAGTGGACCCAGACAGTAAGAAGTCCAAAACAAAAGATAAGCCAAGGACTCTGAGAAGACTATTTTAAAATATAAAACAAAATAATTTTTTGTTATAGATGATATGATAAAGATGCTAGATAACTGTAACAAGAATAAGAAGGGATATTATAATACTATATATTTATAAAGTAATTATAATCTGCCACCTTCCTGACCTTATTCCCCTTATCCTCTCAGCTTTTCTTAGGTATATTTATTCTTTCTTGGGAAAATATATAATAACAGTAGACTATATTACTTTCTTTATAGGACAAAAATCTAACGTTTCTTTTCTGAAGTGAATAATATATGTATATACACACATATATACACACAATTTATGTACTAGTTAATAAAATGAATGTTAATTTTGTTTCTAAGTATTTTATTTAGAAGCTCTGAGTTTTATCCCCGATATCACAGAAAAAGTCGAAAAATTGAAATATTGTTAATTACAGTACAGCATGAAAAATGCAGTATCTTTTGAAAAAATATTTATCATATCACCTGCTTTAATAAATTTTTGTGAGGACTTTGAAGCTGTGAATTTAATTCATTCAGTTTGTGGGAGATAACCAGGAAAGGCCAGTCCTTATTGTCAACTCTATCAGTCAACTCATTCCATTAGGAATAAAAGTCTGACTTTGTTTTTCAATTCGAATTAGCATGTTAATGTGCATCTCAGTCACACCCCCGCCTCTAATTTCTGAACTTTAATATAAAAAGATGAGAGGCTCGGAGGCATCTCTGCCTTCACTGTTTCTTAGGATGTTCTGTTTGTTTTTGTTTCAAATGACTCACCCTTAGATGTCATTCATTCTTTGACAAGAAAGGGATGAAAAAGTTAAATTTTTCAAAATATTCCTCTGATAAGCACACAGATGTCTTCACATCTTGAGGCAAATACGTTAATCTAAGATTCAGAAGTGTCCTAGTAACTACATTCTTTTGTAGGAGTGAGAGAATGCAGCTTGTGAAAAGTAAGACGGAAAAGTGAGCTAGCCTGAGAGCTGTGTGAAATGTTGGCACATTCTCAAGTAGATCAGTTTTAAAAATGGAATATATTTGTAAGGTGAACATCGATAAAGTGATTTGCTTAAAACTCCCTCCCTTACCTACTGCTTCTGTGAAAATCCAGATGTAAATCCAGGTTTCTAAATATCTTATTTAAAGAACACTGATTCAGATGACAAGAAACACTCCAGGTTTTACAGTGATTTAATACGGTACTTAATGACATGCCGTTAGTAACCTTTACTAGTATTTTATTTATATCGATGTTTATATTTATACTAGTAGTATTATTTACTATTTGTACTTTACTCCAAAGTCCACTAAGTCGATTGTTATTTGTTATTAACTCCATCAGTGTGGGAATGAGTCTTGAATAATTTGGAAATGCTTATTATAAATTCCCAGACCATAGAGGATTAGCTATCATCAGTTGGCCTATAATAACACAAACTATTGATAACATTTTTCATGCTTTATCCACAATACTTAATTTGTTGCTACAAATTAATAAAAATGAAGGTTATATAATTTTATTCAAAGTAATTCCATGATTTTTTTGAACTATATACTGTCAATTTCTTTGTAATAACTTTTTCACTTCCTTAAGGTCACATAAGCAACCTCAGCTTCATCATGCAGTAAGAGCGCAGTCATTTACTCATCATATTTCCACTGATATTTTCTGTACTTGCTCATATGCATCTCATCATTTGGGCCACCCTCATTACCATTTAAGTCCAACATTTAGTTATGTGCCCTAAGACCCTGTCTGTTTTGTTCATTACTGTATCCCCCAGCAGTTAACCTAGTGTCTGATTTTTAGATGTTTTTAGAAAAATTTTTGATGAGTAAACCAATGAATTAACAGAAGAATGGCAGAAATTTGTCTTTTATGAATATTATAGAGCTTGCCATTTATTTTCCTGATTTTTTTTTTCTTTGGAAGACAATAAATTGGCAGCTCTAAAAAACTAAAATCACATTACCTTGATCCAGGAAGCAAGGTGTATGATGGCATGTTGGTCAGGCTAAAGTTAAAGAATTTGCAAAGTCTCAGAACATTTAAAAAGAGTAATAGTAACCATTATCTTAACAATAATCATAAACTCCCTAATCAGCACAATAGCTGTGGTACTTAATCTTGAAAAGTTCCAAACACTTATTTCACAAATTCATTGTTTTAATGACCCCAATCAAAATTATGCAGATTTTTCCCTCAGTTTCTTTTGATATATGTTATTTTATTTTTTAAGAGATAATATCTTTCGCTTTTACATTATTTTTTGATAATTTTGGCACTAAATGAATCCATGCTTACTTTGAAAACTATCAGAAATTTCATACAATGAAGCATTAATACAGTTGAAATCTATTTGTCTTCCTGAAGATTTAGTGTTCACTATTCTATCATTGTCCTTTGAATTCTATCATTATTGTCAAATGACAATATCATTTATAAATTCTGTTTATCTTTTTAAGAATAAGTATTGCTTAATACATGTGTGGTTTTCTCTCACATTTTTTAATGATTTCATTTAGAATTCTTTTCATATAGCTTCTCATTTTTGAATGACTTTATTTCCTTTGAGCAACTGACAACGTTTATGAGCTTCTGACTGCTTTTATAACCTGCTTTATTAGAATAATCACTGGGAAACCTTTTAATTGGCTAATAATAAGTATATTTCATTACTACTATAATATTGCTCTCCTGTATTTAACGTAGTTGAAAAGACAATTCCCCATTCATTTGATGTATCTTCTATAATTCAAACAATAATTATCAGGATAAACATGTTGATTTATATCCAACTGTGCTTGCTTAAAAGGCCACTAAACATATTCTTCTTTGTAGTGTTCCCTGAATGCTCTTTGTCCAGCATCTTTTTTTTTTTTTTTTTTTTTTTCCGCGGTATGCGGGCCTCTCACTGCTGTGGCCTCTCCCGTTGCGGAGCACAGGCTCCGGACGCGCAGGCTCAGCGGCCATGGCTCACGGGCCCAGCCGCTCCGCTGCTTGTGGGATCCTCCCGGACTGGGGCACGAACCCATGTCCTCTGCATCGGCAGGCGGACTCTCAACCACTGCGCCACCAGGGAAGCCCCTTTGTCCAACATCTTGACAGCTTCATCTCCATCTGTTTTGACATGGGATGATCCACACTGACTTTCTAATAATGACCTAATAATTTATGACTAGCTGTCTCCAAGTTAGAGGACTATAATTCTGTTTCACAAGCACTTCTATGTAGTTCAAAGAGACAACAATGCCAAGAGGTAAGAAGAAAAGAGCACCTTCTCTGATCCTACAATCATAAAAGCTATCAACTTCATTGTAGTCTGAGGGTTTTTTAAATCAAAAAACCAAGATAAAATCTTGAAAGTAAAACATCTAATCTATTGCTAGGTTACTCAACTGATGCTTTTTGGTCAAACTTCCCTGTAAAACACCTAAGCAACTGTTTTCTGCACAGATATTTAAGTGTACTTAAGTTTATTAAATTAATTTTTATGATAAATTGAGGGCCCATGAAGAAGCCACCTAAACTCCAGCACTTTTCTTGAACTAGAAGAGTCAGATGGAGTTGAGACAAAAAACTGCATTGTGCAGTGCAATTCTTTCATGCAAATCAGACCCTAAAGAGCAATATTAAAAGATGTCTCATTATAAGTAAGAATGAAATAATAATTTCCTAATTTTTAAGATTAGATTCCATTGTTTGCTTTCCCAATTATGTTTTCTAATTTTGGATAAATATTCTAAAGAACAACTAAAGAAAAGAAAATAGAATTTTTAGCATTTCCTGATTGCCGTGTGTGTGTGTGTGTTTGTGTGTGTGTGTGTGTGTGTGTGTGTGTGTGTGTGTGTGTGTAGTTTGGTTAACCTTAGAAGAACAGCTGTAATAGTCTACAGATATTATTTTCACAATTTTCCCTGGGCATGTTTAGTCTCATGTAAGATTACACTTATATGGGATAATTTGATCTGTCACCTCCCTTTTTCTCCTAAATAGCCATTATTTTTGTCCTGTTTGCCCTTCACTTTCTTGAGTAAAATCCAATCCTCACCATTCTGAACAGGGGCAGAAACTGCTGATGATCTTTTCAACATTAATCTCACTCATATTAATGATAACATCACATCCTTTTCAATTGTTCTTGACTCTCCTGCCTTTCTCTCTGGAAACATATAAATGACCCCAGAGTGTAAACCTTCAACCTGAACCTGAATTGGCAGTGAGCATCTCTGGATTTTAAGTTCATTATTCTTTCTGGAAACACTGTCTGTACTTTTTTAGGATGACATTTGGGCAAACTATTATTCATGGTTAATTGCTATTAGAAAAAAAGAAATGTCTTTTTTTTTTTTTTTCGCTTAAGGATATTGATAGCAGTCAGCACACATTTGTTAGTAAAAAACTATTTCCTATTTCAGAGACACTGAATGGTGCACTGAATTAAAGTATATTTAGAGTCTTTATAAAAATTATTTTTAAAACCTTTGTTAAGTGGTATTCTGTTTGTAAACAACTTATTATTAAATTACCTTTCTATTGCACTAATTTTTATACACTTCAAAGGTTTTCAAACTGTATTTGTTCTCTTACAGATATTATTTTTCAGAGGTTTTGCTTAGCTGAATTTTACATAACAATGCCAACTTAACTAATCTATTCAGTGCAATAGCCAACAGAAATCCATTTTAAAATTCTTATATTGATACCACTTTACTACAAATTGATAAGCAGCTTTTCTTTTACCTCTTAGTCCTTTATGAACCACAAAAATGTTGCTTACTAAATATATTAAAGTTGTATTAATGAGCAATAATTGATTTTTATGAAAATGTGATATTAAAATTTTTACAAAATATCACATTAATTGTAATTAATTTGTGTTCTGAAAAAAATGTCCATGTCTTTGGAAATACAAGTTATCTTAATTAGAGCGTAACCAGTACTTTTCCCTAAATGATTCATTTATTCATAAATATGTATTGATCTTCTACATTAAGGGTGAATAAGATACAGGTTTAATCTTACATTCTCTGAAAACATACCTCTGAATGTCAGTCATTCCCAGCATCTTAATTAGTAAAGTAACTGTCGTACCTTGGGTAAGTTACTTAAAACGGGTGTTTAGTTTCCTCATCAGTAAATGAGGATAAAAATAATAGCTTCTTCATTGCATTGCTGGACTAAATGGCCTAGAATAATTCCTAACACATAACTTTTTTTATTATTGTTATTACATTCACCTATAATAGAATGCTAAAAAGTTAGAAAAGGTTCTTAACGTCACAGAGTTTACAGTTTATTTCAGGACACATAAAAAACGAATTCACACATTAAATTAGTAAATATGAGGGGTATAGAGAAGAAAAAGAATAGGGAGTTGTAAGGAAAAAAATATTATAATGAATAGGAACCTGGATAAGTTGCAGGCTTCCCCTGAATGGAACACACTTTTTCAGAAGTAAAATATATCACACGTTTGTCTCAACTCTTAAGTTGTATGCCATAAAAGAAGACTGGGGAAGGCGCTTTGGAAGCAGAGAAAGATTATTTCCAACTATTGGAATCTGGGATAGTTTTATGAAGACGTGAGCAACTGAACTGGATTTTATAGGATTGTCAGGTTTTAGATTTGCTATGTGAGTTGAGAAAAAGGAACCCCAGGCAGAGGGAGCAGAGTGACGCAAAGGCATATATAACATAACAATATATAAATAAAATCTCATATAATGAGCCTGTCTTCAATTTATTTAACTCCAAATATAAGAACTGATTTCTCTATTAAGTGGTCTTCATTTCCCATGTGAAATAAGTCCCAGTAGGTCCAAGGAAATGAGGGTAAAACTGTCTAGCAGAACAAAATGTTACATATTTTTTAGATTACTGTGAATATGTGACTTTAGAGTTCTTCAATGTTATGCTCAGTAGAAATTGTTCTCACCTTCCAAAATTTACCTCTAAGCATTCTTTTTGTTACAGTAGTATCCATAGTGTGGTCTGAGGACCAATATTGATCTGAAAACTGCTGTCAGTCTGCAACAAGTATAGAAATTGAAAGTGAGCATGTTAAAAATTATATACAATTTGATGGAGAAATTTTAGGTAAAAAATATTTGACATATTTTGTGCCCTTTTAATTTTTATAAGAATTCACTTATTGTTTGCTATAGATTAGAAATTAAGACCAAACAAAATGAACAAAAATTCTCCTTTATCTTCACCACTCAGAATTTGAAAACACATTAGTAAATTGTTTTAGAAAGTCTTCATGGTACAGTAGAGGAACTGGTTATCTTTGCAGTTGTTATTTATGCTGACAGACTGAGCTAACTCTTGGCTGAAATGGTCAGCTGGAGACAGTACTGAAATCATAAAATGGAATCCTAGGAGAATCATGGTCACTAGATGCCATGTTAGAGATTAATTCTAAAGGCAGTTTAACACAGAAAGCAGTAAAATACCATACAATACACAACATGATTAAGTAAAATTAGAGTAGCATATATTAAGTTTATTTGATATATTCTAAGTATGTATAGATTCCTCTGTTTTGAATTAGCTTCTTATGGAGAATAATAATTATCAAAAAAGATACAAAAATTAGTTCCTGACCTGTAAGTTGTGGACTTGGAAGGCTGAGGACAGATCCTGAATCCATCCCAGCTGTACTAAATATAAAGATGACTCTGTGTACTTTCCAAAGTCCTTCCAGCTGTTAGAGACTAGAATTTTCTTTTCGACTATAGTTTGAGGATAAAATTAACCAGTCTTCTTCTACTGGGAGTTTATAATTATGCTTTAATTTGCCTGTGAATGTTCAGGAGACACAGAGAAGGACCCTTAAATTTCTTGCCCAAAATAATTTGGATGCCAGAATCTAACTCTTAGAAACTGGTGAGCTACAGCTAACCTCACTCTTCTGTGGCCTTTGAAGTGAAGCAGGAGATCCACTGGAAGATTCCTGAGAAAGTCTGAACTGGGAAACCAGAAATGACAATAGTTTTGAGATATCAATGATTAATCCCCTATATTGGTGGTCTCCGAATAAAAGCTTTACAGATACAACAGAGCTGTTCCAGAAAATGCATATATCTCATGTTAAGATTCAGCAATTGGCTTCTCAATAACAAATGGTCAACCAGCTTAAATGAAACTTGAAATACTATTATCTTCAGAAAATACTCTTTAAGGTAACATTCTTGAGACCCATGCATCAGATCGTATTGCACTAGAGTATATCCTGTACCTTGATTAAACAAATATTGTATAGTTTCCAGTGATTGGTGTAATAATGATAAAGGTGCATTGTAAGCATCATTTAAAAAGAGAAACATGTCTTCTTTTAGCCTGCATATTCATCTAGAACCCTTTCAGCCCCTTGGGCAAAGCGGGAAGTGACACTGCCTGTGGCGTAGGACACAGATTCTGCCTAGGATGTGCTTAAGAATCAAGGATGACTTTCCCAGGGGAGTTGATATGTTTTACCTGGGAGGCATAGAGAGGAAGCTGACCATGAAAAGCTTCAGAAAGGAAGGGGAGAAGATAGTGTATTTGTCTCTCAGGAGCAGACAGTTAGAAAGGAGGAATATTAGTAAATATGTTGGTAGAGAAAGAACCGTAGCACTCATCATTAGAACCCCTGAATTAGAATCTTAATCTAATTTCCTGTAATTTATAGTAGTTTATGTGAATTAATTTTGTTACACATTAATTAAACCTTCAGTTATCTGAAAATTTTAGTAAACTTGAAATTTTTCTTAGAGTTTATTGAAAATGAAGGAATATTTCTGTTGGGTATAAACATTTACCATATAAGGGAAGCAGAGAAAGACATTTATGAGAGGTAATATTAAATTGAGTTTAATAAGGATAATATTTTTTATGAACCAGTTAATTAATGGTAAATTTTTTTCTGTTCAGTCTATCATATATTGCTTGACTCTGTGGAGAATTCTTGTCTGAAGTACAAATCCTTTGGTTGCAAATAATCTATTTAACCTGAGCTAAGATAAATAAGGGAATTTGTTGGAAAGCCAGAGTATCTTGTCTTCCAGAGAAGCAGAAGTGGAAGAGATTAGATATTAAGCAAAGTCCAAATATAGAGTTTCCCCCCGAGTTTCACTTTCTGCTCAAAGTCTTTTCTTATTTATTTGATACCCAAATTGTGAACTCCTCTGTCAAGGAGAAGATTAGCTTCCCCCAAAGTGTGTGTCAGTTACTTTGGAAATGTTAATGGAGCTCTAAGGTTTCATCGCCAACCAATCTGTGCATGGCTGCCATCATGCTTTGGCACTGTTGCCTCAGCTTCTCCATACGGAAGGAGAGCTGCTCCTGCTTGTATCCTATGCAGTCTTTTGGATTGTATGCATGACAGCTTTGCTTGTGCTCAGGGTTTATAAGACCTCTTAGGAATCATTTCTCAGCATCAATAATTATGCAGAATTTTATGTTTCTCAAGAAAATTTTACCTTCATTGTTTGGCTCTCATCTTGAAATCAAATAAGCTCAGAACAAGTCCGAGCAAGTCAGAAGTCATCGCATTCCTTTAATTCTTTCCTAATTTTCTAGACCCTGTACCCTCCTCTTATCAAACTCTGGCATCATCTCCCATTTACAAAACAAGATCCTGTGGTAAACCCTTGTACAAGCAGGCACTAGAAGAGAAGTCAGGTGTGGTAAAATCTCATAAGGTGCAGATCCTTGCTTAACCAATGAAAATGCTGTGTTAGGATGTGAAAAAAAATTGTATGGCAGTCTCTTGCTATATTCATTTTTACATGATAAGCACAATGGATTTCTTTGTTTTTCAGTTTAGGTGATGCTGTGCATTAGCTGTGTGTCTTCTCTCCTAGATAGGAGTGCCCTTGCTCTCAGCCAGTGTTACTTGCTTCTCAAACTAAGTTGGCATGGTGATCAGTAGCACCAAGTCTTACTTCACTAACACTCAGGATGGGGCTGACGGCTGCCTCAGAGTGCCTTGTTTGTATGTGTCTGTCAGTGATATAATATGCTCTGCGGATTTCTTCTGATCAAGGACATAGATAACAGGGTATATTTGATCATTGATTTTCCTTTTTTCTCTGGCTGGTTCTTATATTGTGTGACTGTGAAGATGTAGAATTCTGACCCCTAGGAATTTGGAGACATAATACACAGATATGAACTTGGACTTCTTGGGAATGTTTATCAAGGCCTCTGACTGACTACCCTAATCATTGTGTAGCCCACTTCAAATAAGAAAGGGAAAGAGATTTTTTTTTA
>NW_006792596.1:2980457-2999333 GCF_000442215.2 Lipotes vexillifer
GCTTGAGCTGTGCTCAGTAAGGTTCAAACAGAAAAATACTATTATTTATTCCTACTCATTCTTTAAAACTGCTCTGTGAACCACTCTTTTCTCTTCCCTTGAATAAAATGTTAGGCAGGTATCATAACTTTTCTCATCATTCTTGGATAACAAAAAGTCCTCCAAACATTTTCAGCCCAAGAATACTCTTACTGCCCAGGGTAATTATCAAAAGGCAAAACATGTTAGTTACAAGTCACATCTTTTTTATTCCTCTCCCTAATTTACTCTAGGAAGGCTGCAATGGGGTAAGTGATTGATTACAAAAGGCTTCTGCTCTACTTTTCCATCATGTGTTTGTATTGCTTCTCCCCTAGCTTACTGTGGTTTCTGACCTCTCTAGGGCTGGTGTGAAGAGGAGAGAAGAATAAAAGAAAGGACGTATGGCCACTTATATATGGCCACTGCAGCCATGTTTAGGTGTCACTCCTTGGCAGATATTTAAAGTTCAGTCTTTTGCAGAAAAATGCATTTTATGTTTTCTTAGCGACTCCCCCAAGGAATATTCAAGAGAAATGTTTGTGGTATGGGCTGAGCGGTTCTGAGTGGTACAACTTCCAAGATAGAACACAGCAATGTTATTCTTGTTTGTACATCACTATGTGATGTCTGCCTCACAAAGCCTCTCTCTGTTGAAGCCTTATACCCTCCCCAGGTAGGATTCTGGGGTGAAGTCTTTTATGAGATGACTTTCAGTGTAGGTTCTTGCCCTTGTCAGTGGAGGAAGAGCAGTGTGCTCCCAATGCATCTCTTTCTCTTGAATTGGTTGTCTCAGGCAAATGGTCCCTGTTTCCCAGGCTTGAGTCAGACTGTAATCATTTCAAGCTTCAGACTCTGAAGGACACATAACAAGCTCTCCAAGTGGTGCTTTTAACACCTCTTATTAAACCTAAGGAAGAAAGCAATTGTTTTTCATGTTGATAGGCCAGAGGGAAAGCATTAGTTAGTCTGCATATTTTTAGAGGAAGCATACATTATTTAATCATAAGCCACAAATGTTTAGGCTCTTTAATTAGATCATGGGCTGAGGGTGGCTAAGTCAGTTTTAGGCAGCTCCTTTTTTTTTTTTTATTCTTTCCGGTTCGCGGGCCTCTCACTGCTGTGGCCTCTCCCGTTGCGGAGCACAGGCTCCGGACGCGCAGGCTCAGCGGCCATGGCTCACGGGCCCAGCCGCTCCGCGGCATGTGGGATCTTCCCGGCCCAGGGCACGAACCCGTGTCCCCTGCATCGGCAGGCGGGCTCTCAACCACTGCGCCACCAGGGAAGCCCTAGGCAGCTCCTTTTACAAGTCCTGTGTCAGTGGTCTAGCAGGTCGAGTGGCCTCGTTAAGGGAATGTGAGGTCAACTTGGCATCGTTGTATTCTGCTCAACCTTTGAGTTTTCAGCTGAAATTGATCAAGGTCTCATTTTAACAAGCAGTCATATATTATCACTATACATAAGGAGCAAATATGGAAAAGAATTTAATAGGATCAGTGGGAGGAAATAAAAAATGAGACTTTAGAGAATGCAACAAAAAAGGCAACTACAGGAAAGAGATCATAGGAAAATGGCCTGAGTAACCAAAAAAAAAATCTTTAGCATAAAGGCAAAAGTACAGTTGGTTATGTCAAACTCATTGTTATTATTTACAAAGTATAGGAGAGAGTAGGAATAAAATTATTCAATTTTAATATTTTAATATTTCAATTATATTTTTAATGTTTTGAAACCCTAAAGCAAAAATATAATTTAAAACATTCTTTAAAAAGTTAAAGATGATTATGATATAAATGAAGATTTCTTCAAAAATATAAAGAGACTAGCATGTTTTAAAGAGAAACTGACAAAGCATTTTGGGATGTCTTCTAATGCCTGAATGCAGTTGGATGTGACTTCAGTCTGATTAAAGTGGAGCATAAACAAGAATGACGTTGTGGTTTCCTAACTTGCGAGTTGCAATATTCTTGAAAAATTGTTTTGGTAAACATGTTATTTTCAGTGACTCCGAAATATTATGAACCATTATTATCAACATGTTTATTAGCACCTTTCATCAACTAAGATTTGAACACATTTTTTAAAAATGAAATTATCTACATTATAGGTAATTTTTGGTTGTCTGAATACAAATATCAAGGCTTACTTGGATCAGCAATCTGCTACAATAAATGGAGAGCAGAGGAGAAACTATATTGATAAGTAAGAAGTAATGATATAGCTTCATGTTGAAAGATTAAGCAAATGGAAATATCCCATTGCCATGTATTTATTTTTTATTTATTTATTTCTTTTTTTGCGGTACGCGGGCCTCTCACTGTTGTGGCCTCTCACGCTGCGGAGCACAGGCTCCGGACACGCAGGCTCAGCAGCCACGGCTCTGGGGCCCAGCCGCTCCGCGGCATGTGGGATCCTCCCAGACTGGGGCACGAACCCGCGTCCCCTGCATCGGCAGGCAGACTCTCAACCACTGCGCCACCAGGGAAGCCCCATGTATTTATTTTTTGATATCAGTAAGTCTAATCATGTTCTTTAATTGAAAATACAGACTAATTTTCACCAATTCTTTGAATTTTCCTACGTGCTTAGAGTCAATGGTAATCAATCTCAAGGGGTGATGATCACCGAAATGCACGGCTCAAGCAAGACAGCTATTCCAACAACTGAAATTTGTAGCAAACAGAAGCTATTGTACAATTTAAAGCACGTCACGCTGGTATTACTTTGTTTTGGAAATCGTGGGTGAGATTTTTGTTAAAAATGGAGTTGAAGCCAAGGGCAGGTGTTTTTAAAAGTGCATAGTCTGCTTAAGTAATCTGGATATTAAAGTGTCAAGATGTCAAATACTGTAAAATATAATTATTGGAAAATTACTATGGAAAAACTTAGAGGAATGGCAAAAAAAAATACAGAAGACAGTTGACATTCAAATAGCTATTTTCATAATTGAAGAAGATAGATGCTGTAAAGTTATAAGCATAATATAAATGTTGAGAAATTCAAATGAAGAGTTATAAATAGAAAAGTCGTAAACACTCAGAAATACAAGCTGGATTTGGAGGTGGGGAGTAGAAGCCAATATGGGCACTCAAGAAAATGCCCAGTCTAAACTCTTTTTTTTTTCTGTAAGGTTACTACTCTTACAGATGTGGAAATTACTGCAGGCAATTTTTGTCTATATTTTACTAAGCCATTTGCCACAGGCCTATACAATATTCTTGAAGACCAGTTGGAAAAAGATAATTTAGAGTTTCTGTGTTTTCAAAAGTGGCTGGCATATTGTGTTTATCAATTTCTAGATAGCTGGAGAGGTGACTAATGGTGTTATTTGGGAATTGCAGTGTATCTGTCCTGTTGTTTTAACAATTCATACAAATGCATGGATTGCATATAAACAAAAGTTCAAAGAATTGAATTTGTTGAAAAAGTGAGAAATACCAATTTTTGGACTATTTTGAACAATGGTCAGACACAACTAGAAGCAACTTAATAATTTCCCTTGTATTGGAAAGCAATAATCAAAATCGAAATGCAGATGAGGAATCTGAAAACTATAGATGATTTTTCTTTAATTTTGACCTGAAGTTCCAAAGTTAATAAAGTAGATGTTGCAATACATAAAATGAAAGTCAGATCCACGCATAGATTATTTTAGAGTGCATTTAAAAATGTACTTTTAACAAATCTTTTTTGAGTATACATAATTTATAATGTTCTGCACTCTATTTTAGGATAAGACATAAGTTTTAGGGAACTCAGAAGATTTTAAATGAGGAATTAAGTTATTAAAAACAATTTAAATTATTTTTAAAATGATAAAGATCTTTTATACTTGTAGATTTCTCTTACAATATTCAGAATACTTAAAGGGGAATAAATAAAAGTAAGAATATGTGGATCATTCTGATATTTAAAGGAGACTATGAAAAGAAAAATATAATCTGTTGGGTTGAAAATATTATCAGAAATGCTAAGGTGCTGATACTGCAACATTCATTTAACCAATATATGTTCTCTTTCTTTTATCATAATGAAGCTATCTAACTACCTGCAGGGGATGTTATAAAGATTAATTACTTCATTTTTGCAAGAGTTCATAAAGTTTAATAATCTTAAACAAAAGGACAAACGAAACATTGAGGTAGGAGCTATTAAACATTGTTACAAACCCAGCATTTCACTTGCAACATCTATTAACGAGCAGTCAGAAAACGTGTTAAAATTTTATTAAAAGTTTAAAGAAACTACTGTATATGTCTGTATGTAAAAGTTTAAGAAGGTTTTAATTAAACCTTGGCAAATTCCACTTTTTTAACATTTACTTTCCTTCTTATTCCTAACAATGTACTCTCCATTTTTTCTGGCTCTGTGGCCCTTTTTCATTCTCTCTCCTTCATTGGTTTCTCCTTAAAAGATGGTATTTCTCGGGCTTCCCTGGTGGCGCAGTGGTTGAGAGTCCGCCTGCCGATGCAGGGGACACGGGTTTGTGCCCCGGTCCGGGAAGATCCCACATGCCGCGGAGCGGCTGGGCTGGTGAGCCATGGCCGCTGAGCCTGCATGTCCGGAGCCTGTGATCCGCAACGGGAGAGGCCACAACAGTGAGAGGCCCCTGTACCACAAAAAAAAAAAAGATGGTATTTCTCATTGTTCTAGCATTTTTAGTTTATCTTAGAATGTACGCATTCTTTAAGATATATCAGCTATCATCCTCATTTGACTGACTTCAAAATCTATATTATTAGGCCTTAAATATCTTTTTCGTTCAGATACAAAATCTCAAATAAGTGAAGAGTTCCACACAGATTTACGCTGTGGGTACCTCAAAATCAACATATTCCAAATAAAACTCCTTATTTTACTTCTAGAACTTACCTTTTCTAAGGACTAAATACATATATTCATTAGAGCACAAGGTCTGGAGCCATAATACTTGGGGTTGTATTACTCATTCTTCAATGACTACCTGTGTGATATTTGCAAGTGACTTATCTTCTCTGGGCTTCACTTCCCAATTCAATAAGTTACTTAAAACAAAACCACAACAAAAATCCTTTATTTCTGTATTACTTATTAGCCAAGACAATGACAATCTCCAACATGTCTCATGCTATTATCATGTTATTACATCTGGAATTCTCTTCCTACTCTTAATTCTGCTGGTAAACCCTGGTTATCCTTTAAACCAAGGAATCAATTAACTTTGTAAAGCCTTTCTTTACCTTTTATCCTCCACCTCTGTCAGACCAAATTTAATACTTCTTGTATTACTGCTACTTAAAAAATATGTACATATGTATGTATGTATGTGTGTGTATATATATATATATATATATGTTAATGCACAATTTATTCATCTACTTACTACTACATTTGATGATATGCTCTAGGAAGACATGGGCCAAAACTTACTTATCATTGAATGTGTAGAATAGTGTCTTAGTACACGTGTTTAGGAAATATTTGTTAAATTTCCGTAATATTTAAACTCTCCACAGTGCTATTTGTGACTTTTCATAATACCACTTTAACAGATCATTCCAGTTTTATCTTCCATTACTTCCTCTTAACTGAGAAAAAAGAAAAGAAAACAAGAAGAAACAGTCTATTTGTTGTTTCTATGCTACATTTTTAGCATATTAACAAAAATTGTTACATGAGATACATAAATTGTTGCTCCTATATTGGAACATTTGTCACAGTCTGCCTGAACTGGAGTTGTTAATTTGGAGTAGACAGATAGATACCAAATTGAGGCTTCAGAAGGACTAAAGGTGTTTCATTCTTCGGCTGAAAAATGTTAGTTGAATTAATCTAGTATAAACTAATAAAAATGGCTTTTCATCTGAGGTTTATAGCATTTCATTTCCTATAAATAAGGACTCAGAGCTAAGGGCAATTCCACGTTAGAAATGTGTGTGTGTGTGTGTGTGTGTGAGTGAGTGTGAGTGTGCACGTGTGTACGTGTGTGCAAGTCCGTGCACGCTTCCCCTATCGGGAACATAGGCAGGCCTTGAAATTGAGTCAGTTTACTGAATGATAATTGATACACTCAACAGAAGGCATATTTTTGAGGTACAGGTCCTTCCTCTATATTCAAAGGGAGCCCTGGTATAACCTTGGTGAGATCTGAACTTCATGTATACAACTATAGAGTGTATTTTCTTCAGTGTGCTCAACTCTAAATGTGTGGTGATGTTTCCCTTATAGGCTCGTTTGAGTCATTAAATTGAATCATGCATGAAATATAACTGGCAAAATTGAATTAAAATATTGAGCCTGAAGAGACAACCAGGTTTATTATCTTAGTTTCTTCCTCCCATCTACTAGCCTCTCAGTATATATGATTCAAGACTGTGCTTCAGAAATATTGCAAATAAGTCAATTTTTCAGCAGATATAACTGAATGGGTACTTTGTTCTAGGCCAAGAGATATCTCTGAGAAAATAGCTGTGAGCAGGAAAAAGTTCCTGTTGCAATGGATGCACTTGTCAACTAGAGGAAATAGGAATTGAACACATAAACACAGAAAATTCTATAATTACACTTTGAAAAATGTTATAAAGGAATACACAGAGTGTTATGAGGCTCCGTAACAAGAGGCTTTGATACCTAATGAGAAGTGATATTTACAATGATGAATGTCATGGAGGAATTGATATTTAGGCTGTAACTGAAAAATTATTAAGAGTTGGCCATGTGAAGTGGGTGATATACTCCAAGCAGGAAAATCAGCATGTTTATGAACTTTTTGCAGTGCCACATAGAATAGATACAGAATTAAGTACAGTTCATCTCTATTCTACTGTTATATTTTAATGTGCATAATAGGACCAGTTCTCTACTATTTATGGAAGTGGTAGACATACAAAATAAGTAACAGCCCAGTACATGAAGGCCCTAGGATTTCTTTTCAATGTTCATATGATTTGCTAGAGTTCAGATAGGAGAATCTAAGAAACTTACTTGAGCAGCTAGCATATGATAGAAAGTTCCTGGTAAGAACTTGTCAGTAGAATAGAATATTTGACTCATGTTGATTTGAAATCTAGTGAATCACTTAACATATCTATATTAACAAGGATTCACTCATATAAGTTTTTCTGGACTGGGAATCAATTTCTCAGACTGATTTACTCATAACAACTTGCATATACCTATGAAAGCAACGATAACAATTGTGAAGTTGCAGATTCTGCCCTGATTGGCAAAGATCTGTGCTTACTTTTCTACCCCAAGACATCTCAAAATGTAACTCACTAAGGTAACAAACAAGTACATATTGTGGGGAGGAATGTGGGGAGGATATGTAAAGAAAGAAGTTTTGAATCAGACATTTCTGGTTGAAATCACGTCTTCATTTCTATGTATCATGGAAAATTATTTAATTCCTGTGTGTTTCTTTTCCCTTTTATTTAAAATGCAGCTGATAATATCTCTGGTGGCTCCTACAACTACAACTGTAATATCCTTTGACAAGTTAGTTGTTGTGAATATTAGGACCCATTCTCTTGGTGATCATAGTACTTCTGGGGTCCGGAAATACTGAAGAGAGCATTGGCGGGGCAGAATTTTCTATTTTACTAGTTAAAATATGTTCTGTGTGGCTGGAATCAGTTCAATGCCAATAATAACACAACTAAAATAATTCACAAATCTATTATAAGCCAAAATTTTCCATTTCTTGTCCTAAATTTTTCTACCTCTAACATAAAATCATAATTACCAGTATCCATTCTCTGATTGGGTAAGAGAAAGCTGAAATGGGCAATATGTTTACCTATATCCTCTCCCTTTGTCCTGGCAGGTATTCTCTTACAGTATCCTCCTAAAAATAAAAACAAAAACAAAACAATAAGTCCTTGATATTTGTCATATTTGTTATTTAAAACTTACAAAGCTCTTATAAAACTTAAGAATCAAGAATAGTTTAGATATCTTCATTTATTTTATTCCTTGTGTCCAGTATTAATAAGTGATTAAGCCAAGACCCCAAATTATTTAGATTCTGTAGATTAACCAAGGGAAAGTGAAAAACAGTGGTTGTTATCACTGAATCTTCTCAATAAAGAAATGCAATGAGAAGTATAAAATTACTTATTGTGGAATGGGATGGAACTGAAGCATGGCCTAAATCCTGAAGACCTATGACTTCCAATCCAAGAATTTAAATTAGAAATGCAGAGGGCTTCCCTGGTGGCGCAGTGCTTGGGGGTCCGCCTGCCGATGCGGGAGACGCGGGTTCGTGCCCCGTTTCGGCAGGATCCCACATGCCGCGGAGCGGCTGGGCCCGTGAGCCATGGCCGCTGGGCCTGCGAGTCCGGAGCCTGTGCTCCGCAAATGGGAGAGGCCGCGACAGTGAGAGGCCCGCATAACGCAAGAAAAAAAAAAAAAAAAAAAAAAAGAAAGAAATGCAGATTAATTTTTCAGTTCAAGTGAAAGAATTCCAATACAAGTAACCTGAGCATTTGGACTTAGTTTTCTCATCTGCAACATGTGATTTACCACGTATATCTATATACCCATATATCTACATTGATATTTATATCTGTATCTATATCTATACCTGTATCATCTCTGTATACCTACTAGGGTTTGTGAGTGTGTTTGTGTGTGTGTGTGTGTGAAGACCCAGAAATAGAATAATGGATATAAGCATGTATACTAGAACACAATGAAGCTTTTCTCTTTGTTATTTTCAGCTTTTCTTTATTAAAATGTCCTGAAATATAAATATATTTTCTGGCATTTGTTCAGTTATCATCTTGAAGTTCAACTGCCTTGCAGTTCTACTGCCTTTCTTTATTTTAGGTCATTCATAATTGAGCTAATACACAGGTAATATTATCAAATCAGACTCATTTGGATCAGAGATTTCACCCAATATCAGGCTTTAATAATTACTGTCAAGTATAAGAGAAATCAAAAAGCTCAAAGCAGAGAGTTCTGGGACATCAGGGGTAACTCCTCAGATCCTGTCTTTCTGCCTTGGATTTGCACTTCTATTCCAGAATAATAGATGTAACCCATAGGTAAGGCTCATACTGTCATCTCCCACTGTAGGAACATTTACATTTTGAACCATCTCCATTTTTAACCGCAGAATCATACAGACTTCCAGGGAACACATACTTCATAGGTCCTGAGTACAGTTTACTACAGGGGATTCTTAGGGATATATCTTGTTAAGGGCAATTCAGAGATAAAGTCTCTTCCTCCTAGAAAATAGCATTGGTCTATTTTCCCAGGTCCAGTTGACAGAGAGATTATACTAAGTTATCTGCTTATCTTGGGGGCTTCATTCCTATAAAAGTAGTGACTGAATCCCAGACCAGAAGCTTTAACTTCTTCCTGCCAGGAGTTAATATCATTTTTTCATTCTTCTATTTTTTATTTTCCTCTGAATTTTGTGTAAATTTACCACGACTGTTACGCAGCTCAATGTTTCAGTTTATGGCAATGCTATATCTGCTTCTGGTATAAGTTAACTATTGCTCTTTTCGTTTTTTCTTCAGTTTTTTTCAGGTATCTTTCTCTTCATTTCTGTTAATGAATCATCTTTTTTTCCCCCCATTTTCTTGAAAAGAGTCTTACATAGTCTATATTAAATTTCCTAGAACTTATAAGACAGGAATCATTCTTCCTTTTTTTTCTAGCCTTCTCTTTCTTGAATACATCTTCTCCCAAGCAAATATTTTGTTGTCTTCCATATTGCATTATTGCCTTTTAATTTTTTTCAGAATTTTTACACAGGCTTCATAATATTTTATTTTCTTGTTAATCATATTTTAAATTTTATTTCTTTCACATTATATGACACAAATAGTTTTAAAAGGCAAATAGTGCTAAGTGTAAGAAAATTCACTAGTATCCCTCTGTGCCCAGTTCTAGCCAAAAAGATAAAAACTTGTCACTAATTTTGATACTTATCTTCCAATTTTTAAATTATATATTTGTTTATCTAAACATAATTTTGCTATCTGATTATTTTTCATTCTATACTTATTTCTATTTAAATATTCTTCCATGTATCATTATTTCTGTTTATTAACTTAATTATTATGTCTGATATCATATCTCTTTTAGGGAGACCTTTCTTAAATAGATTGAATAGCCTGAATATCTAAACGCATGCCTATCGTATTTTCTACCTGAATTTGAAAGCTTTTATGTGTCTTTTGAGCTCAAAGTGAATTTTCTTCCACTTCTCAAGTTTTAGTACCCCATCAACACCTTTATTGTGATGTTCTAAAATGTCTCTGGTTTATGGTAAATAAATATTTCTAGAGTGGCAGTTACTGAGATTCTGCAGGCTAGCCCTCTTCTTAGGCAGCTACTCCTGGAGAATATTTACTAAGCTGGAGTTGCTTATTGCAGTTTCTGACTGTCAGATGAAGCCCAGACGTGCAGGTTCCTTGTCACAGTGCCTTTCCAGTCTTGATTGTCTGTCACTCTGGGAAGAAGGCATTCTTCACTGACTTCCTCTACCTAGTGGAGGCTAACTCAGTGAGAAAGTTCTTCAGCTCCATCCATGTTTCTTGTGACTGTAGCTCCACCTTCTAGGATGTAAAAAGTGCTAATTTTTTTACTTGCATTATTTTACTTGTTCCACCCAGCGTATCCATAAGGTGGACACTTTTCTAGTGATTCTAATTTATAGATAAGAAAACTGAGTTTAAAAAGTTAAACTGCCAAATTCAGTCTGTTTGTAAGCAGTGGAGCTTGCACTTAAGTCTCAGATTGCCTCCTTACAGTGTTCTGAAATAGTAGGTGTTCTCATAGTTTGGTTGTAGGGTTGTATACCTGACTCTGTGTGCTAGGATATGGGGGAGGGGTCAGTTTCTGTGACTTAGATGTGTATTTATCATCCACTCTGACAAAACCTTGCCCTGCAGGTTTTCTGCTTATTGTAGTCACTTGCTTAATGAAAAAAGTCTTCACGACAACACTTGCCGTTGCTGCTTCTTTTCTTACATACCCCAGGCTATATTCACACTTCCAAATGAGGACTCAGAATATGATTTTATTAAGGTGCTCTAGCCTTATTTCTCAGACATTCTTTCACTGGAGTGAAAAATGAGAGTTCATCCCTTGTCTCTTCTGATCTGGTCCTCTATGCATTCCAAATAATTAATTAATTTTTCTATTGTATAGTTGTGAATATTCCTAGTTCTCAATGAAAATTTGTTCCTGTTTATATGCATAGTTGATCATTTCATGGATATCTTCCAATGATAGAAGTAGAAACCAGTTTTCATACCACTCTTTTAATCCATTGACTACCTGGTGCTTGTTTCATTAGGAATAGTCGAAATGGGGCAAAAGGGCAGATAGATTTCTCGGATTTTTGCCACTTATTTACCTCTTTTTCTCATAATTTTCAAACACACATACTCTAGTACACCAACAGGTGTACTTTTTTCCTATGATGGTAAATATGACTCAGTGCTTTTGTCATCTGTCACTACTATTCCCCTAATTTTTAACATTCTCCTTTAAAGATTTTAAAATGAGGGTGAAATTATCCTAATTCATCCACAGCATCCAGCTTACATCATATATACTTTATAAAGCCTTCAGTAGTTACTCATTTACACAGACCTTTTCTTTCTGATAATAATTGCCATTTTAATTTTTTTGTCACTCTCTACGTTTTAATATGAACTTCAAAATAATTTACATTTAATTGTGCTTTAATAATTTTGTGTCTGTTAGTTGGGTCTCTATTATATGGTCACTAAGAAGGAACCACACCTCTCACAGTTTGTCTCTATCTGACATGGTTTAGCCCAGTATTCTTCCTCCCTGACTGCCCATTAGAATCATCTTTTGGGAAGGAGGAGGGCTTGGGAGTGCAGGGTTAAAATCACCTATACCTGGGCCCCACCCAAGATCCGTTAAATTAAAATCAGGCATCCGTTAAATTAAAATCAGAAATTGTGTTTCATTCCCAACTGATTCTAATGTGTAGCCAAGTTTGAGAACCCCTGCCCTAGCATTATGTTGGGAATTTGACAGTGTTTATTACACACGTGATTAAGCATCCATTAAAGAACATCAGAGAACATCCAGGGAAGTTTCCAAGGAAGAAAGTTTTAGAATTCAGCACGGATAAATGAGGCATAAATTGTGAATTGTAAAGGGTAGCTGATTGAAGCAGAAGTAATGATTTAGAGATAATTGATAGAAGAGGTGTAATAATGGAGACATTCAATTTTTTCAAGTAAAAGAACTGAAATTGAATGGGATTTTGTAAGCATATGTGCAGGTACCAAACCATAGATGCAGAAGGTAATTCAGACTCTTTCAATTCGGACTCATCTGAGAAAGGAAAAGGGCAGTAGAGCAGGTTGAAGAGAAAAGATTGAAGTGGCAGAGAGTACAGAAAAAGGTCTTTGATAAGGGTTGTATGAAAATAATAAAAATAAATTGCGAGTTGTAAAATGGAGAATCTATCTAAGCTAGCTGCAGGCACCTTCCCCTCCTCAGAAGATGAAGGGTTCAGGGTGTTGGAGGGAGTTAAATGGAGCTTAAATAATTGTAGCTGAAGGAACAATTCTATCCTGATCTTACTGTCTCTGAAGAGTTGACAGGTGCAACTATTGGTAAGCAATAAGATAAAGAATTTAAAAAGCACCCTTGCCCAAGTGTATGAGGAAATCAAGAAGTAGACTTGCTCAGGCTTCAGGCATTTAGGGTACCAGGCTACAAGTGAAAGATTAATTTGAGATCCCACCAGAAAGAAGCAACAGGACTTTTTATGTCCTCCTGTATTGTCCAGGTCTAGTTCAGGGCTGCTCACAGATGGAGAAAAATAGAAGTTCATGTGTGTTTAAAGTTACTGTGCTTTCTGGCATGCAAGTCAAGGCACAGCGTATGTGAAGGGGCTGCGATACCGCTAAAGGCAAACTTGAATAAGAAAAATCCGTGGGGACTTCCCTGGTGGCGCAGTAGTTGAGAGTCCGCCTGCTGATGCAGGGGACACGGGTTCGTGCCCTGGTCCGGGAAGATCCCACGTGCCACGGAGCGGCTGGGCCCGTGAGCCATGGCCGCTGAGCTTGCGTGTCCAGAGCCTGTGCTCCACAACGGGAGAGGCCACAGCACTGAGAGGCCCACGTACCGCAAAAAAAAAAAAAGAAAAAAGAAAAAAGAAAAAATCCTTGGGAAACAATATGGACGAACGAGTAATACATTATCATTTCCCTCAACACAGACGATTTTGTTTCACAATCCTGGCTCATTTGTAGATCTGTAGATGAGCAAGTGTGATTCAATGTGTTTAGTGATACTCTGAGTTTGTACAGATAAGAAGATTTAAGCTATCAGAGATTGATAAAAATGTGTGATAATACATGCTGCTATAACGTACATCTGAATAAATATTTATATGTGTTCATTTGCTACCCATACAAACCTTAAGAAATTTTAGGTAAAGTTTTAAACTCACATTACAGTCATTGAGAAAACTATCATTCTCCTTATATATGTGAAGACCCTTGAGTACACTGACTTCAGGAAAACAGGTGACCTAAGGCTGCTTAAAAGAATCTTATAACCATCTCTAGTTTTTAGACCATTTTTGTGCCATAAAATAGAGCTGTGAATTAGTAAATTCCTATAGTTTTCCCAAGCACCCTTGTTTGAAGCATTTTAATAAAAACAAATATGAGTTGCCTAGTCCTCTGGTAACTTAATCATTATTCTTTTGCTTCAGTGACACAGTAGTTGCCAAGTTTTAAAAAAACTCTGATAGAGAAAAAGCTAATATATTAAAAGCTAATAACACATGTACACATATATACTTGCTTTTTAATTTTACTGTTACTGGACAGCAATCCATTTTTGGAAGAATAAAAAGATTTTTTTCCCTCTCAATGTAATCTGTTCTCTATATTCATTTTCTACATTCTGCAACAAACTGATTGTCTCCACAATATAGCCTTAACTAAAAAACAAACCTTAGGGAAGGAAAAAGGCATTAAAAATATCTACACATCTGCTTTCAGCCCCTCCATTATTACCAAGAATGTTCTAAATCACCTTGTGTCTGATGACATTAAATCAGGGAGAACAGGCAAAGGAGGCTCCGTGTCAGCACACTGATAATGCAGCCACTGTACTGTCTTGTCGGTTTATACTCTGTCACTTCCCATTTAAAGGGCACTAAATAGAGCAATTTTTATCTAGGACAAGTTTGTAAAAGTTAATTCCACTTTTCATTTTCTTGTCTGCAACAGCAATTAGTTTATAATACCAATTGCAATATCATAAGTGTCTGACTTTTTTTTTTTTGGTTGAATTGACTTCATTGTGTTTACTCTTTTCTAATGCCATTTTAAGCCTTTTAGAAAATACAGTAAAAAACTGGGATGATTCAAAAAATCTCTCAACCTAAGGTTTTTAGACTTTAGATTCCCAATACAGTTTAAATGTACTGGATATATTTTTATTTCTTAAGCTTAGGAGAGTTTACTAATGTTTTCTGAAACGTTTATGTTTTCGGACTTCAAAAGTAATGTATGTTTGCTGTAGAGAATTTAGACAATACAGAAAATATACAGAAAAAAATAGAGTACCCCAAAGCCAAGCATCCCCAAATAATCACTGCTAATTGTTTCAAATATATCTTTCCATTACTCTGTGTGTGTGTGTGCATGCATCTCCGTGTGTGTGTGTGTGTGTGTGTGTGTGTGTGTGTGTGAATAATGGTCCAGCCAGGAGAGAACACAGTAATCGGAACAGGGCAGGCTTCCTATAAAGACTAACTATTTACAGGAGAGTAGCTACTAAGAGGGAATAAAAGAGGACTCTGAAGAAGAGCCTAGAGCTGAGGGAAAGTAAAGAAGGAAGGCATATACTTGAAAGTGGGCGCCCTTTTCTAAAGGTGGGATTCAGACTCCATTGGAAAAGGCAGGGCTGCAGTCTACTAGATGGTCAAGAAGTTTGTTGGGTTACCCTGGAATGGAGCTGGTCTCCAGATGATGGACCAAGACTAGGGTACTACTGGGCAGTGAGCACCATTGAATGGCCTCTGGATTTCTGGCTACTGAGTGTCATAGGAGAAAACTGAGAAAAACACACTGAAATCAGCAAGAGAAACTCCTTTCATCCTGCAGTGTCCCTCCAGCACCTCTACTGACAATGGAAAGATATATATAACACCAGCTCCACTTTGACGAGTAGGGCAATGATGGATAGCTCTGGAGCTGAGAGACAGTAAATTGTGATAACTGACATAGTACGTAACCTTGTCTTTGTTAAAGTATTATACTACATATTCTTTCCTATAATTTGCCTTTTCTCACTTACCAATTTATATCAAAATATTTGCTATCTTTCTTTTACGATAAAATTTTAAAGCCTACATAGAATTTCATAACAAGAATGTTCTATGGAAATTTTGTGCATGCTGTGTCTGTAATATAGACAGGGCATGCCTTAGTAGTTCAGTTAAGTCACCTCTGTGGAGAAACACTGTCTTGTTTTCTCTTTTCTTTGTTGCTTTGGCAATTTCAGTTGGTCCTGTCTGGTGGCCTTTTTGCCATTTGCTCATCAAGATTGTCCTCATATTTGCCCTTGCACATCTGGGAAAGGAATTCGTTCACTGAAAATTCTTAATTCTGAGGAAAATAAATGCTAGTGGGAGATGTTTTCTTGTATTTTAGATCACAAAGTCACAAACATCTTTACAGCACTCTATTTCCATACCTAACAGAAATTACAGTTGACCCTTGAACAGCACGGGTTGGAACTGTGTGGGTTCACTTATACACAGATTTTTTTCAATAAATACCACTACAGCACTACACTATACATGGTTGATTTAGTCTGTGGATTTGGAACCATGGATACTGAGGGCTGACTGTAAGGTTATACATGGAGTTTTCACTGCATGGGGGTCGATGCCCCTAACCCCTGCCTCGTTCAAGGGTCAACTGTATAACCTTCCTATGATAATAGGATCTTATACCAGGCACATTAGTTCAGATAGGAATTGTTGAAAGCTTGAACTGGAAATATTCCAAGGGGGTGTTCACTTTCCAGTAGACCTCTGCTGAGGTCTTTGGCTTGTGACTTGTTACTACAAGGTATGTAGGAAAACTAGTGTGTGTGTGCGTGTGTGTGTGTGCGTGTGTGTGTGTGTGCGTGTGTGTGTATCTTAAAATAGTGTATAATATATATGTATTAAAAAGAAAATAAATGTACTGAATGAGTTTGTCACTTTCTAAGAGCTCATTAATAACACGTGAGAAGTATCTTCAAGGTATCAAGTTAAACGTAAAATTCTTTCACATGACGTACAAGATTTATATTTAATTAATTTAAGCATTGTGAAAGAAGTTAAATGGTAGCCATGATAAATATACTTTTGACAATTTCAATGAAGCAGTCTTATACATAAGGATCAGTTTCAAAAGAAGCAAAAACATAGATGATCTGGCTTAATTAGTAGGGGGTTACATAGCTATCTGTATCTAATATCATTAAATAAGAATTAATTTTAAAGTGGCGGGGGTGGTGGTGGTGTGATGAATTGGGAGATTGGGATTGACATATATACACTAATATGTATAAAATGGATAACTAATAAGAACCTGCTGTATAAAAAAATAAATAAAATTCAAAAAAAGAATTTAAATTATGATCATACATAAGACAAGTTTATAAATCTCAGTTTATGACAAAATTTATGATTAAATGTAAAGAAAAAACAATACTAAAGAGTATGAATAGAAGAAAAATTATGGTGCCTATTACAACCATTACCATTTAATTAAACATGAAAGGCATATAAAGAGAGTTTGTGATTGTATAGACAGGTTTACTATACGAACAAAGATGTATAAACTTATCCATTTTTCCTTCTTTCGTCAAGGAGGGCTCCTGAATTTTCAAGATTTTGGAAAATTTTGCTCAATTCCTCCAAATCTATGATTGATGGAAGTTCACTTCTTTTCTCCAACAGGACCACACTGATGCAATTTACCATCATCTCTCCTCAGAGTTTAGCAGTAGCTTTCTATTGAATTTCCTTGCAATAACTCTAGCTTCCCTCTCACATATCACCAGCACATCAGTTTGAAGGACAGCAACAGAGCTAACTGAATCATAATCCTACCACACAATGCAGTGATTGTGCTCCTAAGTATTTATTCAAATGATTTGAAAAGCATGTCCTCCCCAAAACCTGTACATGAAAGTTTGTGGCTCCTTTATCATCAGCAAAAACTGGAAGCACCCAAGATGTCCTTTAAAAGATGAATGAAAAAACAAATTGTGGTATATCCATACATTGGAATATAATTATTCAGTGATAAAGATAAATGGCTATCAAGACACACAAAGACACGGATGAAACTTAAATGCATATTGCTAAGTAAAAGAAGTCAATCTGAAAGAGCTACCGATTGTATAATTCTAGTTATATGAAATGTAGGAAAGGCAAAATTGTAGAGAGAGTAAAAAGATCAGTAGTCATCAGGAGTTTTCAGGAAGAGGAGTGTTAAACAGATTGAGCACAATGGGTATTCTAGGGTGGCAAAAATATTTTGTATAATGATGTAATGGTGGATATATGACAATATTAATTTGGAAAACTGTAGAACTCTACAGAAGAAAGATTGAACCTTAATGTATGCAAATTAAAAAAACAATTTTGAGGTCAAGGAATCCCAGGATGGGATGCAGAGTGTGATAAAATGATCTAAATGTACTAAAAATGTATAAAATTGCCTCACTGAGGGGATGGGAGAAAATGATGCTGACCTAAGTAACTTTGGACATGAGAGGAGTCTGTAAGGATTAGGGCAAAAGAAACTGTACATAAGTTCTGTACTCTAGTTCATAAAGTTGTTTCCCATGGGAATGTGGGTTAACATTATGAATGCTGCTCGAAATTCATACCGCAGTTGTAAAATTAAGTAAATGTGTGACAGATGGAAGCCAGGTTTTTCACTGTTGAGATAAGACATTACAAAAAAGCATAGGGAGAGCTTAGAATGATCCATGTGGTAATGGATTAGAGTTGGAGACATCACCATGAACTCAGGATTAGCTTAATATAAATACACATGGCTACATATAGAAATATTTATAGTTGTGTGTATACACAAGGGTTGGTATATATTTGCTTGCTCTGTCACCTAAGAGGGCTTAGAAACAACAACATTCCAGTAACAATGAGTGCATTTAGCACACAGATTTTGGTTGCTAATACCATCCTGCAATAACATCTCTCTTTGGAGAGATGGATGATTCTAGTACTGGGGCTGTGAATATATCAATGCATTATGAGCCTGGTGCATCTTTGAGTGTTAGAAAGTGAGGAAGTGTGAGAGGAAGGATGGAGGGAGGGAAAGGAAAGAAGGAAAGAAAAGGAAAACACAATGATGGGGGTACGTCAAAGGAAGAGACAAAAGAAGCTAACTAAAAGATTTCCTAATGGCCAAAGCTGAAACAACTTGAACAAAAAAATAAAAAACTAGTATTGGAGTATAACCCAAAGTATAAATTAAATATCCATATTACATCCTAATATAAATAAATGATGACATATATAAATAAATAAATAGGGGAGAAAGGACAGATCTCCTGTGCGGAAGTCCAGACATTTTATGTAGATACTCCACCACAAGAGAGTGAAACATAACTCCCCATACTTTAAGTTTGGGTTGCACGTAATGATTACCTTCTAAGGAGTACAAAATGGGAAAGGGAAAAAGTAATTTTATAGTGAGGAAACCTCACAAACACTACCTCAGCCATGCGAAGAAGGTAACATCAATAGTGGTAAGTCAAGTTGATAGTATATACCTTCGATATGATGTGATGAAATGGCATTTACCTCTATGGTCTTTCCCT
>NW_006792596.1:2999357-3114253 GCF_000442215.2 Lipotes vexillifer
CTTTCCCTAAAAACACATAGCCCCAGTCTAAGAGTGAGAACAAAAATCAAGCAAATCCCAATTGAGAGGCATTGTACAAAACACATGACCAGTTACCCACAAAATTGTCAAGATCACCAAAATCAAGGAACATCTGAGAATCTGTCACAGCCAAGGGGAACCTAAGGGAACAAGACAAGTAAATGTAATGTGGTATCCTGAATAGGTCCTAAATAGGAAGAGGACATTAGGTAAAAACTGAGGAAATACGAGTAAATTATATACTTTAATTGATAATAATGTACCGATATTGGCTCATTACTTTTAGCATATGTACCATAAGAATATAAGATGTTAATAACAGGAGAAGCTTGGTGTGGAGTTTTAGGGAACTCTTTACACTATATTCTCAATTTTTCTGCAAATCAACAACTATTCTAAAATAAAAATTTATTAAAAAAAATAAGAACAAGGGGTAAGGGGTATGTGAGGAGGCTGTGATTTTACCTAGGATTGTCATGATATTGTTGATCAATAAAGTGAGATTTGAGCACTTGGAGGAGGTGAGAGAGTTAGCCATGTGGAAATTGGGTTGAGGAGCATTCTAAGCAGAGGGATCAGTAAGGGCAAAGGCTCTGAGGCTGAGCATTCATATGTGTTAGAAGAACCCATGTGGCTAGTATAGAGTTACTAAGGGGAAAATAGCAGGAGAGATATCATGATTGGCCAGATTATACAGATCCATATAAAGATATAGATTATATAGGGCCTTGTAGGCCATTGAACAGACATTGCTTTTTACAGGGATGGAAATTAGATGTCATTGGAGGGATTTCAGCAGAGGATGGCGTGAACAAATACACTCTAGTTTTATAAAAGCATGTGGAGAGATACTTTGTATCAGTTCATGCCATCCTCTGCTCAAATCTACATCTTGATGGAAGTATTGTGGACACGATGGGAAGCATAGAAACCAGTTAGGTGATCATTGCTCTTATCCAGTTAAAAAATAATTGCCCCTGAGACCAGAGGTATAACATTGGGGGATATTGAGAAATGGCCCAATTCTGGACATATTTTGAAGATAGAGTCAAAACATTTACTGATGAATTGGATGTGGAATGTGAGAAAAAAGAGCAATCAAAGATATATAGTAAGTTTTTATAGTAACTTATAGTAAGTTATATATAGTAAGTCTAAAAAATTCGAAGTCCACTATGGAAAAGGGATGGAGATTCCTCAAAAACTTAGGAACAGTGTGACCCAGCTATTTCACTTCTGGCTGTTTACTTTAAGAACATGAAAACACTAATTCAAAAAGATATATTCACCCCTATGTTAATTGCAGCATTATTTACAATAGCCAAGAGATACATTCACCCCTATGTTAATTGCAGCATTATTTACAATAGCCAAGATAAGGAAATAACCAAATGTCCACTGATGCATGAATGGAAAAAGAATATGTGGTACAGACACACACACACACACACACACACACACACACACACACACTGGAATACTACTAAGCCATAAAAAAGAATGAAATCCTATCATTTGTGATAACATGGATAGGCCTTGAGATATTATACTATGTCAGGTGTAGTAAGACAAATATCATGATTTCACTCACATGTGGAATCTAAAAAGAAATGAAATACAATGAAAACAAACTCCTAGGTACTCACAGATACCGAAAACAGATCAGTGGTTACTAGAGGGGAAGAGGGTTTTGGGAAGTGGGTAAAATGGGTGAAGGGGGTCAACTGTATGGTAACTATAGTTGACTTGTGGTGGTGAGCACTCTTGAGTGTATACAGCTATTCAACTATAATGCTCCATACCCAAAATTTATTAAAAAAAAAAAAAAGAAAATGGAAAAAAAATAGTGATGATCAATAAGTGAAATGCATGTCATTGTTATTATGGGGGTTGCCTTGATTGATAATAATAAGCTTAAGGGTAAGATCATGTGAGTATGTGACTAAGGCCAAGATAATTCGAAGGTAAATTAAGGAAATGAGGAGCCTGGGAGTTACCTGGATCAAGGTAACCAAGTCACCAAAAATTAAGACTGACGTAATGTGGATAGAGTGACAGTGAGCTAGGAACAGACATCTTTGGAACACACAGGTTGAATAATTGGGATCTGAAAATGACTGTAAAAAATGAAGAGTAGTAAGTGACATACCCAATGGATGTGAGATTCAAAGCTGGGTGTTTTTAAAAGACAGATTGTAGAATCTTATAAAAACAGCAAAGAGGGTCAAAGGATCACTAGCACACCTCCCAGCCCAACAATCACATCAATGCCTTCTACCTCCCTAGAGCACTGTGGGGGGAAACAATGTCCTCAGGAAGAAGCCAGGTACTTTTTTAGCACAAGAAAATAATAGAAACTTTCAAAGAGGTTGAGAAAGCAGAATATTTTGCTGCTGACAGTCTTTGAATTCCATAGGGCATAGTTGAAGAATTTCTGAAATTGAGGAGAGGTATGATAAGGATATAAAATAGGAGATGCTCAGAGCTTTACGTTGATTAGGTTATCTGGGTGTCTGTGGTTTCTAAGGGTGAATGCATAATAGGAAAAAAGGGCATAATGAGATTTTTTTCCGAGTGGGTTCAATGCTGAGGATGGTACTCAGACTGACAGTTGAGGGGTAGGAATTGTGGATGTCTAGGCTCCCTCTTCATTCCTGTTAATGGAAACAAGTTGCTCTGAGGAAAGCTGTATGTGGATATCCTGCTTGATCCCAAATGATGCAAGTAAAAGCTTTAAGGGAGTTGAAATCTTGTTTCTAGAGTGTGAAGCCTAAATTTGACCTAGACCAGCCCAAGGCCGGATTCCTCATCCTCTTACCTTAAATAACTCCATTTCACACTCTGGACTCTCATCTTGTACCATTTATGCTGATGACTCTCAAGGTTATATGTTCAACCTTGACCTGTTCCTGGAACTTCAGACTGTTTATCAAACTATACACTGGACATCTTTGCTTGAAAGTCCTAGGGGTATTTCCAACTTTAATTGTGCAGAACAGAGCGTCGGTTGTTCTCTTCAAATGCTTCTCTTTCATTTTCCACATTTCAGTCATGTTTCAAGACAAAAAATTGGGATCATCCTTGTTTCCTCCTTCATTTCAGCCTGAGGTATCAGCACACCCTCTATCAGCCTGAGGTCAATCTCCTCGTGTTCATCGAAACTGTAATCTAAACAATCATTGTTTCCCACCTAGACTGATTTAGCATCCTCGTAACTAATCTTCTGATCTTGCCCCTACAGGATCCATTTTATATCAAGAAGCCAAGCTGATGTTTTAAAAATAAAATTAGGTGATTTCTTGCTCTGTTCCTTATTCTCAGCCCCATTCCCACCCATCAGCCCACACTCTTCAAAGGCTTCAGATCACTTTGAGAATACACTGAGTTCCTTACCCCAGTCTGCGTGTCCCTGTGTGATCCAGCTCCTGCCTCTTTCTCCAGTGTCACATCCTGCCCCCTTCTCTCCCGCTCATTATGTTTCAGCCACATTGATCTTTTCTCTGTTCTTTGTAAGTTAAGCTTGTTACTTTCCTAAGGTCATCCACAAGCTGTTTCGGTGCATGAAATGCTCTTCCCCTTGTTCTCATCATGAATAGCTCTTTCTTACCTATTTTTTTTCCACTAATCACTTCTTCAGGAAAGCTGTTTTCCTTGGACTTTGAATTTCACTAGAGAACTTGCCATATCCATCATTTCAGCCTGTTTTAACTCTCTGAAACATAGCTAATACTACCTGACATTGACTTGCCCAGAGAAGTTTTCAGTTATGTTCACTACTCTTAGTCCCAACATATGAACAGCAATCTAGTTAGAGGTCATTGTATATTCACTTAACTAACGAGCAAATGAATGAATGACAGATGAATGGCCCTTGACCATAATTACCTCTCTCTTCGCATTCTAACCACCCCCCGCTCCAGCCCCAGTGGGCTTCCTTTAAGGGCATTTTAAGGTGCATTTTAGCTCTCTTCTGTATCAGGGCCTTTCACATGTTGTTCTCTCTTGTAACACTTTTCCCCTCTATTCCTCCTCACCTAGTGAGCCTATATTTGTACTTCAGATTCCAGCTCAGATATCCCTTCTTCAGGGAAATCTTTTCTGTATAACAAGGGAGATGTTTCATTATAAAGTTTCATAACATCCAGCACTATTATTTTGAAGGACTTAGCCATAGTTTCTTTTTTCAGTTTTTTAATTCTCATATTTCTCCTCAGCAAAACTGTAAGCTCCTCAGGGTCAGGACTGTACCTGTTTTTGCACTTGCTTCTCTCCTCATCTACTAGGCAGCTATGTGGGCTTGCTCAAAAATATTAATTCGATCTCTTTATCTCATTTAATTGCCTAAATAAAAATGAAAATTTGAAATCCCGTAAAAGCAGTCAATAAGTACTTTCTCAGCCAGAGCTTACCTGTTTCCCTCCACAACCTGTGACTGAGCTAAGTCAACAATTAGGGCATTTCCAGCTCTAATGGACCATGGATAACAACCACTTGGTTTAGCTATCAGCTCCCAAAAAGACAAGTGGAGGGCAAACAGTAATTAAATGGCATAGCTGTACCAACAGTCCAGGAATCCTTGTCCACAGCTGGGTGCCTCCTATAATAGCTGGCAGGAAGGTGCTGGAGGTAATAAGATGGAGCTGCCTTGCATGTTGAGGGCCCTGTGTTCATTCTCGTGGCAGACCAGGAATTTCTAAGGCATGTGAATTTTACTCCTTTCACTGTGTCTTTAGTTGCCAAAATGTAGGTCCAATATTTCTATTTCTATCCCTTATTCTATCCTTTGTTTCTTGATCAAGTCGTATTTTAAAGAAAACTCAGAATAGAGTGGAAATGGGAGCTCCACCTCTTTTCCAGAACATGCCATCTAGCTGCTTCTGGTTCTACTACATTCTGATAGATTTTGTTATGTTTAATGAAATGTGATAATTAATAACTAATCAGTCTTTTAAAAATATCAGTAGAAATAAATAATGTTTGACCTCGTATTTTCTGCCACTTTGATTTTCTTTAAATCATTGTAAGCCAGGAAAATACAAACTAGGGCAAGCTACTATTTCCACTGAAGAGCTCTGGAGACCTGTTTAGGAATTCTGAGTTACTGGAGCTCTCTTTGGCATCAGGAAATGGGTTTGGAACGGATCAATAACTATTTTATTTTGAAAAAAAATTTTTGGCTTTGTCTCACCTCAGAACAAAATAATATCTATATATAAAATGAGAACTCCACCAGATGCCAACCTTTTGGTGCACCCAGCACATGCCAACCACTATTCTAGGCACTTGCCATGTGTTGCTTCAGTTAATCTTCACAACCACTTTATATATTTGTATTTTTCTTATAACAAATTTGAAGCTCAGAGAAAAATAAATCTCTTGCCAAAGTAAGTGCCAAAAGTGAAATTTGAACTCCATCTCAGTTTTTCTGCATGAACAGAATGTCAAAAGAAAAACAAGCTAAAAACACTAAGATTAAACAATAACCTTTGCTAACATAATTGACATCCACTGAACGAGAACAAACAAACATTATGATAAGCAAATGGGAGAGTTAGGGGGTTTATTTTCAAGACACTCTTGGTATGCATGAGCTAGATAATTCCAATTTAGCAGTTACAGTGGTCAGAGAAGACCTACTGCTTTCTTTACCTTGCAATTCAAGAATATTGTGAGATAAAATATCAGATGTTCTAACTGTGAAGTTTCTAAACATCCTGCTGTTGTCAATGGTGAACACCTTCACGGTTGACTGCTGCAGCTTCATCCATCTGTACCTAGATAATATTTGATGTGGGATTTATGGTCAGGTATTGGGCTACAATTTGCTTGTAGTTACTGATATAATTCCTGCCAAAGACAAACTTACAGGGTAAATGACAGTAAACAATAGTAATAGAGATTATCATTCAGCATGCATTTTGTTTGGTGTTTATGATGATTCAGATGAAACCTACAGAGACAGTTCTCAGCTTCTCTGTTCTATATTCTCCTCATAACTAGCTTTACATGCAAACAAAGTATGGTCTCAAACCTGGATGGATTCTAGGACCAACACTGACCTAAGATAACTTTATGTAGCATTATGTCATCCTGAAGATTTCTAATATTACAATATTAGATGTTACAGCTCTACAGTGCATTCAGTAAGCAGTTGAATTATTTTTGGAATTATTGTGCAAAAATATAACTTATGGTTTTGGTGGAATGATTGAGCTTTAAGTGAAGCATAAAAAAAGTGAAGGCTTTAATTTGCATATGTTTGAGTCTCAGAAGTACTTAAGAGTGTAGCATAATTTTGTTCATGCCCTTTGGTTATTATTTGCTTCAACTTTCAATAAAAGCCTTTAAATCCAAGTATCCAAATATATTATACAGTTTTAGGAATTAAAGTAAATACTTACTGGCCCAGGAATTGACAAACAGATTGGTGAAACAGAATAGAAATTCTGAAACAAACAAAAAACAGACAGGAATCTAATGTGTGATAAAGTTTTTTATATATATGAAGAGCTCTTACAAATCAATAAGAAAAAGATGAACAAACACTAGCATAGAAAAATGCCAATGGACATGAGTAAGAATTTACAAAAGTTTACATATGTAGGACCAGTAAGTATGGAAAAGAGTCAACCTTAGTAAAAATTGAATATATGCAAATTAAACCTATCAAATACTATTTTTACTTGTACAACTCAGTACAGATTTAAAAACCTATACTTATTGATAAAGCTATATGTAAATGGATACTTTCATGCCCTATCAGTGAGAATATAACAGTGCGAATTTGAAGTTTAATTTGGAATAACAATCAAAATCCTTAAAACAAGAATAATATCTGGCATAACATTTTAGTTGACCCATGTTCAACTCTGAAACCTGGACAGACCCTAATATAGGGCACAAGATAAGGATGTTTACTCACACCCCTTTTAGTCAACATAGTACTGGAAGCTTTAGACATTGTCATAGGCAAGAGACAATAAATAAAAGGCATGTAGTTTGTAAAGGAAGAAATAAAATGGCTCCTATTGTAGATGGTATGACTGCCTGTGTAAGAAATCCCAGGGTATCTACAAAATACTCCTAGAACTAATAAATTAGTTCAGAATAAAGATCGATAAAAATTATTCACAATCTATATACTGACAATGAACATGAAGAAAATGAAATTAAAAACACAGTACCATTTACAGTTTCTCCAAGGAAATGAAATTCTTAGGTATTCATGTATCAAAACATGTATAGAATCTGTATGCTGAAAACTAAAAATTGTTTATAAAAGAAATGACAAACCTAAATAAATGGAGAGATATGTGTTCATGGATTGGAAGAATCAACATAAGATGTAAATTCTCACCAAACTCATCTACAGGTTTAATGCATTTCCTATCAAAATCTTATTAGCAAGTTTTTAAAAATAAATATACACACACGTATTCTAAAATGTGTATAAAATGGCACAGGCCATAGAAGAGCTAAAAAAATAACAAAAAAAATGGAAGAAATTAGTCAACCCAATATTTCAGATTATTCTGTAGCTACAGTAATCCACATATTGTGCTGTGGTACTGATGAAGGTATAGATATATAGGTGAATGGAACAAAATAAAGAGCCTAGAAATGGACCCACACAAATATCCTCAATCCATGTTTTTATAAAGGTGCAGAAGCAATTCAATGGAGGAAGGCTTTTCATCAGATGGTACTGGAGTAATGGTATTGGGCATCACATAGTGGAAAATAAATGTCCTAAACCTTATATTTATACAAAATTTAACTCAAAATGGATCATTAATGTAAAAATATAAAACTTACAGAAAAAGACATGAGAAAATATTCAGGAATTGGGACTAGATAAAGAGTTCTGACTTGATACCAAAAGTATTATACATAAAAGTAAATATTCACATATTGGACCCAATAAAAATGGAAAACTTTTGCTCTGTGAAAGCCAGTATGAAAGGCATGAAAAGCTGCATACTGGGAGAAAATATTTACAAACTGCATATTTGACCAAAAACAAGTGTCTAGAATATATGAAAAACTTATAAAACTCAATAGTAGAAAGACAACCAATTCCATTAGAAAATGGGCTAAAGAAGACATAAACAGACATTTTGAGGAAGAGAATGTACAGAGGGCAAATAAGATGTTCAATATTGTTAGTCATCAAAGACATGCAAATTAAAACCAAAATGAGACATTAGTACATACCTGTTAGAATGGCTAAAATAAAAAATTATAATGGCACCAAATCATGACAAGGATGCAGAGAAAGTGAATCACTTATACGTTGCTAGTGGAAGTGTAAAATGGTACAGCTACTCTGGAAAATTGGCAGTTTCTTATAAAAGTAAACGTGTAATTACCATACAACCTAGCATTTGCAATCTTGGATATTCGTCCCAGAGAAATGAAACTTATATCCACATAAAAATCTGTATATGAATGTTCATAACAGTTTTATTTCTAATAGCTAACAACTGAAAACAGTCCCTATGTTTTTCAACGAGTGAAAGATTAAACTGTGTTGTATACATATCATGGAATACTAGTCAGCAATAAGAAGGAATGAACTATTTGATACATGCAACAATTTGTATAAATTCCCAAGGAATTATGCTGAGTGAAAAAAAACAATCCCACAAGTTTACATACTCTTGATATATGATTCCATTTATATAACAGTTTTGAAGTGAGAAAATTTTAGAAATGAAGAAGAGATTAGTGTTAGTGAGGGGTTAGGGACAAGGTGGAACAGAGAAAGGTGAAAGTAGTTATAAAAGGGCAACTCAAGAAGTCCTTGTGGTGATGGGACTTTTCAGTATCTTTACTGAGGTGCTTGTGTTACACAGACATATACAAGTGACAAAATTTTATAGACCTAAATACACATATAAATGAGTATAAGTAAAACTGGAAAATCTGTATAAAATAGGTTGATTATATCAATGTTAATATCCTGGTTGTGGTATTGTACCATTGCTTTGTAAGATGTCACCATTGTGAGAAACTGGGTAAAATGTGCATGGAATCTTTCCATATCATTTCTTACAATTATATGTGAATCTACAATGATATCATTGAAAATATAAATGAAAAAATCACAAGCATGTCAAGAAACACAGGAACCATCTTGAAGGGACTGCCACTGGCCAAATCTAGGACAATAAGAGCATCAAAAAATAGTTATAATAATGATAAAAACTCATTAAAAATGTAATTACTCATGAGCCATACTGATACAAATAAATATATGGGGAGATGGAAAAGCTTTTCATTGTAGTAGAATGCCAACTAATAAATACACAGAGTATGGACGCTAAAACATAATTTTTTTCTAAGGAATGTGATATTTACATGATTTCCTCCTAAATTGCTTATTAATTACAAAAGGAAAATAGTAACTTTATAGTGGAGAAACCTGGGGGATACCACTAAAAAAGTGATCAAATCTAGAATCACCAATATTGGAACAAAATGACATAAAGTGCCTTCTTATAAATGCACATAGAAATATACTTCTGCATTATTCCTGCCAACAATACAAAATCTAAATTTAGTCACAAGGAATACGTAAATGCAAGTTGAGGGACATGCTATACGGACTACATGTTCCCAACTCACAAGGTGTCCATGACAAGAAACAAACGCTGAGAACATATTTGATAATAAAGGACACTAAAGAGCCATGACAACTAAATCCAGGGTTGGCCCTGAATTTGATCGTGGTTCAAGAAAAGATAGCCATAAAGAAAATTTATTGGAACAGTTGATGACATTCAATATGGATTATGTTTTAGACAATAATTTTGTATCATTGGAATGTTTTGATTTCAAAACTGTACTTTATGAAAGATAACATCTTTATTCTTAGGAAATACATACGGAAGTATTTAGGGACAGAGGGGTTTGGTTTCTCTAATGTATTCTCAAATAGCTCAGCAAAATATAATAACATATATATATGAGTATATAGGAGGAGAGAGGAAAAGAGACAGGGACAGAGGGAGGGAGGGAAGAGGAGAGAGAAATTTGAACAATTGCTGCTAATACGGTTAAAAAGTCTATGGGAATTAGAATACTCTTGCACCTTTTCTGTAAGTTAAAAATTATATCAAAATAGGAACATACTAAAATGTGAGATATTAGACAGTGGAATATTATAAAACCATTAGAAGTTCTGTAGCAGAAACATATCTGTTGTCATGGACGTGTTCTCAAGTATATTTTAAAAATGAAAGGTAGCATGCTATGGTATAATGCACATACAGAATTTGAATACACATTTGGTATTCAGTGATTTGGGGATAAAATACACTTTTCTGTTATTTCTTTTCCTTTTGCTTTTTTCTTCTTTGATTTCTCTGTAAGAAATACATTTTTCTTTTATGATAAAAATAATTTAAAATTATCTTGAAATACCCTTTCAAGTACAAAATGCACAACACCCTTCAGTATACGTTATCCTAGGAACAAATTATTTTTTAATGTGTTATTCTAAGCTGTCATTATAAGTATGGAACCTATCAAACTTTAGAATGGAGAGCATATTCAGTTGTTTACTGGTATTAACTGAGTGTATTTATTCTACCGGCTATCTAGTTTTCTCCTCTTGATTGACTAGGGCTATGTTGGTATGACATTAAGACAGAAGAAAAAAAAAAAAGATTGTGCTAAGTCTAAGATAAATCTCCATAGAAACCAGGGTTACAAAAAGATACATAAACGCACACCCATACGCACAAATCAGCAACGAATTTAAACCACTTATTCGTGACATATGAAATGGAATAACTAAATGAATTCTTAAAATTCCAAACTCTCAAACTAATATATGAAACAATCAAGATTAGTGTTTACAAAAGAAATTTTGCATTGTTCAAGAAAGTGCTAGCATGCTACAGTTAATTTCAAGTATACAAATTATACAGTGTTAAAAGAGAAGTCCCAGTACCAAATGGGATTTGAATTATCATTTTTTGGGTAAATGGAATAATAATTCACTTATTATTTTTTATGAATATGTTAATAAAATTTTAACAACTGCCAAATCCCTTTTGTAATGACATATTTTAAGTCAGGTGTAAGAATATATGATAAAGGTATGCTGTCCTTTTACCAGAAGGTCACAGTTCATCCCCAGTGCATTATTGTCCTCATCAATGCATAAAAAGTAGTAAGTTATAGAGCTATCAAGCACTCAGCAAAGAATTTACACATGAAAATTTAAGAGTGACAGTCCACTAAACAGTGGCAGAAATCTGTAAAGATATTGAATGACTGAAACCATAAGTTTATCTTTACAGAACTTCTTTAAATTGCAGTTTTATACAACCAGCATAATGTAACTCTTTTATGCAAAACATTTATACTCTGCAGCCTTCACATTAAATTATTCTTGTTTCCACTAGGTAGTTCTTAAACTGAAAGTTCCTGCTGTAATAATTGATATAAGACCCTGCATTTTCTACCTTTTTGCTATCGCTGAGCAGAGCAAACCAGAATTGCTGTTTGCTAGCAATATAAACAACCTCTGTGATAGTACCTTAATCATTTTCTTTCCTTTGACTTTCTGAACCAATTAGGCAGTGACCTTGCACTTTATTTTCTTCCAATAATTATGTCAAATTATATAGACGAAAGAGAGGTATCTATTTCAGAGTATGCAAAACACACACAGGGTTTCCCTGGTGGCGCAGTGGTTGAAAGTCTGCCTGCCGATGCAGGAGGCACGGGTTCGTGCCCCGGTCCGGGAGGATCCCACATGCCACGGAGCGGCTGGGACCGTGAGCCATGGCCGCTGAGCCTGCGCGTCCAGAGCCTGTGCTCCGCAACGGGAGAGGCCACAGCAGTGAGAGGCCCGTGTACCGCAAAAAAAAAAAAAAACCACACACACACACTAACCCCCATCAAGCAGAGAAATTGGATTATTAATCCTATCACTATATTCTTCACATATAAATAAGTAAAATTTAATGACTCTAGTGAAATAAAAAGAACTTAAAAGAATCAATTATTTGTTTAAGCCAGACAGTGGAGGAGACAGGAAAATGGAAAAGTGAATCAAGTTATAAAATTGTGTAAAAGAGAAACCTATTTTACAAATAAGCTATGTGATAAAATTTAGAATATAGGAGGAATAGTTAAAATTTAATGTGGTTTCTAAGCAGCTTGAGATATTGAACTTATTTTTACCTTCCCATGGAAATACAAAGACAATAAATCTAGGTTATAAGAGAACCAGTGAAAACTATCATCATTAGCAGCTATTTACTGCGCACTGTCTATGTGCATAGATTCACAATTAGGGTCATTGAGCAAAAGCAGGTAAGGTAAGGGTGACGTTGGAAAATTTCAACATAGTGAAAAAAATTAGTAAACAAACAACTACAAGTTATCTTTTGTGTTCAAACCCGTATTTCAAACAAGGCATTTTGCAGAGTGGGGAGTACAAAGGGGGAGCTGATGACTTGGTTTATATGACTAGTGCATGATTAACGTGCTTTCGAGGTATGAGCTCATGCTTGGGGTACAGCTTCATGTAGCACACAAATTTCAGATCTGTATCTTTGTCTTCTATTCTCATCAGCATTTTTACATGGAAAGGATGATTATAGTTCTCAATTCCATTATGAGTCATCTCCTACTGTTTTTTTACCACCTATTCCTATCCTTCATTATTCAAAAATATTCTTATACACACATGTCATTCCTTCAATCTGCTTTTTAATGTATGGTTTTATCAGATAGCAAAATTTTATTTTCCCAATTTAGAATAATAATCTCTTATCATTGGAAGTTGACTTCAAATTTCTTCCATACATAGAATTTTTTCTATAACAATAATAATATTTAAAATATTACTACTCTTGATAATTATGACGCCCCCCTCAGTAATGACATCTTAGTACTGTAATTCTCCATGGGTGATGGGAAAATGATATGCCTCTCTCAAATGCAATGTCACTCAGTCAACCAGAATCATATATTTTTAGGATGGGAGTATAAGAGATACTATTAAAGAACCAGGTTACAGTAACAACCTATAAAGGAAAAGAATCTGAAAAAGAATACATATATATAATAGAATATATATATATATATATATATATATATATATATATAAAACTGAACCACTTTCCTGTATACCTGAAACTAACACAACATTGTAAATCAACTATACTTCAATTAAAAAACAAAAACAAAAACCCAAGTGCTTACTGGCAATTTTGTGTGTAAAATATTGAAAGAGCAATCTCTTCAGAATGGAGGTACTTATGTTTATGTGTCTTAGTGCAACTGTTAGAAAAGTATTGTACAGTGTGGCATTGTTCAATGAGTTCCCTTTTGTCAGAGAGTTTAAAGAGCCTTTCTCTTGCCAGGGGTAGCATTCAGACTACAGACACAGGAAAATGATAAATGGAAAACAATAAATGCAAATAAAGAAAAAAGAGAATCAGGTTACATGATCATAGAGATCACTTCATTTTTTCAATACAAAATTATAAATGTAATGGTGTAGTTTTCCTATTCCCTATGATATTTCCACTTTTTCTACATCTTTGAATTCCACCAGAGTATATGATAGATATAGGATCATTGGCATACTAGCTCACCTATGCATTTATCAAAACCTGGGAAAAATTTCATCTCATATGTATAAAGATCAGAAATTTCTGTTTTTCTATGTAAGTAATATTATAAATTCTCATGGAAGGTGAAGAAATTTGGTTTTATTCTTTAAAAGGTGACTCATTTGTTTTTAAAGTTTTATTGGTGTATAGTTGATTTACAATGCTGTGTTTAATTTCTACTGTACAGCAAAGTGACTCAATTATGCATATATATATTCCTTTTCATATTCTTTTCCATTGTGGTTTATCACAGGATATTGAATATAGTTCCCTGTGTTATACAATAGGACCTTGTTGTTTATGCATCCTATGTATAATAGTTTGCATCTGCTAACCCCAAACTCCCAATCCTTTCCTCCCTCACCCCCCTCCCCTTTGGCAGCCACAAGTCTGTTCTCTATATTTGTGAGTCTGTTTTTGTTTCATAGATATGTTCATTGGTGTCATATTTTAGAGTCCACACGTAAGTGATATCATATGATATTTGTCTTTCTCTTTCTGATTTACTTCGTTTAGTATGATAATCTCTAGGTCCATCCATGTTGCTGGAAATGGCATTATTTCATTCTTTTTAATGGCTGAATGATATGCCATTGTATATATATACCACCTCTTTATTCATTCATCTGTCAATGGACATTTAGGTTGTCTCCATGTCTTGGCTATTGTAAATAGAGTTGCTGTGAGGGGTTCATGTATCTTTTTGAATTATGGTTTTGTCTGGGTATGTGCCCAGGAGTGGGATTGCTGGATCATATGGCAACTCTATTTTTAATTTTTTGAGGAAGCTCCATACTGTTTTCCATAGTGGCTGTACCAATTTACATTCTCACCAACAGTGTGGGAGGGTTCCCTTTTCTCCGCATCTTCTCCAGCATTTGTTATTTGTAGACATTTTAATGAGGGCCATTCTGACTGGTGTGAGGTGGTACCTCACTGTTGTTTTGATTTGCATTTCTCTACTGATTAGTGATGTTGAGCATCTTTTCATGTAAGGTGACTCATTTTGTTTGCTCATAAAGAAAAGGCATTGTTGAAATTTTTTTCATATTGTGTTATTCTTTTCCTGCATTTTTTTCAGTATATGGGCAGTTCTTACATTTAATGCTGTTAGTGAATTCTTTTCAACTGCTAAAGCATCATAACCCATAGACACCCTAAGGCCTTTCTACTGTGAATGCTTTAGTTCTAAAAGATCATTTTCCATGATAATAACATTTTTAGCTATTGCAATGCTGGAAAGTACTCTGGAGGCAAACTTTCATTTTACAGATGACAGATTTGGCCTCAGAAAAATAAAGTAACTTCCCTAAGGTCATACAGATAATAAATTAGTGGCGTGTTCAGGACTAGCATTGAAATGTATTGCCCCACATCCTACTGTTCATTCCATTATACCAGTATTTTCAAAACATTTCTAGACAAAGTTTGACATACATATCCAAACTCTGTCTTCCTTGGTTTTACATTTTTGGGGTTTTCAGAGATGCTCAATAATAGTTGTTTAGAAATGCTTTGGGGGCCTAGAAAAAGTATGAATTTGTGTCTCTGCCTCTTTCTAGCTTGACCTAGCCTGCAGAGACTTTTAGGGGCTTAGATTTTAGTCTAAATTAAATGGGAAGGCATGGGAGGTTAACGCAGGTGATTAATACATTTGTCATTAGCCCTTGAGAATATTACTCTGCTTGATGAAGAGGAAGAGGTCTCTTAACCAAATTGCACTTCAGTGAATATATATATAAATATCTGAGTTCCAGGAAGTTCTAAGTTGCTATGAATTCATTTAAAAATCATTACCTAGAGATTCAAGATAGTATGTGAGTGGTTGCAGAGGAGGACTGGTTGGGGGAGCGGTGGTCAGAAGCTGTTGGCAAAATGTATCTACTCCTAGGGCCAACCTTGTGAACATCCAAGGGAGATAATTATCCACTTTGGTCACCTAAAAATGTCTTCTTGACTCTGGAAAAACAAGATATATGTATGCAGATTATTTTCACATTTACACTATGCAGAAATACCAGTGGTTGGCTATTATCACAATGGCAAAGATTATAAAAGGGTGGTGCTAATGTGAGTGACCCATTTAAAATATACTTTAAGAAATTATCAGCTTCTGAGTAACAGGTTAAACATTACAATTCAATGGATATAAATGTGTTTACAGTAGAAATAAGTTATATAAAATTTGGAGGTGATGGCTATAAGAATAAGGCTTAGAAAGACTAATAGAGTAAAATAAAATAAAAACCCCAAGGTTTAGAAAAGTAATAGGCATGCAGAGAAAGGAGAGATGCAACCCTATTAATTAGAAATTGCATATAAATTGATAAGAGAATATCATATCAAATTTATCTGCTTTACACAGTGTGCTCTATGGTTTTAGTTTTTCTCACTACAATTTAGACACGCAACAAATATACACTGAGCTTTGGCTATGACCCAGAAACAGCTTAATGCCACATATAGTGGTGAAAAAGAGTTGACCTCTGCCTTCACAGAGCATTCGTCATGTTGGGAGCACATAACAATAAGCAGGTAAAAGAGTTAAATAAATAGAAATTTGACATAGGAAAGGGTATTAAAGTTGGGCATTAGGATAGAGAATAACTTAGGGACTAGAGTAAAGGATGCTTTAGGTTTTTAAGGAAGGATTCTTTGAGAAGACAGTTTTTGATTTGAAACCTAATGGTCAATAAAATATCATGGAAAATGGCGTTCCTGGCAGAGAGAATAGAAAGAACCAAGGCCACCGAAGTGGGAAAGAGGTTCTAAGCAGAGTCATACCTTAAATATCTAGACCCAATTTTTGAATTAAAGGATTAATAGTGTCAAACTTGATTAACTGAAAAACAACTCCTTACTTAGGAAAAATCATGGGATTAGTATCATTTTTCATTTCATTATAGCTCTGATGCTTTCATCAGTAAAGTGGACAACTAGTCTTTTCATAATACTATTTTTAGTACTGAGGTTATCTGTGGTAAAGTGACAGAGTATATTTAATTTGCCATTTTCCCACTATTAGGTAGGTTCCCTGGGAATGGTTATGTATTGGTTACTGTATTCCAGAGGCTAGCATAAGGCATGCCTCAAGATTCTCAAGTTCATATGTTCACAGAAAACCATTTTTATATGCCTTAGGTAAAAACTGCTAAAATCTCAAATCATTGAAATAAGTCATATGGTAGTAAAATAATATCTTGATTCAGCATTTAAAAAAATCAGATTCAAGTATGTGATCTGTCACTGTAGACCATAATTTTGACCAAAGGCAAGTCTATTAATAGAGAAAGGAAAGGGCTTTCCCGATTCTCCTCTTTTGTAAATAAGACGGTAGATCATGAAATATCACCAAAGGGTTGTTGGATTATGTTTTTAAAAAGGGCATTATATAGCTAGGCTAACTAAGAAAAAAAGACTTAATATCAAAAATGAAAGAAAGGGTTAGATCTCATGGACATTAAATGAATAATAAAGGAATGCTATGCAACTCTATGCCCACAAATTTGATAACCTAAATAAAAAATGGACCAATTCCTTGAAAGAGACAAACTGTCAAAGTCACATGAAATAGACACTTTGAATAGAAATTGAATCAATAATAAGTAACTTTCCAAACCACAAAGTACCAGGGCTAGATGGGTTCAGTGGTGAATTCTACCAAATATTTAAGGAAAAATTATACCAATTTTCCACAGTTTCTTCTTGACAAAAATCCAACACACTTTCATGATAAAAACTCTCAGCTAACTTGGAATAGAGGGAAACTTACTCAACTTGATAAAGAATATGTGCAAAATCCCTACAGCTAACATCATACTAATTGGTAAGAATCAAGAGGCTTTTCTGCTAAGATCAGTAACAAGGCAAGGATTTCCCCTCTTATCACCATAAGCATCATATTACAAAGTATAGCTAATGCAATAAGACAAGGAAATACAAGGTAAACATTGGGAAGGAAGATATAAAACTGTCTTTGTTCCTAGGTGACATGATAGTTTATGTAGAAAACCCAAAAGCTTCAACAACAACAATAAAAATCCTGGAACTAATAAGTAATTAATTATAGGAAGGTTGCAAGATACAATGTTAACATACAAAAGTCAATTGCTTTCCTATATACCAGAAATGAACAAATGGGATTTGAAATTAAAACAAACAAAAAACCAATATCATTTACATTAGCATTCCCCAAACTGAAATACTTATTCATAGATCAAACGAAATATGTATAAAATCTATATGAAGAAGATATCACTACTCTGATGAAAGAAATCAAAGAAGAACTAAATAAATGCAAAGATAGTCTGGATTCATGAATAGAAAGCCTCAACATTGTCAAGATGTCAGTTCTTTCCAGGTTCTTCTATAAATTCAATGAAATTGCAACAAAAATCCAACAGAGGTATTTTATGCATATCAGCAAGTTGATTCTAAAGTTTATGTGGAAAGGCAGAAAACCCAGAATAGCCAACACAATATTGAAGAAAGAGAACTGACACTACTTGTCTTCAAGACTTCTTATAAAGCAACAGTAATCAAGGAAGTGTGGTATTGTGAAAGAATAGATACATGTATCGATGGAACAGAATAAAGAGTTCAGAAATAGACTCATATAAATATATAGTCAATTGACCTTTGATAAAGGAGCAAAGGTAATAAATGGAGAGAAGTTCATCTTTTCAACAAATGGCACTGGTCCAATTGGACATCACATGCAAAAAAGATGAATCTAAACACAGACCTTACACCACTTAACAAAAATTAACTCAAAATGGATTGCAGACCTAGATGTAAAATACAAAACTGTGAAACTCCTAGATGATAATATGGGAGAAAAATCTAGATAACTACTGGGTTTTGTGGTTGACGTTTTAGATACAACACCAAAGGCACAGTTCATGAAAGAAACAACGGATAAACTGGGTTTCATTAAAATTTAAATTTTCTTCTCTGCAAAAGACAATGTTAAGAGAATAAGAAGACAAGCCACAATCTGGGATAAAGGTCTCATGGGAACCCTCTTGCACTGTTAGTGGGAATGTAAATTGATACAGCCACTATGGAGAACAGTATGGATGTTCCTTAAGAAACTAAAAAGAGAACTACCATATGACCCAGCAATCCCACTACTGGGCATATACCTGAGAAAACCATAATTCAAAAAGAGTCATGTACCACAATGTTCATTGCAGCTCTATTTACAGTAACCAGGACGCGGAAGCAACCTAAGTGTCCATCGACAGATGAATGGATAAAGAAGATGTGGCACATATATATAATGGAATTACTCAGCCATAAAAAGAAATGAAATTGAGTTATTTGTAGTGAGGTGGATGGACCTAGAGTGTGTCCTACAGAGTGAAGTAAGTCAGAAAGAGAAAAACAAGTACCATATGCTAACACATATATATGGAATCTAAAAAGAAAAAAAAAGGTTCTGAAGAACTTAGGGGCAGGACAGGAATAAAGACACAGACATAGAGAATGGACTTGAGAACACAGGGAGTGTGATGGGTAAGCTGGGACAAAGTGAGAGAGTGGCAGTGACATATATAGACTACCAAATGTAAAGTAGATAGCTAATGGGAAGCAGCCACAGAGCACAGGGAGATCATCTCGGTGTTTTGTGTCCACCTAGAGGGGTGGGATAGGGAGGATGGGAGGGAGACGCAAGAGGGAGGAGATATGGGGATATATGTATATGTATAGCTGATTCACTTTGTTATAAAGCGGAAACTAACACACCATTGTAAAGCAATTATACTCCAATAAAGATGTTAAAAAAAAAGACAGAAATAAAATATATATACAAAGAACTCATTTAAAATATACAAAGAACTCAATAGTAAAAAAAAAAAAACCAATTAGGTACGACCTTAATAGACACCTTGCCAAAGAAGATATTCAGATGCCAAATAAGCACATGAAAGGAGGCTCTACATCATAAGTTATCATGGAAATGCAACGTAAAATAAAATATCACTACACAACAAATTGAATGGCCAGAATTCAAAACACTGACAACATCTAATGCTATTGAGGGTGTGGAGCAATAGGAAATCTCACTCTTGAAAAACACAGAGGTGCCTTAAAAGCATATTACCATGTAAAAAAAGCCAATCTGAAAAGGCTACATATTGTACAATTCCAAGTACAACATTCTGAAAAAGGTAAAACTATAGAGATGGTAAAAAGGTAACTGGCTGCCAGGGGTTAAGGCAGAGGGAAGGATGAATAGGGGGAAAGAGCACAGAGAAATTGTAGGGCAGTGAAACTATTCTGTATGATACAGTAATGGTGGGTACATGTCATTATATATTTGTCCAAACCCATAGAATTTACAAGGGTGAACCCTAATGTAAATTAGGGACTTTGGGTGATAATGATGTGTCAATGTACATTCATCAGTTGTAACAAATGGACCACTCCAGTGTGAAACGTTAATAGTGGGTGAGGCCGTGGATATATAGGGAAGGGGGGGGGCGGGGGCGGTCTATGGATACTCCCTGTACTTTTCACTCCATTTTTCCATGAACCTAAAACTGACCTAAAAATTAAGGTCTGTAAAAATTACATTGTAAACTTTTATATTGAAATGATAATAATTTTATACCTTGAACAAGAGTAAAATAAAAAAGAAAATATATTCAACTCTCTTGCTGTGCCACAAAATTGGCTAAATACTTTAATGATAGTTTTATTATATTTTGAATGCTTATGATATGACAGGCATGGGTCTCTTTGAAGGTGGGACTTGTTATTCAGCAGGGCTGAAGACAAAATCCACAAAGTGTACTGCATAAGTGAAGGAAAAGGCTTGTGTGGAAACTTAGCTGTGAAGAGCAGTAGAGAGTGAAAGAATGATATCCTCATCCTCCTGTTTTCACCATGTGCTGAGTTTAGTGTATTTTGCTGGTCATGCCTTACCTATACATCTTAGGGAAAGGACCGTGTCACCATGTTTCTTTCTTTCTTCTAAGGCAAGCATAAAAGCAATCTTATGAGTGGGAAAATAAATAATCTGCTTCGTATCAGGTAGTCTGAATTGGAATGTGAGAATTTTCATAAGGATTTTTGGGAAATCCTGATGCCTGGTACTTAAGGACCTTTGGACACATGGAATGCCCAACAGGTATAGAATCCCTCTGGTAGTGAGAAGGGAAGACATCCACCCCAGAGAGATTTTGCGTGGTCAATGAAAAGTGATTTATTTTGCAGGGTCCTTTTTACATAGTACTGTTTGTTGCACAGGGTCCAATCCTTTATCCTTGGGGATCATCATATATATCTATGATGGAATAATGGGAGGAATAATGGGAATATATTTGCAAACATCCTTTCCCTTTGTTCTTTGGGATTGAAAAGGTCTGTGTCTAATACTCAGGTTCAGTTTGCCAAGCCAGATAGAGCATGAGCCAGATTGTCATTTCCTGGAGCAGTAAGATAAGCAGAGACCCAGGGGTTATCATTTTGTCACCAGGGACTTCCTCTGGGAGGATAAACTGTTGGTTACAAAGGCATTGCTGCTTTTATAAACTCACTGAGGTTAAAGAAAGAACAGTATAGGAGTTCATGCTCCTTCCTAAACCTTGTGCCTGAATTTCATAAGTATTTGATATATCTGCTCATTCCCCAGTGTTTTATTTAGATTTTGGCTGAAAAGTTTTCATAATGTTATGTAAATAAATAGATATCTAAAGAGAGGCATCTTATATCAATAATTAAATTGAAAATCACGTACTTGAAAACTTTATGAAAAGATTCTAGGAATTTCGTGTCAAATATGGCAGCATAGTTTTTGGCTTTTTCCGAATCCTCATATAAAACCATACAAAGTAACTAGAGAGCAAACAAAACAAAACTAAAACTAAAACAAAACACAAGCAAACAAAAAAACCAAAAACATCAAAAGTCTAATGGGACAACATTCACCTAAACATCAGTGACTAGGGAGCCCTGTGAAACTTCAAAATACCAGCAGCTATAGCCACAGATAGAGCAGTTATTGGTATGAAGGCAATAGAAGACAGAGGAAAATGAAGGGATAGCTGACAGAAATGAAGAACGAGAGGCCGACTAGTTCAAAGTTATTCATCAATGTACACAGTGAGACAATTTGAGAACACCGGCTACACCTAGGTGGGGAGGTGCTCACGCTAATAGCAACGGAGAGCAAAGGGCCTGTGATAAGTCCTCAAGGGCTGAAGCAGACAAGCTTCTGGGAACACTCAAAACTGACTCACCAGGATCTCTTCTAAATAAAGACTCCTGCACTGAGGAGAAACTACTGGAAGTGAAGAAGGGGAACAGAACAAGGACAACTCAAAGCAACATATGCAGTATTTTTAATACTACACAAAAAAATAGGAAAGGGGGTTCTGTGAAGTGGTAGAAGCTATCTGAACCAAGCCTCCTTTTATTTTTATTAGTATTATTTTTTTTTTGGCGGTACTCGGGCCTCTCACTGTTGTGGCCTCTCCCATTGCAGAGCACAGGCTCCGGACACGCAGACCCAGCGGCCATGGCTCACGGGCCCAGCCGCTCCGCGGCATGTGGGATCTTCCCGGACCGGGGCACGAACCCGTGTCCCCTGCATTGGCAGGCGGACTCTCAACCACTGCGCCACCAGGGAAGCCCCTAAGCCTCCTTTTAAAATGAATGACAAATACACCTAGTGTCAAATTCCATGCAATATTTCTACAGGAAAAACAATTATGAAGCAGAATGACATCACAATGAGATATATGTTCTCAAGCATATCAAAACTCTAATATTTCAAAACAAATCGAAAGACATTAAGCAATGATACAAGACATGAATGAACAAAATATAATACAAGTAGGAAAACACTCAGGAATGAGGTGACGTGCTCAGAAATAATTTGAAATAAAAGAAAAAATCATTTTAGACATGAGGACTAAATGAGAAGGACCAAATAAGCAAATCAGCACAACAAATAATGTCTTAAGAGAAAAAAGATGGAAAGGCAAAACATTTTTTAATTAATAATATGTTTTAAAGATTTATAACTAGATATTGAAAGAACACATCTTATGTTGGAGAATATCTACACAAAATGACCAAAACAAACAGTAAATTTCCTAGAATTAAGGAAAAAAAAATGCTTTGAGCATCAGCCACAAAGAACATGCAATTTACAAAGGAAATAAAATATCAAACCATAAACCATTTTATTCCTGAAAAATATGAAATAACATATTTTAAAAAAGGAAAAAATGAGGCAATGATTTTATATCTGAAAAAACTGACATTCAAATATAAAAGGCCTGTACAAACTGTTATTAACACACAATGTCTCAAAGAATATTTTTCTCAGGAGCCCTTCCTGTGGAATCCACTAGAGAACAAGAGTTGATAACAAAAATGACTACAGACATCAACATAATTAGTGCTGGTGAGCATTAAATATATAATTATACTTGTAGAATTAAGACAAAATGAGTCTTTAAAGGGAAAGATTATGGCATATAATGATTATACAGTCTGACAGTGGGGAGAAGTTGGGAATGATTCATGCAAAATATAATTTAAAACTAGTCCTAGTAATCATAATTGGTTGGGATAGCATTAGTTTTGTGAGTCTGTTGTATGGCAAACAAACTAGATATGAAATATTTCAGTATTATTATTCCTCTTCTTAAGAATCAGGATTCACTGTGTAGCAGAAAGAAGATTTGGCTATAATATGTAAGGTGTTATATTAAAACTCTTCAGTCTTGAAATTTAAATTGGAGTTATTAGTATGACTTCTCAGTGTATTTAAATTTTGTGCATTCAGGAATTCTAGAAACAATTCCCAGTAAGCATCCCTAGTGCCAATATTGTGGACATAAAATAATATTTCCCATTGAAAAAGCCAGAGCTTCCTGAAAAATGGCTGATTACAGAACTGGGTCAGGAATAATTTGGCATTCCAGATAGGAAGGACTCTCAGAGACTTATTAGGGTCATGTTAAAGAAGGCTTCAATAAGAGTAAGAATTGCAATGAACCTAAGCCCATCAAATGTGCCTAAATCCATGAGTTCATAATATTGCAGAAAAATTAATTATTGGCAACCTCAAAATGATGGGTAAGAAATTCATTACATTAAAAACTGGTTAAATAAAAGAGTGAAGCATTTGTCTTTACTTTCCTATTAACTGTACCATTGAGTAACCAAGTAGTAGACTAGAGAAAGCATCTTCTTATAACTTTGTTCTAGCTATTGAATGAAAACAAAATGAGAGAATTTGAATATTAACATTTTAGAACCCTTGATGATTTAATTTAGGTGTTGAACATCAGTGAATGCTGACACTCAAAAAAGTGTAAAGAGACATGAATTATACTAATTATGTGCTTCTTGATGAAAGAACACATCACTACTAGGGTCTTGGTAAAGGAATCAAATCTGAGACTGATCAAGCATCTGGATCCAGTTACCAATTTGCAGGAAATGTAGTTGACAAAGGAATACAGTGAACTGTGAAAACCCCTATAAGTTATTGCAATGAAAAAGAAAGGAAGAAGAGAGAAACTGTAGATTAAGAGAGACTTAAAAGTTGATGGATACTTAGGTTGTTTCCATACCTTGGCTATTGTAAATATGCTGCTGTGAACATTGGGTTGCATATATCTTTTCAAATTAGCGTTTCCATTTTCTTCAGATAAATACCCAGGAGTGGAATTTCTGGATTATATGGTAGTTCTAGTTTTAGCTTTTTTGAGGAAATGCCATACAGTTTTTCATAGTGCCTGCACCAATTTACATTCCCCCCAAATTAAGTTCTCTAGCTGTGCTTTGGCATTTAGTAAAAGGAAAGGATGATACAGGGGGCAAAAAAGAGAGACTTAAAAGCAATATAAAGTTTTAAAAAGTGGGCATACACTCTTGGGTGATAAAATTACAGTGAAACAAGGAAGTGAATAGTATAAAAGTCAGGATAGGGGTGCTTTTGAACGGAGAAGAGCCATGATTAAGATGGAAAAATGGGGGGACTTTTGGGATGCTTACTCAAGTTCCATTTCTTGATCTTGGTGATGGTTAAAAGATTATTCACTTTATAACAATTCATTATTTTCTACATTCTTTTTTGGTTTTATTTGGGTTTTATTTTACAATAAAATGTTCAAAAAGCCTTCATAAAAAGCAGCAGCTAAATATATAAGCTATTTAGTTCTTTTTGGATAAAATTATACATGTAACAATGTCTGAAATAGTATGCCCTAAATTGGATGTTTTTCACTGGGAGAAGAGTGAAGGAAAATAATTGATCATATATTTTCTATTTTATACACTTTTATGTTTGAATCAATTCTTTAAATCATATGCACGTAGTGTATAATTAAAAGAAAAATATTCATAAGAAAGAGATAAAAAGCCTGTTAAGCTACTTGAAACACTGGCAATATAGTATAAAAAGAAATAAATGTCCATAAATATCAGTCAAAGGATCAAGGGCCCCACCCTCAGCTGTGTGTTTCCTGGGCTATTGTATTGGTTACTTTATCTCTAATTGTATTGACGAGTTACAAGTAACCTGAAACACTCAGCTCAAATATTTTGGAACAAACAGAGGAAAACAAATTGTTCTACTTAAAAATTATAATTTTGGGGCTTCCCTGGTGGCGCAGTGGTTGAGAGTCCGCCTGCCAATGCAGGGGACACGGGCTTGTGCCCTGGTCCGGGAGGATCCCACGTGCCGCCGAGCGGCTGGGCCCGTGAGCCATGGCCGCTGAGCCTGCGCGTCCGGAGTCTGTGCTCCGCAACGGGAGAGGCCACAACAGTGAGAGGCCCGTGTACCGCAAAAAAAAAAAAAAAAAAAAAAAAAAAATTATAATTTTGGAGACAAAATAAACTAGAAGTTAAATTCTGAACTGCAACTTGTTTGTAAAATTTTAATTATATTGCTTAATTATTCTTTTATAAAGCATTGGTTCCCACAAAGGGGAATGAGTAAAATAACACTACATGCTTTGTTCTGTTCAGTAGCTCAATGATCAGGCTTAATGTTAAGGACTGCAGAAGGAATGTGCTTACAGAAGTTGAAACATTCAGTTCCATGTCAAGAAAATATGAACATGATTTTATCATTGTACCTAAGTTACTTCCAAACAAAGCTATTTTACATTCTCCTTTTACAATGTAGTTAAAAAATTTTTTTTAATTTTGACCAATTCTTATTCTTCTAAGAGGAAATAAATTATATTTTTAGCTGTTAAGAGTTGTCAAAAGTTAGTCAAGAATATGTAGGTGCTGACTTCCATTTCAGGATGCCATTCTTAAATGATGAATTCCTGTTTTAAAATAATTCTTTCCTGTTTTCAACATTGGCAAATGCACAGGAACTCTGTTTTACTGAGTTTTTTCAGTATTAAGTAGTACTATAGACTCCACTGCAAGAGAATTAAAATAGCCTCTTTAAAAAAGAAAATATTACTGACTACATCAACGATGCAAATGGAATGTACTCATAACGGGTCATTGTTAGTAGAGAAGGATAATGCAGTTCTAACTTAGATTCACACAGTAGGAAAAACAATTTGTACATTACAATTCAATTCTGATACTCTTATGACGAAGAGAGGCCAGTAACATACAAGCATCCTTGAGAAGACACCAAGCCTAGGTTTTATAGCATTTGAATTGAAATGTAAGTGAAGGGTATTCTACCATTTTTTTTAAGTCTAAGGGTTTTCTTTATCTTTATATCTAACAAGACAACAACATATATAGTATTCAAAGGGAACTTTGAAATTAGGTAGCCCGCTCTACTACTTTTCTTCTTCTCAAACTGAGATTCAAAAAACACACCCTTAGAATATGCAGTACATGCTGTGGTAAATAAAACCTCAATATTAATACAACTTATCTTCCCTTAGTGTGATTTTGGGTGTTTACTGGCTACTAATTAAGTAAGTTGCTTTATACTATTTGTCACGCACCTTCTTCACGGGAGATAGTATGCTAAGTACTAAGAATACTCCATTGCACAAGGTTCATTCCCTTACAGACCTTACATTTTAGTAGCTGATATAAATAAATAAGTAACCAAATTAATAAGATAAATTCCAGGTTGTGATAAGTGTCTTGAAGTCAATGAAAAGGATATCAGGATTGGACAATTAGGGCTTCCCTGGTGGCGCAATGGTCGAGGGTCCGCCTGCCGATGCAGGGGACGCGGGTTCGTGCCCCGGTCCGGGAAGATCCCACATGCCGTGGAGCGGCTGGGCCCGGGAGCCATGGCCGCTGAGCCTGCGCGTCCGGAGCCTGTGCTCCGCAACGGGAGAGGCCACAACAGTGAGAGGCCCGCGTACCGCCAAAAAGAAAAAAAGATTGGACAATTAGAGGGAGTACACCTAATGCACTGCCATTTAAGGTGATAGCTAAAGAGTGAGGAACTAGGCATGGGAAGACCTGTGCAAAGCCGGCTCTAGGTAGAGGAAATGCTGTGTGAAAGGGCTTAAGAACAGTGAAATTGGAGATTAGTGAGCAGGGAGAGAATGTTGTGATGAGGGAGAGGTAGCCATAGATAAGATCACATGTGATCTTTTGTCTTTGAAAGCCTTTATGTCAAGGGTGTGTGACATGACACTACACTGTCAGGGTGCAGTGGCTCATTTTTAGTGAACAGTATATTCTTGTCACACTCATACTAAGATGCCATGATTTTTAAGCAATAATTTAAAAGTGATGATAATAAGTAGTTGTTTAATATGGAGGCAGAGATTAAGTAAGCTACCCTCCGTCCCTTATCCCCCAAAGATACTCCACCAGCAGACACACTCATTGGTCTTTGGGCTATATGGGTCCCAGCCCTCTTTTAGAAGTGTAGAGTTGGCAATCCATTTTTAGCATTTCTTAAGTGACAGGCACTATTCTAGACACTGGGAATAGAGCAGGGACCAAAACCAGCCCCAAATCCTAACATGTATTCTCTCACGTGAATTAGTAAAATACATCTCACACAATTTTATATGCATATATACATATATTCTCTCACATGAAATATACACACACACAAGTATTCTCAGAGAAAAAAATACAAAGCAGGGAAGGGAGATGAGGAGGGCTGGCGTGAAGAAGGGGCGGGAGTAGAATGTTTAAGGAAGGCTTTACTGATGGCAAGATGTATAAGCAAAAGTATAAAGAAGGTAAAGTTACAAATCCTAGGGATATCTAAGGAATGAAGAGAACTGTCCCCCAAGCAGAGAAGATCAAGTGCAAATGCCATGAGATTAGATCATTCCCTGCGTATGTGAGTGTTAACCAAAGTTTCAGAAACAGAGACCTGATTGAAATTTTTAAAAGGTGTTTATTTGGGGTTTGTTAGGACTGTAGCCTGGGAGGCATAGATTCGAGAAGCATTTGAATTTTGTTCTGCCAGACTACAAAATGGGGGAGGCTTATAAAGGCAAAAACTGCAAGATTACAGTTCGTTACAAGTTGTTTATCAAGAATTATAATTGGAGCTGGCAAAGAGTAAGGGTGCTTTTGTTAAGTAAAGATTGAATGGAGTTTGAAATGGTTGCATAGTTACAAGGGGAGATCTTGAGACCATAAGGTAGCAGCTGACAGGTGTATTTCTGAATATGTCTAGTGATGTCCTTGGGTCTGGTCCAGTTGTTCAAGTTCTCAGTGGTACAGACGTGTCTGAGACCAGATCCTCAATGGCTGTCCTCCTCTATTTTTGTATGCCTGAACTATGATTACTCCATTATAATTTCATTTTGTCATCATGAGGAAAAGAAAGGTATGGATGAGAAAATGAGAGAGTAGGTGATGAGATCAAACAGGTAACAAGGTTTAAAGGTAAAAGGTGTGAGTAAAAGGAGTCAGGGTACCTATAAAGTTATCATCCAGAGCAACCAAAAAATAAAGAGGGAGACATTTTTGGTGAACAGACATAAGCCAGGATTTGCTTTCATCCATATACAGTTTTGAAAGTCTGTTTGATATCCAAGTGAAGATATCAATTAACTGGTCTGCAGCTGTGGGGATAGGTTCAGGGTGCAGATATAAATTGGGGCTTTTCAACCTATAGATGGTATTTATAACCATGTGACTGGATGAAGTTACCTATTGAGTCAGTGAGGATGGCAGAATGCCAACATCTGAGCCCTAAGATTTTCTAACATTTATGAATCTGAGTGGTGGAGTTCAATCAGCAGAGGAGACTGAGAAAGAGGATCTAATCCAACAGAGAAAACCAAGATACGATGTTGAGAGAGAATTAAAAGAATAATCATCTGTGTTAAAAAGGTCGAAAAGATAAGGACTTATCATCCACCATTGAATTTCACAACCTACAAGTTAGGCAATGTCAAGAAAATAATAATTTCTCAACATTCCACAATAAGGTTAAAGAGAATCAGTTCACGGTCCAAAGACAGCTCACATGCCCTGAGTTCCCAGAATTTGTCATAAATGAAAGTATATATTAGTCTGTCTATGACAGACCTTTCTATATGTATCACAATACAGAAATTACGATTGGTTTGGTTTGTGTGACCCACATTGCTCTATCCAATTCCACATGGTATAACAGAAATGTTGATGCCCTCCCTGTTTTCACTAGGCATGAACATTTTAGTATGACGTATACAATCTCCACCTACCAATATTTCCATCTCTGGACTCCAGGGCTTTTTCTGGAATGGGAAGATCTTTCCATTCACACATAGGACAGGCCAGAAGTGCCTGGGAATAAACACCTCTGGGTAGCAAAGGTGAGATCGTTTTGAGGAATGGGTTTAACTCTATTTCCCAGTCTCCCTGTTAGATTAACCCCTAGCCAGCCATTCTTACAGCTGTCTCATTTCACACCCTTTTATTGCTTGTATTCCCTTCACTCTGGGACTTTCCCAGTTCCCTGCTAGAGTACCCTCCACCTGTCAAGTAAATCACTGCACTTGAACTTTTGAATTTTACTTCTCTCAGAAAAAATGATTTGGACTCATACATGATAACTTTCTTGGGTACCCAAGCAAAGGACAGCAACAAAGCATGGTCATCTGTCTATTTTCCTTATTGAAGTAGGAAGGCTCATTAAGAGGATCTCAACCTTTTCCCATAATTCTGATTAAAACCAACATGAGGACACATTTTCTTGGGGTCTTTTCAACTCTAACCGATTGAGACTCTTGGATGGTGCTATGTTAGTAGTGTTTATTGCTGCTGTAACAAATTCCAACAAACTTTGTGGCTTAAAAAATACAAATTTATTATATTATAGTTCAGTAGGTCAGAAGTTTGTGTCAGCATCATTTAACTGGTTACTATTCCCCAGGTATCATAAGACAAAAATCAAGATGTCTTGATTAGGAATGAAGCTTAGGGCTTAGGGGTTGAATCTGCTTCCAGTTTATTCAGTTGGTTGGCTGAATTTCAGCAATTTGTGACTTTAAGAATGAGGTTCTCATTTTCTTGCTGGTTGTCAGTAGAAGGTTGCTCTCAGCTTCTGGAGGTAGACCTCATGCCTTAGCACGTAGCTTCCTTCATCTTCCCACCCAGCAATGGACAGTTGACTTCTTCTCACACCTTGAATCTCTCTAACTTCTTTTTCTCCTTATCTTTCTCACACTAGTCAGAGAGATTTCTCTGCTTTAAGAAAGGCTCAAGTGAATAGATTAGTCCCATCGGGATAATCCAGAATAATTGCTCTATTTCAAGGTTGAAGCCTCAATTTATTCAGCAAAGTACTTTCACAGAAATATGTAGATTAGTGTTTACTTGAATAAGCAGAGGAGATGAGTCTTGGCAGGACATCGTTAGAATTCTGCCTACCAGAGGAACCATGCACTTCATTTGCCCCTACTACTTTTGCACATTTAGGGCTACAGAGAAGTGCAACTGTAAAACAAAATTTCTAGGCAGTAAGATCAACTTCTAGGTCTTTTGTGTACACCCCAGGGAGGATGGTAGTAGTTGTAGGTCTCTATCCTTGCACGATCTTTCGTGAGGGATAGAGTGTTTCTCATTATCTTTTTTTATCTCTACATCATGATTGTTCCAGTCAACATAAGGTTGTACTGACAGTACATTCTTTTAGTTATGAATTGTGAGGTATATTACACAAAAAGAAATAAAACAAAAAAGACAATAGACTGTGCTTCTGAGTAAAATGTCAAAAATCACTAAAAATCCCAGGTGGCAATATCATCTACAAGTTCCAAGTATAGAATGAGATCAAGTACAGAATTTTATGAAGTGGAAAAATCATCTCTGAAAGCCAAAGAGTTTTTTGAGTCACTTGCTTTTGGTTGGACCCAGGGCTGAAGTTTTGGGCCTCTGTGAGATGTCCAGCTTCTGCGTTACTCTCAGGCTTATTCTCAAGAAAGCTGCTTTCTAACCCAGCCTCTCTAAATTTTGAGTGTTCATGCAACTTAAGTGGTCACTGTGTTTGAGGAGGAAAACTAGATTCTGTTTCTTGATGCCCCATGCCCTGCCCAGCAAAGCAAGCGATGATTGGAGCCCTGTGGGAACTTCCTCCACTCAAAGCTGGCCATTTTATTTTTTGTTTGTCTTGTTTTCTGTATGTTGTCTAGTTACGATTATTTATTTGCACTCTTTAGGCTTAGTTCAGGGAGCAGGGTTCACGCAGCTTTTCTTGAGGACCCATCAACTTTTTTTTTTCTTTAATAGATTTTATTTTTGTTTATTTAGTTTTGGCTGCGTTGGGTCTTCGTTGCTGTGCGTGGGCTTTCTCTAGTTGTGGCAAGCGGGGCTACTCTTTGTTGCAGTGTGCGGGCTTCTCATTGCAGTGGCTTCTCTTGTTTTGGAGCATGGGCTCTAAGTGCAGTAATTGTGGCTCGTGGGGTCAGTAGTTGTGGCTGGTGGGCTGTAAAGTGCAGACTCAGTAGTTGTGGCACATGGGCTTAGTGGGTCCGTGGCATGTGGGATCTTCCCGGACCAGGGGTCGAGCCGGAGTCCCAGAATTGGCCGGCAGATTCTTAACAATTGCACCACCAGGGAAGCCCCAGGACCCAACTTTTAAAAACTCACTGCATCCCCTCTAAACAACTCCATTTTTCTACCTGAGAGCTAAGGTCATTAGGATTTCCTGCTGCACTACTTAATTATCACTATCTTGCCAGTGGCAAAAAAACCCAGACAAACATGCTTGGAAAATGCACAGTGATAGATGGGAGATGGGGCAAAGGGGGAAAGGAAAAAATGGAGAGTATTATTTTGAAATCAGTACCCCTCACACTTAGGTATCATGTGCTGAGATAGTTAAACCAAAGCTCATTAAGTAGAGGGTGCTGGACATAAAGGAGTATTTACATTAAACCTTTTTAGTATTTATTTTTTAACATCTTTATTGGAGTATAACTGCTTTACAATGATGTGTTAGTTTCTGCTGTATAACAAAGTGAACCAGCTATACATAAACATATATCCCCATATCATCTCCCTCTTGCATCTCCCTCCCACCCTCCCTATCCCACCCCTCTAGGTGGACACAAAGCACCAAGCTGATCTCCCTGTGCTATGAGGCTGCTTCCCACTAGCTATCAGTTTTACATTTGGTAGTCTATATATGTCCATGCCACTCTCACGCTTCGTCCCAGCTTACCCTTCTGCTTCCTTGTGTCCTGAAGTCCATTCTCTACATCTGTGTCTTTATTCCCGTCCTGCCCGTAGGTTCTTCAAAACATTTTTTTTTTTTTTTTAGGATTCCATACATATGTGTTAGCATACAGTATTTGTGTTTCTCTTTCTGACTTACTTCACTCTGTATGATAGTCTCTAGGTCCATCCACCTCACTAAAAATAACTCAATTTCATTTCTTTTTATGGCTGAGTAATATTCCATTATATATATGTGCCACATCTTCTTTATCCATTCATCTGTCAGTGGACATTTAGATTGCTTCCATGTCCTGGCTATTGTAAATAGAGCTGCAATGAACATTGTGGTACATGTCTCTTTTTGAATTATGGTTTTCTCAGGGTATATTCCCAGTAGTGGGATTCCCGGGTCATATGGAAGTTCTATTTTTAGTTTTTTAAGGAACCTCCATACTGTTCTCCATTGTGGCTGTATCAATTTACATTCCCACCAACAGTGCAAGAGGGTTCCCTTTTCTCCACACTCTCTGCAGCATTTATTGTTTGTAGATTTCTTCATGATGGCTATTCTTAATGGTGTGAAGTGATACCTCATTGTAGTTTTGATTTGCATTTCTCTAATGATTAGTGATGTTGAGCATCCTTTCATGTGTTTGTTGGCAATTTGTATATTTTCTTTGGAGAAATGTCTATTTGGATCTTCTGCCCATATTTGGATAGGGTTGTTTGTTTTTTTGATATTGAGCTGCATGAGCTGCCTGTGTATTTTGGAGATTAATCTTTTGTCATTTGCTTCATTCGCAAATATTTTCTCCCATTCTGAGGGTTGTCTTTTTGTCTTGATTATGGTTTCCTTTGCTATGCAAAAGTTTTTAAGTTTCATTAGGTCCCATTTGTTTATTATTGTTTTTATTTCCATTTCTCTAGGAGGTGGGTCAAAAAGGATCTTGCTGTGATTTATGTCGAGGAGTGTTGTTCCTATGTTTTCCTCTAAGAGTTTTATAGTGTCTGGCCTGACATTTAGGTCTTTAATTCATTTTGAGTTTATTTTTGTGTATGGTGTTAGAAAGTGTTCTAATTTCATTCTTTTACATGTAGCTGTCCAGTTTTCCCAGCACCACTTATTGAAGAGGCTGTCTTTTCTCCATTGTATATTCTTGCCTCCTTTATCAAAGATAAGGTGACCATATGTGTGTGGGTTTATCTCTAGGCTTTCTATCCTGTTCCTTTGATTTATATTTCTGTTCTTCTGCCAGTACCATACTGTCTTGATTACTGTAGCTTTGCAGTATAGTCTAAAGTCTGACAGCATGATTCCTCCAGCTCTGTTTTTCTTTCTCAAGATTTCTTTGGCTATTTGGGGTCTTTTGTGTTTCCATACAAATTGTGCAATTTTTTGTTCTAGTTCTGTGAAAAACGCCATTGGTAGTTTGATAGGGATTGCATTGAATCTTAGATTGCTTTGGGTAGTATAGTCATTTTCACAATGTTGAGTCTTCCAATCCAAGAACATGGTCTATCTCTCCATCTGTTTGTATTATCTTCAGTTTCTTTCATCCGTATCTTATAGTTTTACAGTCTCAATTTCAGTGCTTGGATAGGTCTGTTTATATTTTCTATTTCTTCTTGGTTCAGTCTTGGCAGTTTGTGCATTTCTAAGAATTTGTCCATTTCTTCCAGATTGTCCATTTTATTGGCATAGAGTTGCTTGTAGTAATCCCTCATGATTTTTTGTATTTCTGCAGTGTCAGTTGTTACTTCTCCTTTTTCATTTCTGCTTCTGTTGATTTGAGTCTTCTCCCTTTTTTCCTTGATGAGTCTGGCTAATGGTTTATCAATTTTGTCTGTCTTCTCAAAGAACCAGCTTTTAGTTTTTTTGATCTTTGCTATTGTTTCCTTCATCTCTGGTTCATTTATTTCTGATCTGATCTTTATGATTTCTTTCCTTCTGGTAATTTTGGGGTTTTATTGTTCTTCTTTCTCTAACTGCCTTAGGTGTAAGGTTAGGATGTTTATTTGAGATGTTTCTTGTTTCTTGAGGTAGGATTGTATTGCTATAAACTTCCCTCTTAGAACTGCTTTTGCCACATCCCATAGGTTTTGGGTTGTCATGTTTTCATTGTCATTTGTTTCTAGGTATTTTTTGATTTCCTCTTTGATTTCTTCAGTGATCTCTTGGTTATTTAATAATGTTTTGTTTAGCCTCCATGTGTTTGTATTTTTTACAGATATTTTTCCTGTAATTGATATCTAGTCTCATAGCATTGTGGTCAGAAAAGATACTTGTTAAAATTTCAATTTTCAATTTTCTTAAATTTACCAAGGCTTGATTTGTGACTCAAGATATGTTGGAGAATGTTCCATGAGCACTTGAGAAGAAAGTGTATTCTCTTTGTTTTTGGATGGAATGTCCTATAAATATCAATTAAGTCCATGTTGTTTAATGTGTCATTAAAAGCTTGTGTTTCCTTATTTATTTCCATTTTGGATGATCTATCCATTGGTGAAAGTGGGATGTTAAAGTCCCCTACTATTATTGTGTTACTGTCGATTTCCCTTTTTATGGCTGTTAGCATTTGCCTTATGTATTGAGTTGCTCGTATGTTGGGTGCATAAATATTTACAATTGTTCCATCTTCTTCTTGGATTGATCCCTTGATCATTTTGTAGTGTCCTTCTTTGTGTCTTGTAATAGTCTTTATTTTAAAGTCTATTTTGTCTGATAATGAGAATTGCTACTCCAGCTTTCTTTTGATTTCCATTTGCATGGAATATCTTTTTCCATCCCCTCACTTTCAGTCTGTGTGTATCCCTAGGTCTGAAGTGGGTCTCTTGTAGACAGCATGTATATGGGTCTTGTTTTTGTATCCATTCAGCCAGTCTGTGTCTTTTGTTTGGAGCATTTAATCCATTTACATTTAAGGTAATTATTGATATGTGTGTTCCTGTTACCATTTTCTTAATTGTTTTGGGTTTGTTATTGTAGGTGTTTTCCTTCTCTTGTGTTTCCTGCCTAGAGAAGTTCCTGTAGCGTTTGTTGTAAAGCTGGTTTGGTGGTGCTGAATTCTCTTAGTTTTTGCTTGTCTGTAAAGGTTTTAATCTTTCTGTCAAATATGAATGAGATCCTTGCTGGGTAGAGTAATCTTGGTTCAAGGTTTTCCCCTTTCATCACTTTAAATATGTCCTGCCACTCTCTTCTGGCTTGCAGAGTTTCTGCTGAAAGATCAGCTGTTAAGCTTATTAGGATTCCTTTGTATGTTATTTGTTGCTTTTTCCTTGTTGCTTTTAATATTTTTTTCTTTGTATTTAATTTTTGATAGTTTGATTAATATGTGTCTTAGCATGTTTCTCCTTAGATTTATCCTGTATGGGACTCTCTGTGCTTCCTGGAGTTGACTCACTATTTCCTTTCACATATTAGGGAAGTTTTCTACTATAATCTCTTCAAATATTTTCTCAGTCCCTTTATTTTCTCTTTTTCTTCTGGGACCCCTATAATTCAAATGTTGGTATGTTTAATGTTGTCCCAGAGGTCTCTGAGACTGTCCTCAATTCTTTTCATTCTTTTTCTTTATTCTGCTCTGTGGTAGTTATTTCCACTCTTTTATCTTCCAGATCACTTATCTGTTCTTCTGCCTCAGTTATTCTGCTATTGATTCCTTCTAGAGAATTTTTAATTTCATTTATTGTGTTGTTCATCACTGTTTGTTTGCTCTTTAGTTCTTGGTCCTTCTTAAATGTTTCTTGTATTTTCTCCATTCTATTTCCAAAGTTTTGGATCATCTTTACTATCATTATTCTGAATTCTTTTTCAGGTAGACTGCCTATTTCCTCTTCATTTGTTTGCTTTGGTGGGTTTTTACCTTGCTCCTTCATCTGCTCTGTATTTCTCTGCCTTCTCATTTTGCTTCACTTACTGTGTTTGGGATCTCCTCTTCGCAGGCTGCAGTTCATAGTTCCCATTGTTTTTGGTGTCTGCCCCTGGTGGGTAAGGTTGGCTCAGTGGGTTGTGTAGGCTTCCTGGTGGAAGGGACTGGTGCCTGTAGTTTGGTGTATGAGGCTGGATCCTGTCTTTCTGGTGGGCAGGGCCACGTCCGGTAAACCTTTTTATTATTAATTTTCCCCTCTGTCTTTGTGAAAAGAGCACCGGGATATTTGGCACGCAGTGCTTTTGTAGGGGAACAGTGATAGCCTCTCCGTCTACAGTGGCCTTGATCCATCGATATGTTTGCGCTCATGAAAATCAGAGATTTAATCAGGTCATAGATGAATTCTAGGGCAGCAGTATTCAATAGAAATATAATGCCAGCTACATATATAATAGAAATGTTCTAGTAGGTACGTAAAATCATGTAAAAATAAATGGGTGAAATATATTTCAATATGCTATTTCAGTTCACCCAAATACTATCCAAAATGCAGACTCACACTTGTCTCTTTTTTTTTACTCAGCTAACTTTGGGTTCTCCTCATGCAGAAGTTTAGTTACATCCTTCTATGCATCCTTCAGCAACTCTTCTACTGTAACTTCTCTCCTGGAAATCAGGTGTTACCTGCCAGTTACCAAATTAGAATAAAATTATTCCATTCTCATCTTACTTAACCTTTCCCTCTATTAAAAAAAAATTCAATCTGACTTAGTGTGATGTTTCAGAACCATTCTCCAAAGAATAAAACACTAACCATGCATGTGAAAACAAAACAAAAGTCTTCTCTTTGTGAAACCACCCTCTTTTTATTTGGTACAGGTGTCTCATTCATAGCTAAGTGTATTTCAACTTTGTCTTCATCTGCTTCCTACTCCATTTTTTGCAGATTTGGACCTTAACCAGAAATCACATGTGGAACTTCTTAAAAATATAAATCCCTTGATATTTCTGGAGATTTTGATTTAATAATACTGATTTTCAACTGAGTTATCTGTATATTTAAGAAGACTCAAGACTGATGTTAATGCCCAGGTAGGACTGAGAAACACTCATCAAAAATCACTTCCACCCTCTCCATCCTCTTTTATGCCTCAGGATCTTGGTCCATTGTGTTTCTTTCATCTGTAACTCCTCAAATCAGACACCTGTGCATATTTAACTGGACTTCAGTGTAGTACCAGGGTGCTAATATAGTTCTAGCTTCAAGCTTTATCACCTGGTCTCAGCCTCTTGGGTTGAAAATGCTCTCATTTTTAAACCAGAAGTTAAAAAACCAAAGACTCATGCTAGGGCATGTGTGGTTGCTAATGATTCAGATTAGGAGCCTTTATTATTTTTATTAAAAAATACAATATATTTTTTGAATTAAAACCTCTAATGTGTTTTGTGTTTGTATGCACTTGGTGCCTCTGAATTTTTTATGCCGTTATATACCTATGCCATTTGTATCTAATTTGTAGCAGCTTAGAATTACATAAACATATTCACATTAGTATTTCAAGTTAGAAAATGAATACTTTCCTCCTGAAATCACTCAGTTTAATTTTTTTAATCAAAACATTGGGTATGTATCATAACTCTAAAATAAATCTTTAGAACATGTAGCTATTATCACATTATAACTCAAGATATGTGCCTTGAGAATATTTTTCATGATTCGTTTATAATTAATGCCTTCAAACATTTCCCATATAATGATGATTTAACTTTCTAAGATATTGAAACCAGTCAGTATAATTTTACCACATAATACGCAACTAGTTCTATGAAAATGCAAATTAAAGAGCAGAGTATTAGGCAAATCGAATTTGCATGCATATGGTGTATATACATAAAATGATTCAGAATATTGGATATCATTACCCAATCATTATACTCAAAGACCATAATAAGGAACCAGAGGAATTTGCCACATAAAAGACATTAACAAAATGGAAAATTTTACAGGCATAAAATTTATAACCTAAGCCCTAACATGGACCTGAATGCCAAAATCTATATAGCTAAGAAAAGAAAGGTAAAAGCAGCATTTCTTTCAGCATTCTGAAGAATAACACTGTAGGGAATAAACTTAATGAGGCTGGATATTTTCTAGATCTCTTAAAAAGACTGGAAAATACACTACTTTGTTCTATTTAAACATTGGGATAAATCACTAAAGTGAACATGAATATGTAGTGTAGTAATTTAGAGGTTAAGAACAAATTTTTTAAATTGGATAGCTGAGGTTTGAGTTGTAGATTTACTGTTTACTAATTATATTATCTTGCATACATTTCTTAACCTTAATCTACGCTTTTCTTGTACAATATAGAACCTATCACAGGAACATTGTTAGTATAAATACTGTAATCATGAAAATATTAATACACTGTCTGCATATAGTGAATGTGAAATATGTATTACCCACTATTTTTTCCATTGAAACAAACAAACTCATACTTTTATCTCTTTTCAAATGCTTTTTAAAAAGTATAGCTTAAGCTTAAATCTTCTCATCTTAAATGATAAATAAATGCATTCACTGGGAAAAATTCACATATCAAAACACAATACATTTCATAATTGGGATATTTAGAATGCTTGTTAAATTCCATCTTTAATATTTTTGGAAGTAGAAGTGTTAGAACACCTAATGCTAAAGTACAAAGAAATCACTTAATATTTATTATTCAAAAATCAACTGTGGAAAAACATCCACAGCAAGTTTAAAGAGAAAGAAAAATTTGCATTCTATCTTGGAGTCTCAAGATGTGAACCCTTAATTTCAGGTTCTGCCTTTTACTTTTTGTGAAATTTTGAACAACTCACTAAACCTCAAAGAGGTTTACTTTCCTTATCTGTTACATAGAAATAATAGCAAATTAATAGGTTTTTATAATTTTTAACTTAGGTTAATTATAGAAAAATATTTTGTAATGTGAAAAGAGTTCTTTAAATATTGTTCACATACACTTTAAATGTGCTCATTAGAAAATGAAATAAAATATAGATTCTTCACTTGGTCTGATTTTACTTAAAATAGAAAAAAAAGAAAAAAAATGTAATGTTGGAAGTCCCTTCAGAAATGGAATTATATCTCATTTCTACCTTAAACTTTTCTAAAGGCTTGTATTGTATCATATTTGTTTCAGAAATTCAAAAGAGTAAAAATATTTCTTATGTAATATGGCCCAGCTTCAAAACAGACTCATGCCTATGGAATATTATAGATCTCTAAGAATGAATTGGAAAAATATCTGAGCTATTGGTAGATAAAAAAAACTCTTAAGTTTGCAGGATAATATTTTCAATATGAATTCATCAATTTAAATATATATGTGTATACAAATATATATTTATGCCAATGTAGAGGGAAAGAACCAGAGTGCTATATACCAAAGTATGACAAACTACCTCTGAAATAAGGTAAAAGTAAACCTCATTAAAGAGAATTTTCACTTTTTATTTTACAGATTTCTGAACTGATTAATCTTTTCAATGTATTAATCTTTTACATATATTATTTGTATAATTGAAACACTAATGAATAGAAAATATATTGAGTATTCAGGAAGAATAGTCATTCATAGTTAATATCTACATATTGGAATATCAAGCCCAAGTTTCTAATATTTGTCTGATAAAATCTCTGATAACCTTGAAAAATCTAACCTCAAACCACAAAGCTGAGTAGTCAAATTCAAAATACATATCCAAGAGATCAAACATTATACTAATATTATTAGCTAAATCAATATCATGTCTTAAAATTAGAAATGAAAAACTGATTTACTCTTTTTCCATGTCTACATGAACACTGTAGATGGAACCAAAATTAGTACTCATTCAGAGTTGGAACTACCAACATTAAAGCTATATCTACTTGCAAAATCAAACTTTTGATCAAACATCCTAATAATATATGCATTTATTTTACTCTGGCTCAAATATGAGTTTCTGCAAACATGCACACTTCTAACTCCTTAATGTTGATTCATCTTTGAGTCTGCTGGTATATTTCTTTTAAAAAATTGAAGGTAGTTACATATTTACTATAATATATGTAAAGTATGTATCAAATGCTTTCTTAAATTACTACCTTAAGGATAAATCGGTAACTGTTTATTTTGTTTGTGATGATCTATCAGGTGCTTGAAATTAAATGTAGTTGAGATTCTCTGCCTCTATAATATTTCAGGGTTATCACTACATGTATATGTAGTTGTATATGTGATTAAAGCACGTATGTGATTTTGAACTTTAATGTGTTTGTAGGAGTGGAAGCTGAGGTAGGAGACTGAGAAGTAGATGTGAGAGGAATGGCTTATTGGATAAGAATTTGAAAATGATGCTTTATTAAATTTCCGGGTAGATATATAATTTTATCTACAGACTAAACAACTAGAATAATTGTATATTTATGTAAAACCCTGCTAGAGTTGGTCTCCTGATAATTAGGGAATTGAGTAGACACCATGGCATATGGTGAAGAAATTAAAATTTTTCAAGCTTCCAGGAATCTCTAATTATTCCACTAAAATAGACCTGCAGACCATTTAAGTGGTTAAAAAACACAAACAAAAAACAACTTTGAAATTATTAAAACTGTGATCAAGTTAAATGTAATTTGACTTTTTATTCTTCCCAAAGCACTTTTTTTAAAGTTTCAGTGCAAGATTTCAGAAATTAAGCCCAGATATTGATAGTCTTCCTATTTATCACATTTATTTATTCATATTTATTTTCTTAACGCATATATTTTTGACTGTGTCCATGTGCTAAGTACCGCTTTAGTTGTAGAAATTAAAATACATTTAAAAAAAAAATCCCTGCATTCTTATAAGGTTAGATAGCCACTGAATATAATAAATTTTTGAGTTATATAGTAAGTTAAAAGGAGACCAGTGCTAAGGAAAACCATAAAATAAAAAACTAAAGTTGTGTGTGTGTGGGGGTGTATGGAGTACCGCATTGCAATGTGGTCAGGATAGACCTTCAAAAGAGAAGGTGTGAAATGCGCAGACTTTAAAGAGACGTACGTGTATTTGAAGGAAGATATTTCCACGCAGAGCAAGAAGCCAGTGCAAAGATCCTCGAGGTTGGGACATGGATATTAAGGGAACTCAAGGAGTCCTTGTGTAACAAGTGTCCCAAGAGAGGAAAGGAGAGTAAGGAAACTGGGAGCTACCTAAGGTTTGCTCTTGCAGGCCATTGTAAGTACATCATCTCTTATTCTTGGAGCCATTCTTGGGTTCTGCATAAGAGTGGTATGAGGTAGATTATTTTTAAATACTGTAATAACTTTGGTAGATAGGCAGAGCATTTGTTACTGACCAGGGTTCTTGGCCTCCTTAATCAATAGAAATTGATAAGGGGCCAGAGTAGAAATTCAGGCAATGCTTTATTGGGACTCATGCTACAGATGGAGCTGGTCCATCTGTAGGGGCAGATCCTGAGGGGTAGCATAGGCGGTGTGCCCACCCCCCCTTGGTGTTGCTGCATGTAGGGACCATGTGCAGTACCCTGCTTTTGCTCCCGACACCTCAGAAGTAGCAGTTGGGTTTTTGGTCTTTTTATATCTTGTATATAATTTGCCCTAACTGCATATGTGTACACAGTTGTTTTCAGTCCCTTAAAGATTCTTTGTATTCTGTTACTCGAGGAGACATTCCTCCAGCTGCAAGCACTGCAGCAAAGAGTCCCAGACCCCAGGTCCCAGCCTGTCTCACATTGACCACACGTGCGCAAGAGTGGAAAGAGGGAAATTAACTAAATGGCTTTTGGGGCGACAGTTTACGACTCCTGCCCTAAAGGCCTCATGTGGCTTGTGTGCACCTCCTTTTCCCTTTGGATTCCCGTTGTAGTCAGTGTTGTGGCATGTCCTCTCTGTGCTGCTTAGGCCATCACCATGGTGAAGCTGAGCGAAATTGAGGCCAAGCAGAGGCTGCAGCGGCTCTTCGAGGGTGGTCATTTGCCATCTGGTGGGGATTTATTCCTCTTGTGGTTTGCCTGGTCTACTTTGGGGATAAACGATTATTTGGTCACCTGGATTTGGAAACAGTGAACAGGGATGACAGAAGGTGGGTGCTCTGGCTGGGATAAGAAGTGGGACATTGTTCAGACATCCACCAGTGGGATGACAAGGGGCTCTGATTTCACAGATGCATCTGTGGCAGAGTGAAACCTGTACTGACTTATTTATAAAAAGACTGTTAAAAAATGTTTTTTAAAAAAATCATTTAAAAAACCTTTTTTTTTTTGGCAATATTCCGGGAGAGACATTATGCTGGGTTGAAGCAGGTTGTGAGCAGTGGAGTTCAGAGGTAGTTGGATTCTGTATGTATTTTTAATATATAATCAATGGGATTTTCAGATGGATTTCATGTGGAAGGCAAGAAAAAGGGGTAAGGCAACGATGACAATACGTTTTTGATGTGAGCAACCAGATAAATGGAGCTGTAGTTAATTGCTGTACGTAAAGCAGTGTTAGCTCAATCATTGGTATTTTGGTTTCAGTCACGTTACTTAGTAACAGTATTTTGACACTATTTAAATGTAAACTAACTTTATTAAGGAGGCAGCTAGATATGTGACTCTGAAGTTGAAATGACACCTCTGGCTATAAATCAAAATAATCTGGAGTGTTATCAGGTGAATAGTATTTAAAAACCACAAACCATGGGAATGAGGGCTGATAAGAAGAGAGAACAAGTCAAGGACTGAGCACTGAGCCCTCCCCCAATGTGAATGTGATCACACATAGAATACCCAACAAAGGAGCTCAGAAAGGAGCAGCATTAGGAGAGAAAAATCAGGAGGGTAAGGTGTCCTGAAAGCCAAATGAAGAGGAGCATGGGAGGAGGAGGGGGGTCAATCACACCATGTCCTACTGAAAGATCAGAACTGAGAATTGATCTTTGGATTTTGCAATTGGAATAGTATTGGTGAGCCTTAAAACAGCAGTTTTAGAAAAGTGGTGAGAGAAAAACCCTCATTGGAGTGGATTAAAAAGAAAACAGAGAGGGGGAATTGGATTTAGGGAATGTAGAAAACCTGTCAAAGAATATAAAAGGGAGCAGAGAAATGGGTATAGCTGGAAGGGAATGTGGGAGTTAAAAAAAAAAGGTTTTTGTTGTTGTTTCTGGTTTTTGCAATTGATGGAAATGATCCAGTAGAAAGAGGAAAATTGACGAGTTGGGAGAAAGAAAGAAGATTGCTTGAGCCATATTTTTTAGTGGATGATAAGATATAGGATCCATTGCACAGTTGAAAGTGTTGGCCTTAGACTGGGGTATGGAAAGGTAACCTATAGTGACGAGAGAAAACAGTATGTGTCTAGATGCTGGCAAATGTCTAGATTTGATGGAAGGAGATAATTAATGTTCTTTTAAAGATTGCCTCAGTTTTCTAATTGGATTAATAATCAAGGCCATCATTTACAAATCAGAACCGGCTAGGAGGTTTCATCAATTTGAGGAAAGAAAAGAAGAATTTACATAATAGCCTAGAGCAGGAGTCAGCAAACTGTGAGCCATGGGCCAAATCCAGACTGCTTCCTGATTTTGTAAGGGAAATTATATTGGCACACAGCCATGCTAATTCTTCACATATTGTCCATGGCTTAGCTAAGTAGTTATGATGGAGACCATATGGTTCACAAAGAATAAAATATTTAATATCTGGCCTTTATTGAAAAAATTTGCTGACCCCTCGTCTAGAAACTTAGAGAGTGGACCATGCTAATCAACATCAAAGCCCTTCTTGAATTCAAGTGAGAATGGTCTAGATGGCTGCAGACTTTTTTCTAGATTCATTTACCTATACAGGTGCCCAGGCAGAGTAGAGGGAGAATTGATTTTAACCAGGACTGTTTGTGCCAAACAAGTACAACGAAGAAAGAGAAGGCCGAGGAGGGATCAAATGATTAACCGTATTATATGATTATGTACCTGGTTACATGCTTATGGGTTTTACATGAGAACATTCACTTGATTGGTAATAATTCACCAGGCTGTACATATATAGTATGTATATTCTAGTAACCATGCTATAATTCAATAAAAAGTTAAAAATAATTAAATATGGAATTTAACTTGGGAAAGGAGGGCAAGGAGGAAATCAGGGAGGTGAGGACTGTATCAATAGATCTAGGTCATAGTGGGGTTGAAAAATTGTTGAAGATTATCTAATAAAAGAACTGCATTGTAAAGGTAAGCAGTTGTAGATATTGTTCGTATTAGTTTGCTAAGGCTGCCATAACAAAACACTAGACTGGATGTCTTAAACGACAGAAATTTATTTTTTTCTCAGTTATGGAGGCTTGAAGTCCAAGGTCAAGTTATTGACAGGGTCTTTTTGTTTTGTTTTTTTTATTCTGAGACCTCTATCTTTGACTTACAGATAGCCGTCTTCTTCTGTCTCTACGTCGTGTGTTTTCTGAAATTCAGATATCTGTGTCTTAATCTATTCTTATAAGGATGCCATAATACTGGATTAGGGCCTACCCATATGATTTCCTTTTACCTTAATTACCTCCTTAAGGGCCCTATCTCCAAATACAGTCACATTTAAAGGCCCTATCTCCAAATACAGTACTGAGGGTTAGGACTTCAGCATATGAACGTGGGTGGTGAGAGCATAATTCAGCCCATAATAGTGAGGGGTGCTTAAAATTAAGACTGGAGGAAAATTATTATAAAATAGCAAGGTCTAGGGTGTGATTATGGAAGAGAAGAGCTGAGGTGGTATGCAGGGCAAGATCATTGGAAGAGAAGTGTTCAAGGAATGGTCTTCTTTGTGTATAATGAAGTCGCCTATAATTAATACAGGAACCGTGTCAGAAGAATTGACAGTAAGTGGAAGCTAAAATATAACTGGGAATGATACATGAGCAAAGAAAAAAATATCTTTGGGGTGTAATGATATGGACCAATGACATGAAATTCACCGTTGTTTACTTTTGAAAATATAGAAGGAGCATGGACTGAGAGCAGCAATGGGAAGCAAAGAGAGCACTTACCCTCAAAATCCAGGACCATTAGTATGTGACTTGTGGGAAAAATGATCCACCAATTGAGAAGGCCACAAGTGGGAAGAATCAGGGAAGTCATGTACCAAAGGATGATGGGAATAATCAGAGAAGTGATTGAGGGTCTAATGCCATTGAGATGATTTAGAAATACAGTGGTAACACTGTAAATACTTACAGACATATAGGTATATGTATGTATACATATATATATATACACACACATAGATATATGTGCATATATACATATATGTACACAAAACATAGACACAGACATATAAGTATGTCATAATATATGTGTGTGTGTGTGTGTGTGTGTGTGTGTATAAAAATGATTTTGCATGTGTGAGCCAGAATGGACACTTTTCCAAAATATCTTACATATGTCCTTGTTGTAATTAAGTAGTATAGTTAAAGAGCTTCAGGAGGAATATTAACTACTGGGCAGTTTTACAACTCCAGGAAGTGCTGAGGTGAGTTGGCATACAGTGACACTTTTCCACCAAAGTCTATTAGGGCTTTTTGTTTCTTCCCACTCTTATCGCTTATATCTCGGTGACTTACCATGCATGCTTCCTCACTGCTAGTATGCTGTTAACTGTAGTTTCCCTCCCCCCTTTTTAATTTCAAGGAAAAACTAAAATGTAGACAGTTAATGGTAGAGAACAGATGCCCACATCTCAGAATTGGGGTAGATTCAAGAACAACTCAGAACCTGCCTAGACCTTCTCATAGTAAGCCAAGTGCCAAAAGATTGTGGAACATTTTTCTTTTTGTCAAACATTTTAACTCTGTTTCCTTCAGTGCATTATGAAGTTTTCAGATCTTGGTTGGTTGAGTTTGCTGATTGACCCCTGGGTACCATTTAAACCAGAAACCAATAAAATCATAAATGAGTATATGTGTTCTAAAAATAGCACGAGTGAAGCAACTCCTTTAAAAATCAAAGCCAATTATTCCTTATAGAATTTATATAAAGCATTAAAAAAGGAAAAATCAAAGATTATTTTAAACATTCAAAAATTATACTTTATATTTCAGTTAAACTGTTCTCAGGAAACAATAGATATTTTATAGCAGCTCTTTACAAAGGTTTTTAAGGCTATAAATTGTTGCTTAATACATCAGAATATAATTATTTGAGATGACTGAGAGTAGGTATTCCCCTCTTCTTTCTTAAATGCTCTATTATAGAAAAAGTTTGTAATAAGGATATTTATATTTTTATAACTAAAATCAACAATGTGTTGTTTTAAGAATTTTTAGAATTTATTTAAAACCACAGTTGTCTGATGCGTAATAAGCAGAAATCTCATTGAGACTGCTAAATAAAGTTCTCAGCAAAATTTTAACTTCTTTGGCAATTTCTATCTTTCAACTAAGTAATTAGCACTCTAAAATTATTTTTTCCCTTGTTTAGCCTCTACACATGAACCACATGAATCTGCTAGCTCAATATTTTTTTCTGTTTTTATAGCTCAACACAGAAGCAGGCAGCCTTGTTGAAAGTACAGATGTTCTCAAAATAATCATGTTCCAGACATGGGGAGAATGGAGAATCTCAATGGATTTGAAATATTTTCTAAAATTGGATCAGAAACTTTTTTTTTTAGCACATTTTAGTGTCCCAAAGTAGGAGCTTAAAGGATTGAGAATAAATCCACTTGTCTCCTCTCCTATTAAAATGGCAGCATTCCTGTTGTGCTAAATAAATAGGTTGCTTCGCTAAGCTGAAAAACTAGTTCTGTTTGTTTTGTTTAAAAGAATACACTTAGAGTCAGGATATAGAGCCCTACTTTTGATGCTCATTTGGAACTGGTATACTAGAAGAGAAAAACGTGAACAATAATGCATTAGTTTTGGTGTAAATCCTAATATACTTCATCTATTTTCTTCTCTGTTTCTCGTACAAGATTTATTTGGCTCAAGTCTACTCTTACCTTTAATCTCTAAATTTTGTTTCTTCCTCTTGAATTTGTTTCTAGTTTCGGATGAATTTTAGCACAAATCATATTGCATATAATTTTTTTAGTTTTGCTCAATTATGTGTTAAAATTGGAAACTCCATATATGACTGCATGCATAACTATCCCAAATCTGTTTTTCTACCTTTAAATCATCAGAAAGATAAATCACTAATTCGTATATATTTTTTCTATATTAGCTATCTTTTTAAAATTTGTGGTTTTATAAAAAATCTGCTTATCCTTTTTATTTCCTTAGGAGTTTTGACATGTGAATAATCTTAAATACTATATGAATGGACCTTAAGAGGATTGCTGGAGGAGGTCATCAAGAAGACATGACCACTGGTTGACATGCGAGATGGACCTGGGCAGTCAGAGGCTCCTCACCCCTTCCCTCCCCTTGGAATGTAAAGTTCTGCCTGTGGTTCCCACAGTGGGAGTCGTTTTCAAGGATGCAGCCTTGAGAGAGCAACGTGATGTTGAAACCATCTGGACTGAATATGTGACTGAGCCCATTTAAGGCCTCTATATAAAGTTTTAAGATTCTGGCAGGTGAGTGTGGAGATCGACTCATCTTGCAGCCGCCCAAGACAAGCCTGGTAAGTAAGTTTCCTTGCTTATGAAACCTGCCACCTACCAGTCAGGAGTGGTCTGCCTCTTCCTTTGGTTTCTCTTTGCCCTCCATGTACGAGGGCCAGTTTGTGAACCAGCAAGGATAACTACCAATAATTTGTACATCAGTGGGTCTGCCACGAGGAGAGGTTTTCCTCTGCTGATCAAAATACATATGTAGAATAAAACCTGTGTTAACAGGACAGAGTACTTAAATCCTTTGCTCTGACTCTCTCTGACTGTGATTCTATCAGTTTACATGATAAGAAGTTGCTGTAGCAGTTTGCCAGCTTTTTCTAATGTACAACATATATTTTATCTTTCCAGCTGATGTATGTAATAGAAGACAGAGTCTATGTATTACTTTTTGTACTCTTAGAGTATCCTCAGAAGCACTCAATAAATAGGGCTGACTATATTTACATTTTAAAATTTGCCTATTAAAATATATTAGTTATTGATTTCTGTTTGTAAAAATCTTATTAATATCTCTTAGGAAATTACATGATCTGAACCTATCTGGTAAGTAAAACTATGACTATTAAGGAGAGCATGCTATCGAAGTCATGCCCTGCAGTACTCTCACCTAGTATTAAAACTGCTAGTGAATATATCCTATACTGACTAAACGTAATTCTAAACAAAACTGTGTAATCTCAATAAAAGAAAAATCCTCCTTTTCTGAGAAAAACCTGACTGTGGAAGTATAGCTGGGCTATGCGAACACTAGTAATACCAAGTATTAGGCATGCTATTAAACCATGTGTGTTTATATCGTTTACGTTTTTGTAACATTTTTCATGGTTCCAAATAGTTTTTAAATTGGTATTTTTGTGTTTTAAGTATGTTAAAATTAGTTTGATTTCTACCTGCAATATCTAGGGACCTTCAGGGATTTATCTCTACCTCCTTATTCTTCAGTATTTCTGGAATCTAAATAATATACAGAAGTCAAAAAACGATCTTGCAGTATTTTTATGCTGTTTATTATGTATATGATACATATATAATACATATTAACTTCTCTATAAATAATTTATATTGATAAGCTATAGTTCAAATATTGAAAAGTCTTCCCTGAAACGAATGACTCCTCTTGGGACATGTACAAAATATTTCATCAATAATTTTCTTTATGTTTAGTGCTTTTTGTGAGCTCTGCAACCTGAGTCGGTTATACAAAGAACAGCAACTTCTTGAATATAGAAGATTCTGCAACTCCAGGTAACATAGTCATGCCAGAAATCAACTATAGGTCATGTTCGCTTATCCCATGCCATCTAAATACCTCATTCAAGAGTGTGAAAGAATATAGCAATCATTCTATATAGTTACAATCAAGGAAAAGAAAGTTACGGCCAGCTAAGAAACAATGCCCTCCCTTCCAACCCACACCAAATGAAAAGGTATGTCCAGGTGTAAGTAAACAAACATAAATTGTGGTTGGTTAGAATGGGACTTAAATGTAGAGTTAGACGTTTTGTTTCAATATGAAGCATGGCTCAAAACCATTGGTTTTTAGGGAGGGTGGAAAGGGAAGTTCAATTTGCAATGGGTTCTGGGATCTGATTAGATTATATTGATGGGGATGGAGGAAAGAGCCAGTGAAAAGGCCCAAGAGGGATATTCTGCAGGTACTGATATGGGAGAGGTGCAGGAGGTCTGGTATGGCTTAAATATTTCATGGGTTATCTGGTAATCAAAGTGAGGCATTGTGTGTGGGCTGCTTTTAGGAAAACAACTTGTTCAAATTGTAGACAAATCAAGGAATGCAACTCAGACTACTAGGGGAAGTGGCTTTTGAAAGGGCACTTTCAGGGCCCCCAAGAAGTAACGGAATTCAGGGCAGACCAAAGTGAAGAACATGACTAGTAATTAAAAACAAAATAAAACAGAGAAACGAGGCAAGACAGCATCAGTTATTTCTCAAGTCCCTGGGAATATTGTTTAAATGGGTATATTTGGCTCCCTTACCTATATGATAAGGGATATTAGGGGAGGATGGAATGAAAGAAAAAGCCTGGAGCTTCCCAGGGTTCACTCCAAACTTGGTAAACCCAGTGCAATAACATGTGTCTGGGAAAAAAAATAATGCAAATCATCAAAGACTTGAGGGATGCCAATCACGTTCCCATTTAGCTCATCGTTTTTTAAAATTCAGAAGACATATCGGTCCTAGAGAATGACAACATATTTTTATTAATTAAACAATACCAATTAAGTATTTATGTGAAAGTCATAGTTTTCTGGGATATATGCCTAAAAACACAGACACCATAATATAAAAATAAGGAATTTGTGTAAAAAGGCAATAAGTGCAATGGAAAAATAAGATGTGGATGAGATAATAAGGATTAAGGAGAGTCAACTGTTGGAATTTGGGGGAAAGATTGGTTTGCAATTTTTTTAAGGATGGATATATTACATAATTATGTTTAAAAGGTTTTTTTCACAATATAAAATTGATATAAAATCTTTATAGAACATTTAGAATACATATAAAAAGGAGAACTAAAAATAAAATTACCACAAGTTCAGATATCCAAAAACAAACTTCCTGTTTTCTTCTTCTTTTCCTAATTTTTTTGCTTGTTTTATATTAGAAGATATGATTTATAGTCCACTTTTTATAAACCTTCTGCAAATATATTTTATTGGACTTTTAAAAAATTAATAATTAATTAATTTGGCTGCATTGGGTCTTAGTTGTGGCACACAGGCTTTTTAATGTTACAGATATAATGTTTTACTGTGAGATATTTCTTTTCTCATAAAACATGTTATAATAATGTAATAACCAAAATTTTCATTTAAAGTCTCCTTCTCCACTTTCTTCAATGGCCCTAAGTTGTATGAGCTGTTTGTATATTTTGAATATTAACCCCTTGTCAGTCACATCATTTGCAAACATTTCCTCCCATTCCATAGGTTGTCATTTTGTTTCATTGATGGGTTCCTTTGCTGTGCAAAAGCTTTTAAGTTTGATTAGGTCCATTTGTTTATTTTTGCTTTTATTTCTTTTGCCTTGGGAAACTGAGAAAATATTGCTTCAATTTATGTCAGAGAATGTTTTGTCTGTGTCCTCTTCTAGGAGTTTTATGGTGTTATGTCTTATATTTAGGTCTTTAAACCATTTTGAGTTTATTTTTGTATATGGCATGAGGGAGTGTTCTAATTTCATTGATTTACATGAGGCTGTCCAGCTTTCCCAACACCACTTGCTTAAGAGACGGTCTTTTCTCCATTGTAGATTCTTCCTCATTTGTTTTAGATTAATTGACCGTAGGTATGTGGGTTTCTTTCTGGGCTCTGTATTCTGTTCCATTGATCTATATATTTGTTTTTGTGCCAATACCATGCTGTTTTGATTACAGTAGCTTTGTAATATTGTCTGAACTCTGGGAGGTTTATGCCTCCATATTTCTTCTTTTTCCTCAGGATTGCTTTGGCAGTTTTGGGTCTTTTCTGGCTCAGTAGACATTCTAGTATTGTTTGTTCTAGTTCTGTAAAAAAACGTCATGGGTATTTTGATAGGGATCACATTCAATCTGTAGATTACCTTGGGTAGTATGACCATTTTCAGGTGGGTAGGGATAAATAAGGAGCATCAGAATAACAGATACAGACTACTGTACATAAAATAGATAAGCAACAAGCATTTATTGTATAGCACAGAGAACTATATTCAATATCTTGTAATAAGCTATAATGGGAAATATTCAGAAAAAAGAATCTATATCTATACCTGAATCACTTTGCCATACACCTGAAACTAACACAATATTGTAAATCAACCGTACTTCAATAAAAAATATTTTTAAAAAGAGGAACTGCAAAAGGAAACTAAAAATGAGGATAGCTATCAGGATTTGTAGAAGAAGAAAAGTTTTTTAAGCTGGAAAAAATAATACTTTTTTTTTGGTGAGGGAGGTAATTATGTAGAGAGGAACAAAAAGGAATTGTAGGAAATATTGGGATAATGTTGCTGAGTTGGCAAAACAAATAAGATCTGATTTAAAAGTGAAATGATTAAGGTCTGAAGAGACATCTCACCAAAGAAGATAAATGGATGACAAATAAGCATATGAAAAGATAACAGTATGAGATACCACTACATACCTACTAGAATGGCTAAAATCCAACACACTAACAAAGGAAATTCTTGTGAGGATGTTGAGCAATTCATTCTTTGCTGGTGGGACCACCAAATGGTATATACACTTTGAAAGACAGTTTGGCAATTTCTACAGAGCTAAACATAGGCTTCCATAAGATCCAGCAATCTTACTTCTAGATTTTTACCCAAATGAGGTGAAAACTTCTGTACACACAAAAACCTGCACATGAATGGTTTACAGCAGCTTTATTCATAACTGCCAAAACTTGGAAGGAAACATACTGTAATGGTACATATAGGCCTGTGCATTTGTCAAAAACCATAAAACTGTACAACACAAAGAGTGAACTCTAATGTAAACCATGAACTTTAGTTAATAATAGTACATTGAGGTTGTTTCATCAGTTATAATAAATGAACCACTGTAGTGCAAGATGTTAATAATAGGAGAAACTGTGGGGAGGTGGTGAGTATATATACAAATTCTTTGGAACTTCTGAGTATTTTTTCTGTAAATTTAAAACTGCTCAAAAAATTACTATTCGAGGATGAAAAAATAAACATAGAATTATAAAAATATTAAATAGAAAAGGAAGGATTAGCTTCTGATACAAGCAGAGATCTCTGGTAAGAGTTGGGAAATCACATTCAGGTGTAGATGCTGATAAATGAGATATGAGCGTGAGAGATAGTGGAAATTATGTTTTGATTGGTTCAAATTTTTCAGTAAAATCAGTAGAAAGTTTTAATCTCAGAGTGGGAATATTTAAGTATTAGAACTTTGAGATAAGAAAAGAATATATGAAATAATCTCCTAAGAGTAGAAAAATCAATGCATAAGGCAAGTATAGGATAATTGCAGTGCAATTAAGGGCCCAGTTGACATCTGTGGTTTTAATTTTAAAGAAAGAGCAGTCAATGTGGTTTTATATGAGGTTTTTCTTTCCTCCAAACTTACTGAGATGTATGTTGCATTTGTAGACTAGACAGACTTTGGATTTAACCAGAGTTGTGGTTTTGCAAGCAAATATGATAAAACTGTGAGAGGGTAAGGAAGAAGAAAGTGTATGAAAGAGTAATGTTTATGAATTACCATGCGTATTAGCTTGCTAGAGCTGCTGTAACCAAATAGCACAGACTGAGTGGCTTAAACAACAGAAATTTATTTTTTCACTGTCTGGATGCCACAAGTCCAAGATCAAGGTATAGTCAAGTTCTCTTTCTCTTGAGGCCTCTCTCACGGTTCAGTCAAGCTCTTTGCCACTTTATTACAAGTTGCTCTTCCTCCGGTTTCCAAAAACATGTTCTGCATTTCCATATGAGATTTAACCAGAATCACCTTTAATTTCCATATTTCTACTAACAGTCTCTTCAAAGCAATCTAGACTTTTTTCTGACATGCAACTCAAAACTCTTCCAGCCTCTACCTCTTATCCAGCTCCAAAGTGACTTCCACGTTTTTCGGGATTTGTTACTGCAGTGCCCCACTTCTCGATACCAAAATCTATATTAATTTGTTGGGTTGCCATAACACAGTACCACAGATGAGGTGGCTTAGACAGTAGAAATTTATTTTCTCATAGTTCTGGAGGCTAGAAATTCAAGATCAAGGTGTTGGTAAATTTGGTTCTCCTGAGGCCTCTCTCCTTGACTTGCAGATGGCCCACCTTTTTGCTGTGTCCTCATAGAATCTTTCCTCTGTGCATATACATCCCTGGGGTCATTTGTGTACATCGAAATTTCCTCATAAGGACAACAGTCAAACTGGATTAAGGCCCACACATATGATCTCATTTAATCTTAATTACCTCTTAAAAGGCCCTATCTTCCAATACAGTCACATTCTGGGATACTGGAAGTTAGGCCTTCAGCATATGGATTTTAGGGGCCCACAATTCAGCCCGTAATGCCATATAATTTAAGCTTGGGAAGAAGGGGGAAAAGGCCATTCAACAGAAGATAGACAGTGAAAAAATAATAGAATCCATGGATTGGAGGTCATCTTAATGTCAAAGGATTGATACTCAGAGTTTGGATACTTGGAGATGAGATTATGGAGTATTTGCAGTTCTTGATAATGGCATGTTCTAAATGTTTCTGCGGAAATGGGCAGCTGACATACAGAGAAATACCAGATCAGTGGGGAAAAGAAGCTCGAGGGCCTGAAAGGCCAAAGTCATTGGAAGGACCATGTAGGTGTTTGGGTTTTTTTTCATGTAGGTGTATTTTGAAATAACAAAGAATTTAAGCATAACTCATGCAGAATATAGTGTTGGTGAGAAGGGTATAAAATCATTGAGAAATCAGGACTAACATCTTAGGGTTATATGTATGACAACAATCAAGTGTATCTGATGATCCAATTTGATGACATGATATTCAAAACTGGGGGATTTGGGGATAAAGGAGGGAGAATTATATGAACACAGCAATGAACTACAGACCTTTGGAGGCTGGAGAAATACACAGGTACTCCTGCAGAAAAATCAGAGTCCTCAGGGAAGAATTAGGTTTCCTTTAGGGCAAGAAAGTATAGAGAATATCTAAAAAAGAGTTTGATGATGATGTATCATTAATTTTTAGTGTTTTAGGAGTTGGGAAAGGGTGAAATAATGAGGCTGAATAGGGTTCTACTTGAAGTGTTTCAGAAATTAAAGAGGGTTTGAAGGGTTTCAGGAATCAGGGATGAATGGCTCAATAAAGGGCCATATGGTCATTAGTGTGCAAAAGGTGAGAGAGGACCTAGAATTCTGAGCCCTGCTATGCGGACTAACGTAAGAGATTAAAGGTCCTATGTAAATTTTTTTTTTAAGCTTTTTTAAAAAATATATTTATTTATTTTTGGCTGAGTTGGGTCTTCGTTGCTGCGCACGGGCTTTCACTAGTTGCGGCGAGTGGGGGCCACTCTTCATTGTGGTGTGCAGGCTTCTCATTGCAATGGTTTCTCTTGCTGCAGAGCACGGGCTCTAAGCGCGAGGGCTCAGGAGTTGCAGCACGCGGGCTCTAGAGCTCAGGCTCAGTAGTTGTGGTGCACGTGCTTAGTTGCCCCACAGCATGTGGGATCTTACCGGACAGGGATCAAACCCATGTCCCCTGCATTGGAAGGTGGATTCTTAACCACTGTACCACCAGGGAAGTCCCAGGTCCTATTTAAATTAATCTTGATAGATTCAAGGCTGATTGTGGTGGTAAGGCTGCACATAGAAGAGGTGATTTCTGTCACTCTCCCTAGGCATGTGTTAATAGTGGCAGAGGTGTCTGGGAAAGTGCTATCTTAATCCTTGTGCCCAAACTTGATACTGGAGATAGAGGTTCTAGGGGAAGTTTGTCTTATTCCCAGTATGGGCTTCATGTTGTTTAGTTGGTTCCCACTGCTGTTCTATATGACATCCCTCTATTATAGATAATCGACAGGACGTGCCACCAGATATACAGCTATTTATCTGGAAAATGTTTGTTTCTTTATTACAAAAATACAGAATAGCAAAGACAGATGTTGGCCTGCCCTGGTCAGGATAGAAGTATACTTTCTCTTGTTTAAGAGGCTTACTAACTTCTCTGATTTAAGGCTGCAATTTAGTCTAGAGATAAGCTGATTATTTTGCCCTACTAAAAGTTAAGTGCCCCAAGACATACTGATAGATATGGCAGATTCAAATCTGAGGACCTTTAGAGATATGCTGACAGGCATATCTGAAGGGCAAATCTTGGGCTCTTTAAATGCTTTGATTAAAAAAATCATGTAAAGTACAAGTTGTTATTCCTTATATCCACTACCACTCAGAAAGAGGCATGACTTATGGTGGATTTTCTATGAATGTTGAATGCAAAATATAACATGTTTGTGACCTTTTTACTAAGTGACTTCAAAGTCTGCCTGTTTCCAGTTGGATCCTTGGTAAAGAAGGTTTTACAAGCTGTTCAGACTGCATTGCAAGAATCCCTGTTTTTTGACATTTTCAGGTCGGGAAGGTCTATGAAACCTATGGCATATTTTGATAGGGGAAATACAGGAGGAACATGAGGGTTTTAGGGCACACAATTATATATTATTTCAGTAAATGACTTTTTTCTTTTGAGAAACAACTTTTAGTTTGCTGGAGGTTCCTATGCAAATTGAATGCCTAACTATAAAGCAATAACTGACAGTAAAATCTAAGGTTCCTATAATATGTGTTCTGTGATTTTCTGAACCCTAAGTGTCGTATATGAAAAACACTCCATCTTCAAGTGAAATATTTACATGTCTCTATCTCTCTATAAGAGATTAGGAATGATCAGATTCTAAAATCATTATATTGTTATACATTGATTTATTCTGTGTCTTTCACACTATAAAGGAAGCTTCATGAGAGCAAGGATGCTATCTTGTTTGCAGCATATTGAATCACCAATAATTAGAAAAATATTGACACATATATTTTACATTAAAAAAATATATATATTTATATCTTTCTTTCTGTCAGTCATCTATCTATCATCACTCTATCAGCTATCATCTATATTGTTGAAAGACTGAGTGAAAGGGGATTACGTAGAGCTAATATTCTGGATCTATGTAGCCTGCATTTACCCAATTACACATTACTTTCCCTGCAAATCTCTTCTCTAAATCCCTGTTGCTCTTTGTATTTGTTAATAGCTTCAACAGTCATTCTGTCCTATATTCTGCTGAATATGTTAATGAAGGGGGAACTCTGGGAGAGAAAAATTAAAAAAAAAAAAAAAGTGACTAGCTCTTTCTCCAGAGGGAGGGAGCATTTCCAACATCCTCAAGAATCAAATAAAGAGAATTCTACTCCTTATAATAGTCTACGTAAATGTTTTCACCTTTCTCTCATCATTATTTAACATGAATGGTTTTATCTGGAACTTCTAATATACTAATATTGTATAGTACAATTAATATTCAGTTTTTAAAATTTCACCCTTCATGAAATTGCCTTAGTTTGCAATTACATGGCTTGTGTAATTAATTAAGCAGCCACTTTTGAATCCATATCATATTATTTGGCTTTATAACCTCTGATAATGATGATTCTGTTACCTACCATGAAAAATCTTTTGTATAGGCCTAATTTTACCTTTACTGAAATTTACTGTTACCCTTCATTATTGTATTGTAATATACTGCAAGAACAAGCAGAAGATCAATTTTCATTATAGTTTTTGGTAACAAGGATAAAGCCTTTCCATGTTTTCAAATAACATAGTCAAAGAGTCCTAGACAACATTTTTAACAGAGATAAAAAAACTGCCATGACAGAATATGATATCATATTCAAAGAGCTCCCAGAATTTTCTTTCACTGTTCTGAAATACTGGCCTTATTAGATGTTCTGAGCCCCAGTGAATTCTTGCAAACATAGAGTGTCTTCCCGGGCGATTCACGTCCATCTAGCAAAATCTAAAGTCAAATTGAGTTCACAAGGAGTCTTGTCACATGGGTTGCATTATTCTTGTGGTGTTTCTGTGAGCACACCTTTAGTAAATTAGAATAACAACATTAATAATATCAAATAGCATCTTTGTGAGCCTACTATGTACCAGATGCTGTTAAACATTTTACATTTATCATTTTATTATAATACCTACTATGAAATAAGTATTAGTATTGTCTGTATCACCTAAGGAAGGAAGTTCAGGAGCCAATGATTATATAACCAAGTCATTTAAATAGCATTAAAATTCAGAAGTGACTCTTTGTCTGTAATTACTCCTACAGTCAGGGTGAGATCCAGGTGTCTAAGGATTTATTTATCATATAACTAAATCTGATTCTTAATTGTGACCCGTGAAAATATCAGTGAGATAATAAATCTTGTTTAATGAAAGGAAACATTTAACGAAAGGAAACCTGTGCCTAGATAACTCAAGTGTTAAGCACATAACAGTAAGAACACCATTGTTGATTTTTGTTTAACAAATGGCTTGTACTTCATCATTTATACAAATCACAGACTGAAAATTTGAAGAACAAATCACCAAATTTATCCTCACAATTGTACAGATTTGGTCATTATTGTCATTAATAACAGACTTCATGGTGTTTTGAGAGTACACAGAAAAATGTTCTATTGCACAGATTAGTCCGTTTTGTACCAATGTTTGGCATCTTTGAAATCTATTGCACAAGGGTGGTGGTTAGTTCCTCCCAGAAACTGGTGGTCTGACTTCATTGCCAGCATTTTTATAGGCATGAGGGTGGCTGGAATAATCAGACATGACCCAATACTCAGAGCCTTCAATGACTCCAATACAAAAGAACATACTACCATTAAAAAAAAAAATTGACATTGGACTGGTTAAATTTATATTTCATTCCTGTCATGCTTGGCCACCTCCAAAAAAAAGTCTTTTTTTTTTCCTATCTTCTTTCTCTCTTCTACTAGACAAGAAACCCTTTTGGAGAAAAAGTATATACAGATACAGATCACCATGTCTATACATGGATGAGATTCTCCAATTGTGTATTTTTAGTGAGCTCTATTTCACATTTTTTAATGCCATCCTAACTTTCACTGGATACTATGAACACATCACATCCAATTAGTAAACAACATTACCTCACATTTCTCATTTTTTGGAAGAATATTTTCACTGCTTCTTTGCCTTGACCAAATTCTGACTTCTCTGTGTAGGCACTGCTTCCCTGGGGTTGTTCACTGTGCTGGCACCATGTAGTAAAAGCTTGCATGTAAATAAGGTGTTTCCAGACGACCTCACTGCTGCTCCTATCCCTTTGCTATCTTATTTATTAATTACTGCATTACTTGGTTACTGTTATCTACCTCCTGACCATTGCCCTGCATTTTGAAGACTTTAATATATGGCTCATCTTATTTCTACACATAAATTTCAAGGAACTTAATGCTCATATAAATGAGCTTTCTTCCACCTATCGTAAGTTCTTGACATTCCCACTGTTAACTTCATTATCTTATTATACCTGAATGAGAATGCTCCACACACATTCCTTAAACAATGAGGACAAATGCAGATAATGTTGTCCTCATAGAATCTGTTATAAAGAGAGCCATTAGAAAATGAAACAAATGGAGAAAAAAACCTATATCTGGTTTGAACTGAGAGATAAGGAAAAAGATCTCGATTTTAAAAACCAGTCTTCCTAGCAGTTACTGTAGATTGTTTTATAATTTTAGGACTCAAAATAGTAATTATTAAGCCTCTAATATAGTAACACTTTCCATTTTACCAACACAAGCCCTTGGCTATATGTGTATTTTAATTGAAAACTCTACTTTTGAAATCCTAGACTCTAATATTAAACTTGACAATTAACATATATCTTTTCATCCTCTTACTCATTGACTCATCATATTTTCAAAGACATTTTGACATTCAGTCTCTTTAGCTTGTTTTAACCACTTGCTATTTGAGTGGTCTTGGGCTACTTACTTAATCCTTTGATCTTCAGCTATTTCATCTGTAAAATGAGTTAATAATGACATCAACTTTATATGTTTGTTATAAGGATTCAATAAGAACAGTAAGAACAGCTCCTGACACACAGTGATCACTAAATACTTATTAGCTATTCACATTAATTGTACTATTCATATCATCATTGCTGTTCTATTATTGTTTTGTCTATTTTTCAAATTTGTCCTTTCCTCATTTCTCTTCCTTCCTTCCTTCCTTCACTAAAGTTCTTCAATGTTTATATGCAGTTTTTCCTGTATGTTCAACTGCTCCGTTCCTGGACGCTTGCAGCAGCTTTACCTTTTCCTGGACCCTTGCAGCAAAATTCCAGTAATAAATGAATCCAATAATCATATTCTTTGTTTCTATACTCATGCTTCTGAAGAAAAATCATAAACAAAAACTGCTAGAGTCATTAGAAATTCATGGTTCCCAATATCAGCTACCAGTTCAACACTTTTTGGCAATTCTATTGTAGGTCACTAGTCAACACCTTATTATTCCCTTTGGTAGCTATTAAAAGTCTTCACTGTGCTCCTCAAGTCTCCTTTACCGCCTTTTTTTCTCCCATTATCCAGAGATATTCTTGTTTCTTACTTTACAGTATGAAATAAAAACAATGTCAACTTCCTAAATTTCCGAACATCTGCTATTTACAAATTCATCTACACTTGATCTCATGGATATTTCCTATTTTCTCAGAGATGGAGGAAAATGTGCCCCTCTACCTATTGAAGTGTAAGTCATCCATGTGATTTTATTTTTCCTGGCCTCTCCTGTCCCTTCTGGAAAGCTACTTTATCACCCTTGTTCGATTCTTTTCCTTGAAATAAACAGACCCCAATGTATTCCATTAAGACAGAAAGAAAAGAAAAAACCTTCAGCTATTTCTCCTTCAAGCTCTCACTCCTTCCTGCTACAACCAAACTCTCACCAAATGAAGTCTGTGCTAATTGTCTTCATTTTCTCAGGATCTATCTACACTTTAGTCCTTAACCATTCTGATTTTTACTTACCTATTCGCTGAATCTACTTTGGTAAATGAGTTTACTGAAGCATTATTTATAATGGTGACACACCTGTGATAAGGATCATGGTATTTATAGATCTGTATAATATTGATAATATATATCCATTTATCCTGGGCCTTGACTTCCTGAAGTCATTCAAATTCATCTTGGGAGACAAAATGAACAGTCTGTGGAGCAAAAACATAGGGTGCTGTATTCTTCAGCCTGTCTCTTTTCACCGCACAAAATCTCAGGGATACCCAGGAATGGTATAATGCTCTCAATCTCAATCCAGTGTGGCTCATGGGGATTTTAGATGCTGCTTTGGTAAACTGGTATTTTTTTTTCAGATTATAGCCACACTTCAAAATTGTATACATTAGGCAAACTTTCTGTAGTGTGGTCCCCTTTGGCTCATCCATTGCATGTCATTATAGAACCGTATAATGTAGTGGCTGTCAGGCTCTTGGCATTGTGCAGAACCCTGTTAGTTGCTATTGCAGCAGAGAAGGGCCATAGGTAGAGGGAGTAGGGCTGTGTCATTATCTTTTCAATAAACTCTAGAAGCACCACCTTCAACCAGAGCTATTCCACCTTAAAATATATTCCAAATATATTTAGCTCCTCCATAATTTTTGTTTGTAGAAAGGTTTCTACAGCCAAATCTAATGAATTGCACTGGGGCTTTGGTATGTGACACATCTGGATTTAGTTTTATCTCTTCCACTTTGTAGCGATGAAAACTCAGCCAAATTATTTTTTGAAACTATTTCCTTATCCATAAGAAAGAGCTTATCATTTCAAATTTCAAGGCTGTAAGACATAGACCTAAAAATATAAAAATCACTTTTATTTACAAACTTATAAGGTAAGTACCATTATTATCTTCATTTTATAAATAAATTCTGGCTTTGAGATATGATGTAAATGCTGAAGATGACTCAACTGGTCACATATAGAACTGAACCAAGATCAGTCTGATTCCAAAGTCCATACCCTGAATCTAGATGTGGTACTTGGTACTTAATACAGAGAGTGCTGGGAAATAGTGGGCCTTATAAAATGTGTTACCTAATTGATTTTTTTTAACATGTTTATTGGAGTATAATTGCTTTACAATGTTGTGTTAGTTTCCGCTGTATTACAAGGTGAATCAGCTATATGTATACATATATCCCCATATCCCCTCCCTCTTGCACCTCCCTCCCACCCTCCCTTTCCCACCCCTCTAGGTGGTCACAGAGCACCGAGCTGATCTCCCTGTGCTATGCAGCTGCTTCCCACTAGCTATCTGTTTTACATTTGGTAGTGTATATATGTCAGTACTACTCTCTCACTTTGTCCCAGCTTACCCTTCCCCCTGCCTGTGTCCTCAAGGCCATTCTCTACATCTGCATCTCTATTCCTGTCCTGCCCCTAGGTTCATCAGAACCATTTTTTTTTAGATTCCATAGATATGTGTTGCATACGGTATTTGTTTTTCTCTTTCTGACTTACTTCACTCAGTATGACAGACTCTAGGTCCATCCATCTCACTACAAATAACTCAATTTCATTTCCTTTTATGGCTGAGTAATATTCTATTGTATACATCTGCCACATCTTCTTTATCCATTCATCTGTTGATGGACATTTAGTTTGCTTCCATGTCCTGGCTATTGTAAATAGTGCTGCAATGAACATTTTGGTACATGACTTTCTGAATTATGGTCTTCTTAGGGTATATGTCCAGTAGGGGGATTGCTAGGTCATATGGTAGTTCTATTTTTAGTTTTATTTATTTTATTTTATTTAAAATTTTATTTAAAAACAGTTCCACAAAAGAAACAATAAAACATATAAGATATAGTGCTCTCTCTGAACAGGAAGATTAGTACTTTATGAAAAGAAATAGTGTAGACAGAACTGACAGAAGTTTGAGAATCTAATTGATGAAGCTGCCCTTTAATGTCTGTAGCTATAAATTCTTCAGTTACCCATCATATTGTAATCTAGTGTGAACTAATTTTCTGGTCCAGAACGTTTGTTTTGAAAAAAATTCCAAGAAACAGACCACCTGCTAGTAAACAAATGTCAAAACACAAGTAGCTGGAGTTGTTTGCATCCTTACAGACTTCTACTCTGAACATTATTCTCATGGGTGAGAGTGGTGTCTCTATAACAGGAAAAAAAAAAAAAAAGAAGACACTTTGCCTTATGTTTAGAAGACAAAAATATAGTTCCCCATATACAGTATTGAATATTGCAGGAGGATAAAAAGAGAAAATCTTTTTTGTTAATACTATGGACATTAACTTGCATTTTTTTTTGAAAACCATAAGACACAATTATAAAGATGGAGAATATAGAATACCAAAGAGCAATGATCAATATAACACTACAAAATTATGTTGATTGTTAATTGCAGATCAATATACTGTGATTTCTTATACTAGCACCTTTCCTACGAGATTGTATATTTTTATTTAAAGTCTCTTTAATTAGGTGTATATGCCTGTGTGAGTGTGTGTTTACTGCTATAATTTTAGGTTGAAATGCCACCTCAAAGTGTTACAGGGTGTCACACCAAGAGAGGAAGCACTGAGTGTTCTGTATATGTTTGAGGATTTAGTGTTAGAAATTTCAATTTGAAGATGTTAAGAATCATCAATCAATTACTAAGAGCTATGTCCCTCCTCCTATAATCAGGGTGGTATGCCAGTGGAAAGAATGATCAATTAGATGAGGTGGTGCCATTTAAATACAGATGTTTCGATTTTAACTCTGGAATTCTAAAAATTAAGGAATGTATTTAAACATAAGCACAAACACACACCTGGGGTAAATATAGCATAGTAGTTCCAATTTGAAATAAACATTTTCATAGCCTAAAGATTCATGTCTCCTTATTCTGGGAAAGGAATTCAACATCTCTGTAACTTAGTTTTCTTGCCTGTAAAATGGAAGTACAAATATGGTTGTTTTACACATTAATTAATGACAAGTTCTTAGAAGAGATCATGGGACTGTTTACTAACAATATTGCTATAAGATTATCTGATTTTGTTGTTCCGTTCTGCTACTATTTTATATCTTTCATTTATTTTCTTTCTACATCCACTGGGATGACTATAATTTAAAAAAATTTTATTTTATATTGGAGCATAGTTGATTAACAATGTTGTTTCATGCGTACAGCAAAGTGATTTAGTTATACATATACATGTATCTATTTTTCAAATTCTTTTCTCATTTAGGTTATTACAGAAAATTGAGCAGCATTCCCTGTACTATATAGTAGGTCCTTGTTGGTTATCTTTTTTAAGTATAGCAGTGTGTACATATCAATCCCAAACTCTCAATCTATCCCTCCCCCCTACCCTTCCCCCCATAAATTCATTCTCTAAGTCTGTGAGTCTGTTTCTATTTTGTAAATAAGTTCATTTTTATCATTTTTTTTAGATTCCGCATATAAGTGATATATTTCTCTATGTCTGACTTACTGCACTTAGTATGATAATCTCTAGGTTCATCCATATTGCTGCAAATGGCATTATTTCATTCTTTTTAATGGCTAATATTCCCATGTATATATGTATATATCTTCTTTAGCCATTCATCTTTCAATGGACACTTAGGTTGCTTCCATGTCCTGGCTATTGTAAATAGTGCTGCAGTGAACATTGGGGTGCATGTATCCTTTCAAACCATGTTTTTCTCTGCATATATGCCCAGGAGTGGGATTGCTGGATCATATGGTTTAATTTCTATTCGTATTTTACCCTTTCACGTATAGTGCTACATACCAATGCAAGAGAAAAATGGCATCTCTAGTAAACAATATTATATTTCTGTCTATTTTTTACTTTTATCAGCATTTAATATGTTGCATTACAATGTTCTAGGCTTCCTTTCTCTGAAATTCTCTATCCACAGGAATACATATGTTGTTCTTCCTTCTTTCCAGATTATTTTCAAGGCTGTTTTCGTGTTGATATAGAATGTGAATTCTACTGGTAAAGAGAAATGTAGCAGACACTTTCAGTGCTCAGCCAATTACCCTCAGATCCACATACCATTTCAGTATCCCTCAGCCTGATTTCTGGTGGTCAACACATACATCATGGTCATTGTCACCCTTGGGTTGCTAGCATATGCTTTGCCTGTGAGCATACCTGATTAGAATTGGCTAAGATTTAATGTCTCTTTGGAGGCAGCCTTTACCCAATGAATTACTGATGGACATAAAACTATAATTATTGCAGCTCCCTTGCCTGAGGATAATTTTGAAGCAGGTATTTTGTACTATTTCCAAGATTTTCTGTAAGAGTTTAAACTTCAGTCACTCACTGTAGAGTTGGCTCAGTAACTCTCCCCATACTGGCTGCCCAAACTTTTTTTTTTTTTTTTTTTTAAATCATTTCTCCTGTCTTCTTCCAGTGTTCCCTCCACCTCATGTACATAATCCTTCTCTCAGGGTCTGTTTCTTGCGTGAGAAGAAGGGGATCAATTAAGATAATAAAGATAATAAAAGATAATTATTATTTTAAATCTGTGATTCAGACCTATGGCATTATCTGCAAAGTTAAAACAGTTGACTTTCTAGATTTTGTTGCGATATGTATGCACACCTCTTTTCTAAACAATGGATATTTCAGTGAGAATCCTTTTTAATTTTTATGAGTTTACTGTTTCTGAAATACCAAATTTTTTCAAATAAGATTACAAAATATTGAATCCTAATGACTTATGGTTGTTGATATTTTCCAGTTTAGTAGAAATAAACAGAAAAGATTTTGATGGGTATGAAACTGAAATAGAGTTCAAGCTATTTGTCACCTAACCAGACATCCATCGATGAGTTTACAGTAAATATAGTGCCTGCCAATGATATGAAACAACTTTAACTACTAATTTTTAACATATATTTTTGTGATTTAAAAACTGTGATGAATCTTTCTCTTTATAAATTTACTTAAAATGTTTTTCCACCTGTGAACTTATGCTCATTAAATGGATGTCAGGTGCCAAAACTATTGAGCAAAATAGGGTTAGTGTGCCAGTGCAATGTTTTCAACTGTAATTGTCAAATAATGAAAAAAACAGCTATGGCTGTTTGGTAATTTATAAACCTTCAAGTTGATGGGAGTGACAGTAATGAGTTATAATAAGGATTATGAAAAAAGAATTTGCATGTGTCTTTATTAAGCCCATTTATCAATCCTCTAATTTCTTTCTCTTTTGGGGGGGATCAGTTTGGAGAAGAAATGCAGTTCTTGGGGAAGTTCATCACCAACATAACCTCAACATTTAGGGTAGAGGGATTCTCTATCCACTGTAGCTAAGGAATATGAGATCTTTAAATGTAGTTGTCACTCCCTTCATAATCTCAATACACATACTTTTTAGAGTTAAAATGTAACATTTGGTATAAAAGAAAGTATAAACTGGTTATGCATCTCTGTAACTACCTTATCTATAGTCCATATCCCTTTTTTATCATTCAATATATGAGAATTAGACTCTTATTTTCCATATTAGCACACAAAAACTTTCCCTTCCTTGACTTCTCACAATAGCCCAGGCCCTTCAGAATTACTTATAAATAGATTTAACTTACGTAAAATAAATTAAAAGATTCCATATTTCCTGGCCACTGTATAATCAAACTGTCAATAGGCATAATGGACTTAACACCTATCTGATTAGAATATGTTCTTATGTATTGTCAAAGATGGAAAGAAGGATTTTATAAAGTTTATTTTTCACATTCTTTAAACATTCTGTCTATGTAAACAGGATATATTCTTAGTAGTTGATAAATGAGCTACTAAGGTTTTTAAAATTCTACTGTCATACTCTCCTGAATGGCTATTGCTTAATTTATGGTAACCTGCCATTCCTTATCTAACAGCTTTGCATTGTGTTTCACTTACTGGACTCCATTTAGCTCAGGAAATTTATGTTTCACATTATCATGGTCTTTGTTTCCCTGGTAAAATCACCATCAAAATATCATAAAAGAGAGGGGGAAGAAACAAAATTCAAAGGGAAAATGTACTTGCAATCCTAAAAGAGATTACTGGTTTTGTTTTCCATCCCATAATAAATAAAATGGCCAGTATTTTCTTAACTTTGGAGGTGACCTTAGTATACTTTAAATAATGAAAGGGAAATGATGTACAATGATGCATTTTTTGCTATGACATTTAGACATTATAAATGATGTGCAGAATTTCTATAATGCATCAATTTACCCATGTTATCTAAAAGTACAGGACCTTTCTCTTTTTGGCAAACTGTGTACTTCTGTCTTATAAAAATTATCTTAAGCCATACTCAGGACAACTCCTTAACTTACATTGAAATATAAGTACAACATGAAAAATATGTATTTAATTGTATCTAAGTAAAACTTCAGATATATAGCTATGCTTCATATAAATATTTAATAAACATGTAGGAAAAAACCAAGCTTCTATCCATATGAGATGTTTTCCATAAACTGATTGCTATCCACATGCTAATTGCATTTTCATATCATTCATATTACTCATTCTTAGCAGTTCCCTTCAAAAATTTACTTCAAGGATGGCTCGTTAGTGAAGTTTAAGCCAAAGATCTTAAAAGTCCAGATTATTTCTTGTATTACTAGAACAATAATATATGCCAGTGTGTATTACTGCAGTGCATATTACAGTAGGGTCTCATGATTTAAATTAGTCTTCAGTTAACATGACATACAGGCAGCTAGAAATAGTCATACCTACAAGAATCAGGCAGCTTTCCTCTGTTAGTGTATCGGATAAAAAGACTATCACATAGGAACATTATAGGGATAGTGAGGCTCACCAATCCAGAAGATGGAAAAGGGCTTAAGTGTTCTCACCACAAAGAAAGTAATGGTAATTATGTGATGTGATGGAGGTGTTAGCTAACAATATGGTGGAAGTTATTTTGCAACATGTAAGTGTAACAACTCAACATGTTGTAATCAAACTTACATGATATGATATATCAATTATATCTCAATAAAGCTGGGAAAAAAGAATATAAAAAAGAGAAACCAGAGAATGCTATAAGAATCAAGACTCAATATCATTATTGCTTATAGTCAGTAATGAGGGGCTAACTAAAATCTAATTCCACATTAGCAAAGTTGATTCAGCTGGCAGGATTAGAAATATGATAGTTTTGATTATCTCCTGCACATAGATTTAGGTTTGTTACTCACTTACATTAAGAATATGAGTTTGAGTTCTGAAGATGTGTTATTTCACTTTTGGAATGCTAGATCAATTTTTCCTGAAAAATAATTGTTTTATTCAATTCTTTGCTTTCTGTGTGCTGTGTTGCATATGTGACATTTTTGGTTGAAAGAAAATACCCAGAGTGAGAAAATTAGAACATTTGATATACTTTTAAACACTGTCACCTAGTTTTAAGTTTGAATATAATTAATTGTAGTTTAAATAATTCTTAAGGTCTGTTGGTTAAGGTACCCCAGAGAAATGATTACTTGGTTTTCCAATTAAATGAGTTTTATCATTCTTATCCATAGTATTGGTTAGCTGATTCTTGCTATGTGAGAAAAACAAAGATCTTTGTACATATTATTCAAATAAGAATGACAAAGTTATTAATTTCTGCTTTTAGTTTTCCCCTGAGTAAACAGGTGTGGCATTTTAGATAACCCTGAGACAACTCTAAAATATCTGAATTAAACTTCTATCCATGTTTCATATTGGAATAATTTATAACATTATTTTTATGAGCTTTAGGTTTTTGTATTTTTAAGAAAACATTTCAAACTATGTACAGTCAATGTAAATCAACAATATTGAGTCATATTATAAATTGAAGAGTTGGCTTTAAAAATGGAATCACAAATATATGAATGCCCAACTTTTAATTTCACTTTTTTAGTGTGTATGTTTTGTTTCATCTTTGTGTATTGTTTTTCTTATGAAATGAATTTTGGGAATACTAAAAATTTCCTGGGTATAAAATTTTGTTCCGTTCTCTAAAGGTTCAGGAGATCATTTTTAGTCAGAATTCCACTCCTATAATGTATAGTCTCCTTAACCCAGCTTTAAAGTTTCCATTATAACCAACTATGTTGAATGAATTTGACAATACTCTGAAGCTACCATCCTGTTTGGGAATTTTTTCTCATTAGAGATTATTCAGAGATTAAATATGAGATAAAAATTACTCAAACTGAAGAACGAAAGGGTGGGTAATTTGGTCTACGTGAGAATATCATTGAATCCAGATGCAGTATTATAGCCTGCACTACTGGGGATTAGAAAATTCAAATGTCTGCTGGATTCATTTATTTCCTTTCTTTGCCTTTCTGTCCTCTGTTCCGTTCTCCTTTCTGAAACAGGATTATAAAGATTTTAAATTTATCTCTTCAGATGTCTACTCACCACTAATTTGACATACACATGACTTTGGTTTCATGTGCTATACTCAGGGTTGGTCTTTTAGATTTAGCTTCTAGAATTAACTGACTAGAGCCTCTGTGTCTTTTTTTATAATTCACATTCGTTCAAAATAATCTATTCAGATTCTGTCATTCTGTAGGTGGATTTCTATTAGATTGGTTGAATACCTGCAATCCATTCAGCTGTGTTCTAGTCAGCTCAAGTCATGTGGTTGTAGATAAACCTGGATTTGAGGAATATGTTTTATATTTTAGGTGGACATACGGCTAAAGCTATTGGCATGTTTTCTATTTGTTTCTGTTTTCACTTTTTTTTTTTTTTAACAGAGTAGATTATCAATTGATTCACAGCAAGTCCATAACACTGTAAAGAAATTGTATCAGTTTGAAGTGAAAGGGTTCATGAGTATTCAATGAAAAGAAGCCTTTGACAAATAAGAAGCAAGCTTAGAAAGATACTCATTTGTAGACCATGCCACTTTATATAGAAAAGAGAGCTTATACAGAGAGTGGAAGAACCCAGAGGACAGAGTCAGGAGATGTGGAGAACCCAGAAAACACAGATAAACCCTAATCAAGGAAGTGGGAACATGGTCCTAGCTGGATTTTAGAATTGCGGTTGTCCAGTGACTACTATGTGCTTCCAATTTTCCACATTTTTGAATAGAAATGTGTTATGAACTGAATAGTATCCCCTCAAAATTCATATGTTTAAGCCCTAACTCCCAATCTGACTGTATTTAGAGATAGAGCTTCCAGGAGATTAGGTTAAATGAGGTCATAAGGTTGGGGCCCTATCCCAATAGAACTATTGTAATTTTAAGAAGAGATCAGAGATGTGTACTCACAGAGAAAAGGCCATGTGAGGACACAGTGAGGAACCAGGAAGAGAGGTCTCACCAGGAACCAACCCTGCTGGCACCTTGATCTTGGACTTCCAAGCTAACTGAACTGTGAAAAAGTAATTTTTTTTGGCTTTTTTTTGTTGTTGTTGAAGTCACCCAGTCTGTGGTATTCTGTGATGGTAGCCCAAGCAGACTAATAAGAGTGTCTATGGTTGTTATTCTATGCCTTTCACACGATTGCATGTTGGCTGTAATAGTGGGAGATATATTGTCTTTTTAGTTTACCAGAGGAACAGTACTTGAGGAGTCTTTTCCACATGTAGACCTGATACAGTTCACGAGTATCTGAACTTTGGGCACATAGTTTTTGAACTACTGTTGTAATAAGCTGAGACTGGTGGTCCTAGAGGAAAGAATGAGAATATTTTACATATAGAAATGATATGAATTGTGGCCAAATAGCAGACTATGGCAGATTTTTTTTTTGATGGTGAAAAATTCTGTCTAGCCAATGCTTTTCTACAATGTGACCTTCATAGTTCTCCTCTCAAGAGGTGGATCTATGTTATGTCCTCTTGTATCCAGAACAGACTTGTTACTTATTTGTAACCAAGAGAATGTGTAATAAATGCTGATGTTTTTTGAGGCTAGGTTGTAAAAGGTTATGTAGTTTTCACCTTGTTTGCAGGCATACTTCCTTTTGGAGCCCTGAGCTGCCTTATAAAAAATTTATGCAAAATGAGATACTGCTATTACATAATCTTACCTATTGACATTTTAGATTATGCTTCATAAGGACAAGGACGTTTTCCTTAGTGTGTTAAGAGTATTTATCATCAATGGTTTTAATAAAACATTATCCAGAGTATACTGAAATGATCTTTTAATCTGTTAATATATTTGATAATGTAAACAATTCTCACATTCCTAAGTAAGCCAAGGCAAGTTTTTGTTTCCCCTTTGATACATCAGAGGCATATTATATTACTTTTAATGGTGACATTTTAGCATTTTAGTAATTTCAAATAATTCTGCTGAAAAGGGATGGGCTATGCTTTATTTACTCTGAGGAAATCTGAATTAAAAATAGTCATTCCTCAGCAACCATGGGAGGATTGATGCCAGGACACACTGCGAATATCAAAATCTGTAGATACTCAAGTCCCTTACAGTCAACCCTCCCTTTCCTCGGGTTCTGCATCCACAGATTCAACCAACCATGGACCATGTAGTATATTCAATCTGCAGTTGGTTGAATCTGTGGATGCAGAATCTGCAGATATGCAGAGTCAACTGTATATTTTTCAAGTTGATTGAAAAATAAATAGTTGGTGCTAATTAAAAAAATGCTTTAATTTGGATCTTTTAAACTCCATGCAACAGCTTAGAGAAATAATCCCTGAATTTGCATATTAATTACTGTAAACAACAAAACACACACACACACACAACTTGCATTCATGAGGAAAATAACTCCTGTTTATGTTGTTCAGAAAAAATTATATGGGCTCCATTTTCAAATAAAATGTTTATTGATCATATTATATGATAATATTAAAAGTCCTTCAAGAGGGCATTCATATTCTAGTGTGAAGTAGAACACTATAAAATTATCAGCTGGTAAATATTTTGCTATTTAATAAATGTTTCAGTAACACATAGTATGACAAAAGTTTTATCATTTTTCTAGTGTAAGTCATTGTCAATCCACTAACTGTTCTTCTCCTTCAATATTGTGTTGACTATTCTGGGTCTTTTGCCTCTCTGTATAAACTTAGAATCAGTTTGCTAATCTACGCAAAATAATGCATTGAGGTTTTGACTGAGATTGCATTGAATCGATAGATAAAGTTGGGAAGATCTGACATCTTGACAATACTGAGTCTTCCTATCCATTAACATGGAATATCTCTCCATTTATTTAGTTTGTCTTTGTTTCATAAGGGTTTTGTAATTTTCCTCATTTATACCTAAGTAATTTGGGGGTGTAAATGTAAATGGTATTGTGTTTTAACTTCAAATTCTACTTTTTTATTGCTGGTTTATGAGAGGGCAATTGAATGGTATAAGAAACTTATATCCTGCAACCTCGATGTAATTGCTTATTAGTTTCAGGTGTGTGTGTGTATGTTTCAGTTCTTAAATGTTTTCTATGTAGACAGTCATGGCATCTGTGAACAAAGCCACTTTTATATTTTCCTTCTCAATATGTATATCTTGTATTTCCTTTCCTTTTCTTATTGCATTAACTAGGGCTTCCAGTACAATATTGAAAAGGAGTAATAGGGAGGAACTTCCTTACCTTGTTCCTGATCTTAGGGGAAATGCTTCTAGCTTTCTCATCATTAAGTAGGATGTTAATATATAATCTTGTAAAGATGTAAAAATCAGAATTACATACTCTACAATGTAGAAAGGTGGTGCCGAAGGGGAAAATGATACATAAGAAGAGATGCAGAGAAGTTTGATTATCACATCTATAAAGCTACCATTACTCTGTTTATAAAACCCATGATAGTATAACAGTATAAAGGTAAACACAGAAAGTACATAATTGTATATACTTATCTTAGAGAAATAAAGGAATGTAAAGGAGAAAAAGAGAAGCTCACTTTTTTCTCTTCTTTTTTTCTGCTTTTTTCTCATAGGGAATTAATAGTTATGATCCTTAAAGAAATAGAAAGCTAGGAAATACCCTTATATAGTAACAATTATAAAGGTAACTACCAGACTTAGAACGAAACCTTGCTAAATATCAGAAAATATACAAATGCAAACAAGACAATAAAACACAGTATGAGAACAGAAATATATCACAGAATAATATGGAATAGGTTAGAAACATATCTGTCATAAAGTAAATGTAAAATGACTTTACCCCATTTAAAGAGAAAAAGGATCACATTAGAAAAATCATAGCACAACTCTACATTGTATACAAGAGACACATGTAAAAACAGAATTCAGAAAATATGTGAAAGAGCAAAGTTAAATTATACTTCCATTATTTATGTATAAAATTATTTTCATTTACTTTCAAATGTTAAGTATTATCATTTATAAAAATTATATTCCAATTTAAGAAGCTAAAAAGGATGCCCTATTGTTTCAGTTTGCATGTACATATGTATTCATTTGATCAGATTTAAATCTGCATTTCTTCTGTGAAGCAATCATGTTCTTCATCCATTTTTTATGACTATATTTTTAGAGGACTTTTAGGTTTTGTAACAGAGTTGAAAGGGAGATAGATTTCCCATGTACCCCATACGTGCATAGCCTCAATTATCAACATCACTCTCCAGAATGGCACTTTTTTTTTTTTTTTTTTTTTTACCTGTAATGAATGTAAATTGACACATCATAATCAAAGTCCATAGTTTAACTTAGGGTTCACTCATAGTGAGTTTGGACAAATGTATGAATACCTATATCTGGGCTTGGACAACTGTATGATTACATATATCTGTTATAATACTGTATAGAGTATTTTTGCTGCTCTAGAAGTCCTCTGTGCTCTGCCTATTCATCTTTGCCCCACCCCTGGCAACCACTGATCTTTTTTATTGTCTCCATAGTATTTTCTTTGTCCATTTTTAACTATGTATTTTAACTTGTCCTTATTGATCTCTAGGAGGTATTTATGGATACTTCTATAAATCAAGAAATGTGAAGGTCAATAACTGAGCCAGTTACTTCTATAAATGTATGATCTGGCTTTCCCATTTTATATAACGATTTAAAATTGGAATTCTTCCCTGATTCTTTTAGTTAATTAGGCCATGAAAAGAAAGAAACAAAAAACTACATGATAAGCTGGCATGCTCCACTAAGTATACAAGAGATTATCTAGAAAAACATTTTCTAGAAATCTAGAAAAACTGCTTTCTGAAATACACTCTTGGCCATCTTCAGTGGTTCTCTACTCTCCAAGTTATTTTTTTCTGTGTCACAAATTTTTTCTTGAAACTTACACTTTCATTCCAGAGGTAATAGTCGGATTTTGAGAATGAGTGTATTGCATTATAAAAAAACCCAAAGATGTGAAGTTATTGTATTTTGGTTGAATTTTAATATTTGAAAAATAATTTTTAAATCCTAAGTTACATCCTCAATTATGTATTTTAAAATTAGTTTTAATTAATCATTTCATATATTTTGGTGGTTCAGGAAATCTATTATTTAGAAAATCTATTGGATCTAAAATACGACATTCTATCTTCTCATAAAATCTTCATAAGAATTTGATTTCTATTTATAATTTCCTTTTTTCTCCTCTTTCTGATGTATGACTATGTACATTAGGCATGAGTATGATTTTTATGTTTATTTATATGCTAGTTATGATACATTTCAGATCAAATATAAATTGTGATAAAAATTATAGTAAAATCTAATTTTGTCAAGTGAACCTTATTTGAAAAAAACTCTCAGTGGGAAATGTTTAATTTTATTAACCAATTTTTAGAAGAGTGCAAAGGAAATTTAGGGAAAAAAAGGGAAACAGAATCTGTTTTTCTGTTTTTAGAACTTACTTAGATACAACGAATTGGAATTTGCTAGTTTCTTTATCCAAATATATCATAAGCTGAGAGCAAATAATCCAGTTTTAGGATGATGGGTTTAGCGTTTAGATCTTTATTTGTAGAAGATCTTTATATTGCCTGGATGAATTCTTCTTATTAATGTATGCATTATATTTATATTCATATATGTATATGTAGTTAACAATTTCTTCTCTTCCCTGTTTTAATCAAGTATTTTCATTATGCTGTTTGTCCATTAGTAGATTGTTATTTAGTCTTTTTGAAATTACATTAGAGATTATACTATGCACCCATAACTTATTACTTTAAATCATTACTTTTGTTACTACCTCACATTATGAATTTTATTGCACTTTAATTCCTTTGCCACTACCTCACCACTTTCTTCACTTGTCATCTATTTTAATTTCACATATACTTGCACATTACAACATAGTACTGTTTTAAATAATATTAATTTCAGTTTAGCTGGATATTCACCCTTTCCTATGTTCTTTCTTATTTTAATGTGCTTCTATTTGGAGTCATTTTCTTCCTTCTGCCTAAAAACACTTCCATTAATATTTTCAATGCACAGTTTTTTACTTATCTGAATATATTTTGTTCTTTATTTCGAAAGATATTTTCTCCAGGGAATAGTAGGGGAGAAGATAATGAAAGCTAGAGATCTTGAAATTTATAAGTGGAGAAATAAGCCAACAAATACTATGGGATAATGTGATAGCTTTGCTTAATTTTAAACCTAATGTTGGTGTTGCCAGGAAACACAAGCTACAATAATAATTAGTATCTCCTTCTCCTCTTGCTAAACTTGCTTTGTGGCAATTTTTCATATTCATTCTCTCTCCCTCTCCCTCCCTCCCTCTCTCTCTGTCTTCATCTCCCCCTCCTCCCTCCTATTTCCTTCCCTCCCTCCCTCTCTCAGTGAGAACATAAATAAAGTTGTCTGAGTTTGAATATTTTATTCTCCCACATAAACAGCTAAAATCAGAGGTAAATCAGTCTGCACTAGCTAATAATTGATATTTTCTCTTTACTATAACAAACTAAGTACTCCTGATGTTGCAGAATTTTTAAAGCATTCAAATATAAGAAAAATACTGAACAGTTTTAGAGTACATTTTCTCTTATCTTGAAATAAGGACATTCAGCTTTGTTGTCTGTAATGCTATATTGATGGATTACTGTTTGTTGCCAAACACATTTTCACAGAGTAGATTTTATCATAAACAACTTCAGCTATGAAAATAAAATAGTTCAAATTTTACAATGTCAAAGTTTTGTTTAGGGAAACAATTTTACAATCAATATTCTTGACTTTTAACAAGCTTGATTTAAATAGCGCTGAAGCCTATCCCAGGTTGCATTCCAGTAGTTTTTACTTTGCTTACATCTTGCATTGTTAATGTTAACAGTGTTGTATTATGTTGCTTTGGCTTTTAGCTATATGCTATTATTTCATTATTACTTACAACATTGCTTTTGGATTAACTTGATGCCTACATTTATTCAAATAATTTGATCTTGTACAAATAAACCCATGGGAATCCAAGGAATTGGATAGCAATAAAAGGGAAGTAAATTATAAGGGGAATTTTGGAGGATAATAAAATGTGTAATTTTCCAGGTAACACTAACATACATTCATATCTCAAGAACAGATTTTTCAGTCCAATGTTTATAGTCTCTTCTTTTTCTTTCAGCTTAATTTAAAATGGTTTAAGTCTAGTTTCATAGTAAACTATCACCTCTGACTTTAGAGCATGAAATCAGTACCTATGAAAGAGCCAGAAAAGTATGAAATATCCTAATAGAAGATGAACTGCTTTCCATATTCTTTTATTTCAGTGGAATATGTATTGCCTGATTTTTACAAGCCACGTGCAGTAACAGGGCAGGTGACATGCCACTGAGATTCCTTTCCTACTTCTCAAGATTCTTATTTATTTCAGAGATTGCTCGGGTGATACCTCAGAGTTATAGCTGTATGTTCTTCACGATTTAAGTTCAAAGAAATGCCTGCTGAAAAGCCAGTCAGCTTAGCCCAGGAGGGTTTTCAAACCAGGATTTATAGATGCTACTTAACATATATTTTGACTCAAGAGTTAATATTAAAGTAGGCAATGAAGGAGGAATAGCTGGATGAGTTTGACTCAGAAATAATGAGTTTTATATTTTTGTCATACTTAGTGATTTCCTTCTACTATAACGTTTTGAGTTTCCTTTATTGATTCTGACTGAAACTGTTGGGTTTCTCAGGGACTGGCCCTTGGAATTATTCTTGCCCACTATATACTCTCTCTAAAGGGTGTCATTCTTTCACAAAGATTTAAATACTGTATTTATGTATATGACTTCCAAATTCATATCCTCAGCCAAAACCTTTAATCTGAGCCCCAAACTTGAATATCCAATTGACTGCTGTTCTTGATATCTCCAATCAAATGTCTAACATGTATAAAACAGAAATCTTGATTTTTTTTCACCAACCTGTTTCATACTTCATGTCTCCCTCATCAAGTTAAATATTATCACTATTCATTCAAGCAGGAAACCTAAGAATTATCTGTGAGTCCTCAATCTAACCACATATTCTCCAGAATAAACAGTAATTTTTTCTGTATCAAGGAGTCTAAATAAATGTATCACAGTTTTATGACAGATGGTGAGGTGGAGTGAGTTTGTATATCTCCAAAGAAGATATACAAATTCACTAAGTTTGTACATCTCCAAAGAAAAGAATCAGTGGTTGGAAGCTATAGTGAGGCAGTTCATTAGAATGAAAATCAAGTCAGCAATGTCCAAAATAGTATTTTTGTCCTAATCCTATTCTAAAAGCATTTTGACAAGGCAGATATATGAACAATTAGTTAATTACACAGAGGTAATGAAGCCTGACAAATTCCTTATGCACTTATGGTAAATGTTTTTTCTTCTTACTGGCTCCTCTGTCCCTCCTTACAACATGGCTTCCATAAAGAACTTTTCTCCTGGAGGGTGACCAAAGTTGTGAGTGGTTTGAGAGGTATCAATAGTAGGATGATTGAAACAGTGAGATGGTAAAAGAGAAGTTAAACTCTAGCAGAGATATTCTGATATGTGTGTGTGTGTGTACAGATGATAGATGATAGGTAGATAGACATATATGTACCTCTGTGTCTATGTATGTACCTATATGTCTATGTGTGTGTAATGTTTTTATTTCACACGCATATCAAAAAATTAAACCAGTAATTAAACTAGTAATTAAAACACAAGTAAGATAGTAAATGATAAAATGCAAAAATATCTTCGAGAAAAAGGAAGAAAGAAGGGGAAAACTACCTCAGGAAACATTGGATGATAAATTATACAACTATGCACACAAAAAAATTCCTGTGGAAAGGAAAATAAGTTGAACTTGGCCAAAAATATTCATCAAAATAAAACATATTTTCCCCGTACCATAATGCTTTAAGGGAGGGGTTACACTTATTTTGTGTATCTCCAAAGAACAGGATCAACATTTGGAAGTTATAGGCAAGCAGGTTTTGGGTCACTTGGATGAAGTCCTGCTAAGTCAGCACTATATTAAAAAAGGATGAGTGGGGCTTCCCTGGTGGTGCAGTGGTTGGGGGTCTGCCTGCCGATGCAGGGGACGCGGGTTCGTGCCCCGGTCCGGGAGGATCCCACATGCCGTGGAGCGGCTGGGCCCGTGAGCCGTGGCTGCTGGGCCTGCGCGGCCGGGGCCTGTGCTCCACAACGGGAGAGGCCACAGCAGTGAGAGGCCCGCGTACCGCAAAAAAAAAAAAAAAAAAAAAAAAAAAGGATGAGTGGATACACAGAGTAGAGAGTTTACCATTGATGGAAGAATTTGGGCCTGTAAAGGACACTGTCTTGGCATATAGGAGGAATTTCTCTGTTGGGAGAAATATTAGAATAGATGATGTGTAAGCTGTTTGTTTCTTAGTTCACTATTCAGCTTTTCTTAGTAAACACCTTTGCTTCCTGTCACAATGTATCTATTCTGTATCAACAAATCACAACACTTAGGCTAGTTGTCTTTCTTTAAAACTTTTATACAGAAAAATAAAGTGCAAAGTACTGCATACCATTAACCTAGGAACATTAGAGATATCTTTGCTGAATAATAAAACACACTTGATTACCGATTTCAGCACAGATTGTATGATTTCACAGTTAAGTGATCAAATAGTGAATTAGAACAAAGCCATAAGCAAAAGAAAACTTCAAGCAAAGATTTAAAGTGTTTATAACAGAAGCTAATTTATCTATAAGACATAGTCTTCTAACTCAGTTAAAATAGGGAATATCTTATCTTTAAAATGTATCCTTTATTTTTTTACTTCATTCTTTAAAGTTTATTGAAGTATAGTTGATGTACAATATTATATAAGTTACAGGTGTATAATATAGTGATTCACAATTTTTAATTGTTGTGCTTCATTTATAGTTACTGTAAAATATTAGCTACATTCTCTGTGTTGTATAATATATCCTTGTAGTTTATTTTATACATAACAGTTTGTATCCCTTAATCCCCTACCCCTATATTGCCCCTCCCTCCTTCTCTCTCCTGACTGGTAAACACTGTATCTCTGTATCTGTGAATCTGTTTCTTTTTTGTTATATTCACTAGTTCATAGTATTTTTTAGATTCCACATATATGAGATATCATACAGTATTTGTCTATCTGACTTATTTCACTTAGCATAATAACCTCCAAGTCCATCCATGTTGTTGCAAATGGCAAAACTTCATTCTTTTTAATGGCTGAATAGTATTCCATTGTGTGTGCATGTGCGTGTGTGTATACACACACACACACATATACACCATATCTTCTTTTGGTGGACACTTAGGTTGCTTCTATATCTTGGAAACTGTAAATAATGCTGCTATGAACACTGTGGTGCATGTATCTTTTCAAATTAGTGTTTCCATTTTCTTTCAGATATACACCTGGAGTGGAATTGCTGGGTCATATGGTAGCTCTATTTTTAGTTTCTTGAGAAACCTCCATGCTATTTTACATGGTGGCTGCACCAATTTACATTCCCACCAACAGTGTACAAGGATTCCCTTTTCTCCACATCCTCGCCAATGTTTTTGTGTTCTTATTGATAGCCATTCTGACAGGTGTGAGGTGATACCTCATTTGGTTTTGATTTGCAGTTCACTGATGATTAGCAATGTTTAGCATCTTTTCATGTGCCTGTTGACCCATCTGTATTTCCTCTTTGGAAAGATATATTTCCAGATCTTCTGCCCATTTTTTTAATCATTTTTTTTAATGTTAAGTTGTATGAGATGTTCATATATTTTGGATATTAACCTCTTACTGGTCATATCAGTAAGCAAATATTTTCTCCCTTTCAGTAGGTTGTCTGTTGTTTTGTTAATGGTTTCCTTTGCCATGCAAATGCTTTTAAGTTTAATTATGTACAATTTGTTTATTTTTGCTTTTATTTCCTTTGCTTTAGGAGATAGACCCCCCCAAAATGTTGCAGTGATTAATGTCAGAGAGCATTCTGCCTATGTTTTCCTGTGGAGTTTTATAGTTTCTGGTCTTAAATTTAGGTTCTCAAGCCATTTTGAGTTTGTTTTTGTATATGGAGTTAGAGAATGTTTTAATTTCATTCTCTTATATGTAGCTGTCCAGTTTTCCCAGCACCACTTACTAAAGAGACTATCTTTTCTCCATTGTGTATTCTTGCCTCCTTTGTCACAGATTAATTGACCATAATACATGGGGTTATTTCTGGGCTCTCTTTTCAGTTCCACTGATCTATGTGTCTGTCTTTGTGCCAGTACCAGACTGTTTTGATGACTGTAGCTTTGTAGTATAGTCTGAAGTCAGGGACTGTGATTCCAGATCTGTTGTTCTTTCTCAAAATTGTTTTGGCTATTTTGGGTCTTTTGTGTTTCCATACAAATATTAATAGTATTTTTTCTAGTTCTGTGAAAAATGCTATTGGTATTTTGATAGGGATTGCACTGAATCTGTAGACTGCCTTGGGTAGTTTGGTCATTTTAACAATATTAATACTTAAAATCCAATAACAGTATATCTTTCCACCTGTTGGTGTTGTCTTCAATTTCTTTCATCAGTGTGAAATAGTTTTCTAAGTACATGTCTTTTACCTCCTTAGGTATATTTATTCCTTGGTATTATATTCTTTTTGATGTGATGGTAAATGGAATTGTTTCCTTAATTTCTTTCTTATAGTTTGTTGTTAGTGTATAGAAAGGCAACCAATTTCTGTATATTAATTTTGTATCTTGCAATTTTATGGAATTGATGAGTTCTAATAGTTTTCTGATGGCGTTTTTAGGATTTTCTATGCATAGTATCATATCATCTGCAAACTGTGACATTTTTACTTCTCTTTCTCCTCTGATTGCTGTGGTTATGACTTCCAGTACTATGTTGAATAAAAGTGGGGAGAGTGGACATCTGTGTCTTGTTCCTGATCTTAGAGGAAATTCTTTCAGCTTTTCACCATTTGAGTCTGATTTTGGCTGTGGGTTTGTCATATACGGCCTTCATCATGTTGAGGTATCTTTCCTCTATGCCCACTCTCTGGAGAGTTTTTATCATAAATGGATGTTGACTTTTGTCAAAAGCTTTTTGTGTACCTGTTGAGGCGATCATCTGATTTTTATTCTTCAATTTGTTAATGTGGTATATCAGATTGATTGTTTTGTGGATATTGAAAAATTATTGCATCACTAGGATAAATCCCACTTAATCATGGTGTATGCTCTTTTTAATGTATTGTTGGAGGTGATTTGCTAATGCACTGTTGAGGAGTTTTGCATCTATGTTCATCAGTATTACTGGCCTGTAATTTTCTTTTTCTGTGATATCTTTGGTTTTGGTATCAGGGTGATTGTGGCCTCATAGAATGAGTTTGGGAGTGTTCCTCCCTCTGAAAAATTTTGGAATAGTTTGAGAAGGACAGGTGTTAACTCTTTTCCAAATGTTTGGTAGAATTCACCTGTGAAACCATCTGGTCCTGGACTTTTGTTTATTGGAAGTTTTAAAATTACTGATTGAATTTCAGTACTGGTAATTGGTCTGTTCATATTTTATATTTCTTCCTGGCTCAATCCTGGGAGATTGTACATTTCTAAGAATTTGTCCAGTTCTTCTAAGTTGTCCACTTCATTGGTGTATAGTTGTTAGTAGTAGTCTCTTATGATCCTTTGTATCTCCGTGACGTTGGTTGTAACTTCTCCATATTTATTTCTGATTTCATGGATTTGGGCCTGCTCCCTTTTTTTCTTGATGAGTCTGGCTAAAGTTTTCTCAATTTTATCTCTTCAAAGAACCAGCTTTTAGTTTCATTGATCTTTCCTATTGTTTTTTAAATCTCTATTTCATTTATTTCTGTGCTGATCTTTATGATTTTCTTCCACTAACTTTGGGTTAGTTTTTTCTTCTTTCTCTAGTTGATTTAGATGTAAGGTTGGGTTGTTTCAGACTTTTCTTGTTTCCTGAGGCAAGCGTATATCACTATAAACTTCCCTTTTGGAACTGCTATAGCTGCGTCCCTTAGATTTTTGGATCATTGTGTTTTTGTTTTCATTTGTCTCTAGCCATTTCTTGATTTCCTCTTTGACTTCATCAGTGGTCCATTGCTTATTTAGAAACTGTATTGTTTAGCCTCCCTGTGGGTTTTTTTTGTTTTTTTCTTGTAGTTAATGTCTATTCTCATAGCATTGTGGTTGGAAAAGATGCTTGATATAATTTCAATTTTCTTAACTTTACTAAGGCTTATTTTGTGACCTAGCATGTGATCTATCCTGGAGAATGTTCCATGTACACTTGAAAAGAATGTGTATTCTACTGCTTTCAGATAGAATGGTCTATAAATATAAATTAAGTCTATCTGGTTTAATGTGTCATTTAAGGCCAGTGTTTCCTTATTGATTTTCTGTCTGGATAATCTGTCTATTGATGTAAGTAGGGTATTAAAGTCCCCTTCTGTTACTGTGTTACTGTAAATTTCTCCCTTTATGTCCATTAATATTTATGTATTAAGATTCTCCTATGTTGGGTATATGTATATTTACAGTTGTTGTAACTTCTTGGATTGATTTTTTAATCATTATATATTGTCCTCGTTTGTCTCTTATAACAGTCTTGATTTTGAAGTAGATTTTGTTTGATGTAAGCTTTGCTAACCCAACTGTCTTTTGACTTCCATTGGCATGGAATACCTTTTTCCATCCTCTCACGTTTAGTCTCTGTGTGTCTAGGTCTGCTGTGAGTTGCGTGTAGGCAGCTTATATACTGGTCTTGTTTTTATATTCATTCAGCCACTCTTTTTTTTTTTTTTTTTTTTTTTGCAGTACATGGGCCTCTCACTGGCCTCTCCCGTTGCAGAGCACAGGCTCTGGATGTGCAGGTTCAGCCGCCATGGCTCACAGGTCCAGCCGCTCTGCGGCCTGTGGGATCTTCCTGTACCGGGGCACGAACCCGTGTCCCCTGCATCGGCAGGCAGACTCTCAACCACTGCACCACCAGGGAAGCCCTCACTCTGTCTTTTGATTGCAACTTTTAGTTCATTTACATTTAAGGTAACTATTGATATGTATGTTCTTATTGCCATTTGTTAATTGAGGGTTTTTTTCATGAATTTATTTATTTTTGGCTGTGTTGGGTCTTTGTTGCTGCGTGCAGGCCTTTCTCTAGTTGCAGTGAGCAGGGGATACCCTTTGGGGAAGTGCACAGGCTTCTCATTGCGGTGGCTTCTCTTGTGGCAGAACACAGACTCTAGAGTGCGGGCTCAGTAGCTGTGGCATGCAGGCTTAGTTGCTCTGCGGCATGTGGGATCTTCCTGAACCAGGGCTCTGACCCATGTCCCCTGCACTGGCAGGCAGATTCTTAACCACTGCACCACCAGAAGTCCCTGGGGTTTGTTTTTATAGATATTTATTTTTTCCTCTCTTGTTTGTTTGTGGGTTGCCCACCTGGAGTTATGGGACGTGACTGTATTCGTAGTCTACCCCTTCTACCTGTCTTGGTGTGGTTCCTTTTATGTCTTTAGTTGCATAAGATCTTTTTGGGTAGGATCTCCATCAACGGTTGTTCTGCAAAAGTTTGGTTTGCTTGTGGGAGGAGGTGAGCTCAGGGTCTTTCTATTCCACCATTTGGCCCTTCTCCTGTCATTATGTTTTAAGTGTGTTGGGTTTTCCCCGTAATACATTTTAGGCTTTCACCCCAATGGTTTTCACCGAGCATTTATTTACCATTAGGAGTAATATTATGTTTTTAGAAAAAAATTAAACCCACACCTAATCATGTATAAGAATCAAAATCCAAAATTGCTTTAAAAGTGAAAAATATTGTTATGAAAACATTAATCTTATAATTAATTAGATGCACTTAAAGAAAATAGTCTGCAAGGTAGATTGAAAACATTTAGTCTGGCTCTCTGTCCCTAAAAGGAACTAAAGCAATTTTATTAATTATAATTTTCTATCCTGAAACAAATCTAGGGAAAATATTTAAATCACCATATTTGGTTAGCCTGAAGCTTCAGTACCTATAACATTCTTCTAATGTTTGCATGGTCAAGTTAGAGGTGGGTATTTGACTGTAGGGACTGCTAAGGCATTTCTAGTGGAATTCAGGATCCCTACATACATTGCAAAAGTCTCCTGAGTCAAATTCCATTTATGTAAAGAAGTTTGATATGGCCTTCCTGTCCCTTTTGCCTATGTGCTAGTTATACGTGACATTTTTCAGACTATAGAAATGTCAAGTTATAGATATCTCTGATTTTTAACAAACTAACTTCACACTGTGACCAGAAATATTTACCATCTCCTCCACTCACAGGACAAATAGCTACTTCAGGTCAAGTTACCTTTTTAATAAAACTTGACTTCTGGCTCAATACAAATTCCCTTCTCTAACTCCCTTCTCTATTAGCTGCAAGCTTTTTAAGAGGTTATATTTGAGAGATTGATGCAAAAAAACCCCACAAAACACCGAAAAACAAACAATAGACACGTGCAATACCAAGGAGCACATGCAATCTTTCTTTAAATGTTTTTACTCATTTACCCACAGGCACCCACACAAAATGGAAAGTATGATTGCACATCTGATAAGGATGCAAACTTCCACACATACAAATCTTTACAGAGAGGCCAAAGTAGAAACTGTCTCACTTGGAGTAGGATTGGGATGGGGCCTTGACAAATCTCCCTATACCACTCTGATTCATTTTCTTGATACATTGGGAATGTTTGGAAAACTTTGGCTAAATGCCTGCCTTCTTTAGTGGCTGCATGCTATTCAAACCCTGAATGTTAAGTGAGACTTTTGAATTGATGGGCTATTTCCCAGGAGTAACATCCCTTTAACAGACTCATGTTTCATTCGTTTCTGAAGTATCCTACTGTGTGACTCAAACAGATGCACACTCTCTCTGTTATTAAATCTCCATCCCTCAAAGGCAAGATAGTCTTCTTGTTGTTTTGTATCACCAGTACCTATTCAAAGTGACTGGCGTGTAAATATTACAGATTTTGGTTGCAATAAAACGATGATTTAATTTACTTCTATTGCATTATTATAGGACTTCTATGTGTTTGAACATATGTGGTAATTTTCCATTATATATTTCTATCTTGAAACATCCAGTAAAACAAGTAAAAAGTGCCCTTTCCATATTATTTTTGATTCGTTATCACTCATCCTCTCTTTACTCTTATTTTCAAGGAATTTGTAAATTCCCTGGTTTTCTCATTTTCTACAGCTTGCCCTTCTCTTATAGTTCTATGAATATTTCTTCCTCTCCTCTTTTCATGTATTTACTTTTCTCAGGAAAGATTCAAGAAGCCACTCTATGGCTTCTAAAATTACTCTGATAGATTAATTTTCAGATTCAGATTTCTTTTTCATACTGTCACCCTAAACTTAAGAACTACTAGACATTAACCTCTTCATCTCCTTCCATCATCTAATTTTAAAGTAACACTTTCCTATTCCAATTTCTGTTTTGATTAATATTGTCTCAGCCATCCACACTTATAAGCAGTTGTTTTTCCTCATAATGTATAAAATCTTTTTCCTATCACTTATATTTTAAGCTACTAACTTTAACTTTTATGGTAAATTATGTAGTAGCTTAAGATAATTTGTTATTATTCTCACAGAATCCATGGTAGGAGAGTTTGGAAAAGAAATGCATTGTCTCTGTGGTCTGGGCCCAAGATAATTGGTCTAATGGGGTTTTGGAGTTTGTAAATCCAAACCCAACAATATTATAAGAATTCAAATGGGAGCCATAAAAAATATGTTCAATTTACTTAATATTATAAAATTAAGAAAGGTGATAGTGTCTTTCAGTTTGTCATATTCTAATTTTTGTGTTCAATTGTAGTTTTTAATTTTCATTAATAAAACACCAATTGGTATAGATTTGAGCAATTCAAGTTTTATTTTATGGATTATCATGAGAAATGAAAACCCTATTTATATTGATATAAAAGCTATTTCAGATTAACCAGTGTGCATTAGAGGACATGTAATCTTGTAGACTTTGTTGTAAACAATGACATTTGCATTTACCTACAACTATCATTTATAAAATTGAATAAAAGGTAACTAATCACTTAGAGCTGTATAACTATTGTAGGGTCAATATCCTGACATTTCTTTTCCTTTATAAAATATTTTCCTAGCAAAATTTGAAAACAGTGAAACATGAATCCACTAGAGATATCCATCTGTAGTGCTTAGAGCTGACAAATATTTTGTATCTTTTTTGATAATAACTAACAATAAAAATAATTTAAGTACAATTAAAATTAAGAGGCAAACACCTCTCTCTGTGGGACCAGGAATATTCCCTTTTTATTTCATGGGTCTTGTTCAAATTTTACTTTCTAAAATATTTTCAGAACGCAATTTCCTCAAGAAATTTATTTAAAATATTGTTTAATAAAAATATTCAATTTTTGTATGTATTTTATAAGTATGCTAAAATTCCTCAATAGTTGGTAGAATCTTTTAGGACTAGAGATCAGCCTTGATTATTTATGCTTTACTTTTCCCCAGTCCTCTGAACCTAGTGAATTGTGTTTTTCCACCTCTTAGGAAGGATAAGAAACACTGGACAAATTATAAATTCAAGAGGTTTCTCGAATCAGAAACAGAAGGACAGGGCAGCCAGCTGGGGCAAAACCTAAAGAGAAACTTATGTCAAAATAGAAGAGGAGCAAACATAGCCTTACCTGAGATCCCTGGGATAGATGCAATTAGTTGTCAGATAGAGGAAGTCAGAAAGCACAGTTGATGAATTGGTGGAGGTCAGTTGTGCCCTGCAAGAGATTGTAAACCCAGGATACTGTAGGAATTGGAGGCTGTGCTCCCATCACATTGAACACTGGAGAAACTTCTGAGTGTGTGGTATGGGTTTATGGGTGTGGGAAAGCAGCCACAGTGGGAGTGTCATGAAACTCCACAGGGATACTTCTCCCATGTCTTACTTGTGGAATGTGTTTATCTATAGGGGAATGAAAGAAAACACTGTCACTCTTCCTAGTGAAAAACGTATTAGAACATGTGGAAGGAAACAGAAAATAACTATTCCTGAGGTAGAGGCCAGAACATGGGCTAGACCCAGAACTATAGCAGGGAGAAGGGCAGGAACATTGAGGAAGCCACACTTCTTAGACAAGGGATACTACGCCTTCCAAAAATTGAGCCTTAATAAATAATGACAGAGAAGGTCTTCCTAATGCTCAACCCCTCCCTCTCAGGTTAACAAATTTGAGTAATAACAGCAAAATATTATTGAGAGAGATACAGGGTAGGGATATGAGGATGGGAAGAAACCCTCTCTGAGGTGTAGTGCAGAGGAAATACCTAAAGCCACGGGTGGAACAAAGAGACAAAAAACAAATAAAAACCCCTTTAAAACTCTAGCCCTTATCTTGACACACTGTACTGCTTGAGGAATAACAAAACTGTGGTGCACTGAGCATGACCATACTAACAAACCCCAAACCCAGCTGAATTTCTAACTAGATTAATGCAAACCCTCATATTAAAAATATGGCAGAAGGAGACACGTTACTATTCCCAGGCTTAAAAACTGGATACCAAAATAGTGACATTCTACTCAATTTATCTGGCTTTCATCAAAAAAATTTGACACACAAAAGGCAAGAGACATACTCCCAAGAGACAAAGCAATTATCAGAAGCAGACTCAGATATGACACATTTGTTGGAACTAGCTGACACAGAACTTAAAATAAATATGTTTAAAATATTAAAAACTAAAGAAAATGATGAGCAATATGAAAGATCAGATGAATAATTTCAGCAGAGATGGAACCTATAGAGAAGAATGAAGTGAAAATGCCACAAATGAAAAATTGGTGACAGAAAAAGAATACTTCTGGGGGGCTCACTTATCAATAGATTCACTATAACTGGTGAACAAATTAGCAAACTTGAAGTCAGTAGGAACTATCCAAACTGAAATGCAAAGAGAAATAAAATCACTAAAAACAAAAAACAGTGCACCCAAGACTATCAATAGTTGACATGTTGAATTAGAATTCATAAAAAGAAACGGGACAGATGAAGTATTTGCAGAACTGATGGCCAAGAATTTTCAAATATGTTAACTCCCAAGCCACAGATCAAATTTATCAGAACACCAATAAATAATGAAATAAAAACCTAAGTATATCACAGAAATTGCTGAAAATGAAAGGCAACAAGAAACTCTTGAGGACAGAGAAAGACATTGTACAGAGGAACAAAAATATGAATTATAGCAGACTTCTTATCATAAACTACATAAGCCAGAAGATGGAGAAACATTTCTAAAGTGCTAGCAGGCAAAGATAAACCAAAATTCTGTGATAGATTTGCAATTCATCTATTTCAAAATTGTCTCAAAAGTAAAAAATTAAATGAGCCATTCAAAATCAAATGGCCTCCCAATGGTCAGTTTTAGAGGAAACTTAATTTCAAATACTAAGTAACTGCCTATCTTAATTCTGTGTTAAATTTGAAGGAATACTTTACTATATGCTGTTAGCTTTGGAGGATATTATTATTTTTAGTTTGAAGTCATAGTAGATTTTGGTGTGAGATTCTTTTCTGAATATTATATGTAGTTTCAACAGGGAACTAAACATTTAACAAAGATAAATTTGTATGGCTCACAAGATATATTACCTACCTATAAAAGTTTTAAAATATATACTGATGAAAATAAGTGGAAATAAAAAAAAATACTATCAAGTACTTGTTTGGGTTTTGGAACAAAGACATTTATATCTGACCAAAGTTAAATATTTGCTTTACTTAGCCTTGAGTCCTTTATCTTAGATTTGAAGTTTCTTTCTTTTACTATGTTTTCTGTATCTTCCTCAAAATACATATTCTCTATCAGGTGCCCTTACTTTTTTTTCCTCCCTGTTCTGTAAATCCAATCAGCTGTTTAATTACTATGACACTCGCTGGATTATGTGTATATACATAGGTGTGTGTATGTTTCTCCCCTACTTTACTAAGCTTATACTTCATTCTAACACATTTATCCATGTATTCAAGATTACATGATATCCTTCCTTATTTTCATCTTCTCCAGTGAACCTTTACATTTCCCATGTGTATATATATACTACAGCACATGAAATGCCACTAATCCATCCGTACCAGCAAAGACCTGGATCCTTTGCTAACTTTGTTTTTAACATCCTGGTCACCTCTGATTAGAAATTCTTAGTTTTTATTTATAACTGAAGCCAAGTCCTCTTAAAACAATTCCTCTGCTGAGTTTATCATTAACCTCTCTATCCGCAATTTTATTCCCTTTCTTGTCCCAAACCTGTTCCTCTCAAGATTGAGGAATATCAAAGAAAAGGGGGATTGAAACTGTATACAAGAGGAGACCTTCAAGATGGCGGAGGAGTAAGACGTGGAGATCACCTTCCTCCCCACAGATACATCAGAAACACATCTACACGTGGAACAACTCCTACAGAACACCTACTGAACGCTGGCAGAAGACCTCAGACCTCCCAAAAGGCAAGAAACTCCCCAGGTACCTGGGTAGGGCAGAAGAAAAAAGAATAAACAGAGACAAAAGAATAGGGACGGGGCCTGCACCAGTGCGAGGGAGCCGTGAAGGAGGAAACGTTTCCACACACTAGGAGCCCCTACACTGGTGGAGATGGCGGGTGGCGGTGGGGAAGCGTCACGGCCACGGAGGAGAGCGCAGCTGCAGGGGTGCGGAGGGCAAAGCGGAGAGATTCCCGCACAGAGGGTCGGTGCCGACCGGCACTCACCAGCCCGAGAGGCTCGTGTGCTCACCTGCCGGAGCGGGCGGGGGGCTGGGAGCTGAGGCTTAGGTTTCAGAGGTCGGATACCAGGGAGAGGACTGGGGTTGGCTGCGTGAACACAGCCTGAAGGGGGCTAATGCGCCACAGCTAGCCAGGAGGGAGTCCAGGAAAGAGTCTGGACCTGCTGAAGAGGCAAGAGACCATTGTTTCCAGGTGCATGAGGAGAGGGGATTCAGAGCACCACCTAAACGAGCTCCAGAGACAGGTGCGAGCCACAGCTATCAGCGGGGACCTCAGACACTGGGCATGAGACAATAAGGCTGCTGCTGCAGCCACCAAGAAGCCTGTGTGCAAGCACAGGTCACTATCCACACCTCCCCTCCCAGGAGCCTGTGCAGCCCACCACTGCCAGGGTCCCATGATCCAGGGACAACTTCCCGGGGAGAACACACGACACGCCTCAGGCTGGTGCAATATCACACCAGCCTCTGCTGCCAGAGGCTCGCCCTGCATCTGTACCCCTCCCTCCCCCTGGCCTGAGGAAGCCAGAGCCCCCGAATCAGCTGCTCCTTTAAGCTCATCCTGTCTCAGCGGGAACAGATGCCCTCAGGCGACCTACATGAACAGGCAGGGCCATATCCAAAGCTGAACTGCAGGAGCTGTGCGAACAAAGAACAGAAAGGGAAATCTCTCCCAGCAGCCTCAGGAGCAGTGGATTAAATCCCCACAATCAACTTGATGTACCCTGCATCTGTGGAAAACCTGAATAGACAATGAATAATCCCAAAATTGAGGCAGTGGACTTTGGGAGCAATGATATTTTTTTTTTTTCCTTTTTCTCCTTTTTGTGAGTGTGTATGTGTATGCTTCCTTGTGTGATTCTTGTCTGTTTATCTTTACGACTTGTCCTAGGGTTCTGTCTGTCCATTTCTTTTTTTTTTTAGTATAGTTTTTAGTGCTTGTTATCATCAGTGGATTTATTTTTTGGTTTGGTTGCTCTCTTTTTCTTTTTTTTATTACTATTTAATTTTTTTAAATAATTATTTTTATTTATTTTAATAAATTCATTTTATTTTTTTCTTTTCTTTCTTTTTTTCACCTTTTCTTCTGAGCCGTGTGGCTGACAGGGTCTTGGTGCTCCAACCATGTGTCAGGCCTGTGCCTCTGAGGTGGGAAGGCTGAGTTCAGGACATTAATCCATGAGAGACCTCCTGGCTCCAAGTAATATCAGATGGCAAAAGCTCTCCCACAGATCTCCATCTCAACGCTAAGACCCAGCTCCACTCAACGACCAGCAAGCTACAGTGCTGGACACCCTGTGCCAAACAACTAGCAAGACAGGAACACAACCCCACCCATTAGCAGAGAGGCTGCCTAAAATCATAATAAGGTAACAGACACCCCAAAACACACCACTGGACGCAGACCTGCCCACTGGAAAGACAAGATCCAGCCTCATCCACCAGAACACAGGTACTAGTCCCCTCCACCAGGAAGCCTACACAACCCACTGAACTAAAATTAGCTACTGGGGGCAGACACCAAAAACAACAGGAACTATGAACCTGCAGCCTGCAAAGAGGAGACCCCAAACACAGTAAGTTAAGCAAAATGAAATGAAGCAGATGAAGGAGCAAGGTAAAAACCCACCAGACCAAACAAATAAAGAGGATAAAGGGCAGTCTACCTGTAAAAGAATTCAGAGTAATGATAGTAAAGATGATCCAAAATCTTGGAAATAGAATGGAGAAAATACAAGAAACGTTTAACAAGTACCTAGAGAAACTAAAGAGTAAACAAACAATGACAAACAACACAATAAATGAAATTAAAAATTCTCTAGAAAGAATCAATAGCAGAATAACTGAGGCAGAAGAATGGATAAGTGACCTGGAAGATAAAATAGTGGAAATAACTACTGCAGAGCAGAATAAAGAAAAAAGAATGAAAAGAATTGAGGACAGTCTCAGAGACCTCTGGGACAACATTAAACGCACCAACATTTGAATTATAGGGGTCCCAGAAGAAGAAGAGAAAAAGAAAGGAACTGAGAAAATATTTGAAGAGATTATAGTTGAAAACTTCCCTAATATGGGAAAGGAAATAGTCAATCAAGTCCAGGAAGAGCACAGAGTCCCATACAGGATAAATCCAAGGAAAAACACACCAAGACACATATTAAACTATCAAAAATTAAATTCAAAGAAAAAAAATTAAAAGCAGCAAGGGAAAACAACAAATACAAGGGAATCCCCATAAGGTTAACAGCTGATCTTTCAGCAAAAACTCTGCAAGCCAGAAGGCAGTGGCAGGACATATTTAAAGTGATGAAGGGGAAAACCCTACAACCAAGATTACTCTACCCAGCAAGGATCTCATTCAGATTCAATGGAGAAATTAAAACCTTTACAGACAAGCAAAAGCTAAGAGAATTCAGCACCATCAAAGCAGCTCTACAACAAATGCTAAAGGACCTTTTCTAGGCAGAAAGCACAAGAGAGGGAAAACACCTACAAAAACAATGCCAAAATAATTAAGAAGATGGTAATAGGAACATACATTATCGATAACAACGTTAAATGTAAATGGATTAAGTGCTCCAACCAAAACTGGCTGAATGAATACAAAAACAAGACCCATACATGTGTTGTCTACAAGAGACCCACTTCAGACCTAGGGACTCATACAGACTGAAAGTGATGGGGTGGAAAAAGATATTCCATGCAAATGGAAATCAAAAGAAAGCTGGAGTAGCAACTCTCATTATCAGACAAAATAGACTTTAAAATAAAGACTATTACAAGACACAAAGAAGGACACTACATAATGATCAAGGGATCAATCCAAGAAGAAGATATAACAATTATAAATATTTATGCACCCAACATAGGAGCACCTCAATACATAAGGCAAATGCTAACAGCCATAAAAGGGGAAATCGACAGTAACACAATAATAGTAGGGGACTTTAACACACCACTTTCACCAATGGACAAATCATCCAAAATGAAAATAAGGAAACACAAGACTTGAATGACACATTAAACAACACAGACTTAATTGATATTTATAGGACATTCCATCCAAAAACAACAGAATACACTTTCTTCTCAAGTGCTCATGGAACAGTCTCCAGAATAGATCATATCTTGGGTCACAAATCAAGCCTTGGTAAATTAAGAAAATTGAAATCGTATCAGGTATCTTTTCTGACCACAACACTATGAGACTAGATATCAATTACAGGAAAAAATATGTAAAAAATACAAACACATGGAGGCTACACAATCCACTTCTAAATAAACAAGATATCACTGAAGAAATCAAAGAGGAAATCAAAAATACCTAGAAACAAATGACAATGAAAACACAACTGCCCAAAATCTACAGGATGCAGCAAAAGCGGTTCTAAGAGGGAAGTTTATAGCACTACAATCCTACCTCAGGAAACAAGAAACATCTCAAATAAACAACCTAACCTTACACCTAAAGCAATTAGAGAAAGAAGAACCAAAAAAACCCTAAGTTAGCAGAAGGAAAGAAATCATAAAGATCAGATCAGAAATAAAGGAAAAAGAAATGAAGGAAACAAGAGCAAAGATCAATAAAACTAAAAGTCGGTTCTTTGAGGAGATAAACAAAATTGATAAACCATTAGACTCATCAAGAAAATAAGGGAGAAGACTCAAATCAACAAAACTAGAAATGAAAAAGGAGAAGTAACAGCTGACACTGCAGAAATACAAAAGATCATGAGAGATTACTACAGGCAACTATATGCCAATAAAATGGACAACCTGGAAGAAACGGACAAATTCTTAGTAAAGCACAACCTTCTGAGACTGAACCAAGAAGAAATAGAAAATATAAACAGACCTATCCAAGCACTGAAATTGAGACTGTGATGAAAAATTTTCCAACAAACAAAAGCCCAGGACCAGATGGCTTCACAGGCATGTTCTGTCAAAAATTTAGAGAAGAGCTAACAGCTGTCCTTCTCAAACTCTTCCAAAATAAAGCAGAGGGAGAAACATTCCCAAACTCATTCTATGAGACCACCATCACCCTGATATGAAAACCAGAAGAAACTGTCACAAAGAAAGAAAACTACAGGCCAATATCACTGATGAACATAGATGCAAAAATCCTCAACAAAATACTAGCAAACAGATTCCCACAGCACATTAAAAGGATCATACACCGTGATCAAGTGGGGTTTATCCCAGGAATGCAAGGATTCTTCAATATATGCAAATCAGCCAATGTGATACACCATATTAACAGATTGAAGGAGAAAAACCATACGATAACCTCAACAGATGCAGAAAAAGCTTTCAACAAAATTCAACACCAATTTATGTTAAAATCCCTCCAGAATGTAGGCACAGAGGGAACTTACCTCAACATAATAAAGGCCATATATGACAATCTCACAGCCAACACCATCCTCAGTGGTGAAAAACTGAAACCATTTCCACTAAGATCAGGAACAAGACAAGGTTGCCCACTCTCACCACTATTATTCAACATAATTTTGGAAGTTTAACCACAGCAGTCAGAGAAGAAAAAGAAATAAAAGAAATCCAAATCAGTAAAGAAGAAGTAAAGCTGTCACTGTTTGCAGATGACACGATACTATACATAAAGAATACCAAAGATGCTACCAGAAAACTACTAGAGCTAATCAATGAATTTGGTAAAGTAGCAGGATACAAAATTAATGCACAGAAATTTCTTGCATTCCTATACACTAATGATGAAAATATCTGAAAGAGAAATTTAGGAAACACTCCCATTTACCATTGCAACAAAAAGAATAAAATACCTAGGAATAAACCTACATAAGGAGACAAAAGACCTGTATGCGGAAAACTATAAGACACTGATGAAAGAAATTAAAGATGATACAAACAGATGGAGAGATATACCATGTTCTTGGATTGGAAGAAACAACATTGTGGAAATGACTCTACTACCCAAAGCAATCTACAGATTCAATGCAATCCCTATCAAACTACCACTGGCATTTTTCACAGAACTAGAACAAAAAATTTCACAATTTGTATGGAAAAACAAAAGACCCCGAATAGCCAAAGCAACTTTGAGAAAGCAAAACGGAGTTGGAGGAATCAGACTCCCTGACTTCAGACTCTCTTCAGTAAGTGGTGCTTGGAAAACTGGACAGCTATATGTAAAAGAATGAAATTAGAACACTCCCTAACACCATACACAAAAATAAACTCAAAATAGATTAAAGACTGAAATGTAAGGCTATAAAACTCTTAGAGGAAAACATAGGCAGGACACTCTATGACGTAAATCACAGCAAGATCCTTTTGACCCACCTCTCAGAGAAATGTAAATAAAAACAGAAATAAACAAATGGGACCTAATGAAACTTAAAAGCTTTTGCACAGCAAAGGAAACCATAAACAAGACCAAAAGACAACCCTCAGAACAGGAGAAAATATTTGCAAATAAAGCAACTGACAAAGGATTAATCTCCAAAATATACAAGCAGCTCATGCAACTCAATATCAGAAAAACAACCCAATCCAGAAATGGGCAGAAGACCTAAATAGACATTTCTCCAAAGAAAATATACAGATTGCCAACAAACACATGAAAGAATGCTCAACATCACTAATTATTAGAGAAATGCAAATCAAAACTACAATGAGGTATCACCTCACACCAGTCAGAATGGCCATCATCAAAATATCTACAAACAATAAATGCTGGAGAGGGTGTGGAGAAAAGGGATCCCTCTTGCACTGTTGGTGGGAATGTAAATTGATACAGCCACTATGGAGAACATATGGTGGTTCCTTAAAACTTAAAAACAGAACTACCATATGACCCAGCAATCCCACTACTGGGCATATACCCTGAAGAAAACATAATTTAAAGAGTCATGTACCACAGTGTTCATTGCAGCTCTATTTACAATAGCCTGGACATGGAAGTAACCTAAGTGTCCATCAACAGATGAATGGATAAAGATGATGTGACACATATATACAATGGAATATTACTCAGCCGTAAAAAGAACCGAAATTGAGTTATTTTTAGTGAGGTAGATGGACCCAGAGTCTGTCATACACAGTGAAGCAAGTCAGAAAGAGAAATACAAATACCATATGCTAACACATACATATGGAATCTAAAAAAAAAAGTTTCTGAAGAAACTAGGGGCAGCACAGGAATAAAAATGCAGATGTAGAGAATGGACTTGAGGACATGGGGAGGGGGAAGGGTAAGCTGGGACGAAGTGAGAGTGGCATGGGCTTATATATACTACCAAATGTAAAATAGCTAGTGGGAAGCAGCTGCATAGCACAGGTGCTTTGTGGCCACCTAGAGGGGTGGGATAGGGAGGGTGGGAGGGAGATGCAAGAGGGAGGAGATATGGGGATATATGTATATGTGTAGCTGATTCACTTTGTTATAAAGCAGAAACTGACACACCATGGTAAAGCAATTATACTCCAATAAAGATGTTTTTAAAAAAAGACTGTATACAAGCCCCTTTGTCCCTGTCCTTTGAAGGGAAAGGCTTTTGCTTTAGTCTCCCAGGCATCCCCTAAGTCTCAAAAGGCTGGCTCAGTAATTAATGATTAGGTAGTGTGAAGATGTAGAAACAGTACTTGTTGGACCGGGAAACTGGTAACAATTTAGACTACAAACCAGAGACATAGCAGAATCACCCAACTTCCAGTTCCCTGAAAGATATAAAGGTGTGGCACACATTCCAACGTTGTGTTTTTTTGTTTTTTGTTTTTTTACAGGATGCAGACACCCACCAGATGAAAACTACTAACTGCAAGAGCCTAGACCCCAGTCTAGTTAAAACCAGAAGATTGGTGATGCTCAAAACCTCACCTTGATGTCAACCAATCCTAGAATTGTGCATGAGCAGATCATGCACCCTGAAGCCCCCTCCCTCACACTGCCTTTAAAAACTCTCCCCTGAAAGCCATTGGGGGAGTTCAGGTCTTTTTGAGCACAAGCTGCCAATTCTCCTTGCTTGGTGCCCTGCAATAAATGCTGTGCTTTCCTTCATCACAACCCGGTGTCAATAGATTGGCTTTACTGTTTGTGGGCAAGAGGATCCAAGTTTGGTTCAGTAACATAATTGCAGGTCTTAGTATTACATGATTCTTTGCTATCCACTGTTTTAACATTATTTGATAACATATTCCACCTACTTCAGATATCCCATTGTAGACTAAGACAACTTAGTCTCTTGGTTGCAGAATATTTCTGGGACAAATAAGAAATTTACAGACACAGCCTAAATTCAATTACTTCTAGTCTGTCCTCAGTTTTGGCTGATTTAAACATTCATTAAAAAGCAAGAATAAAAAATGATACAAAAGTATGTTTGCTGCATGTTAATGACCAAATAAAAGAGATTTTGATATGCAACTCCTTTCTTCCTGTAACTTCTACATCAGTATTTGTTTTAGGTGCTCTACTGTTTCACCTCCTGTCTCTTCAAGTTTGGTAGCCACTCAAAGTAATCTTTTATTTCTCTGAGTCCTGTTTGTGTAACAGTAAAGTGGATACATGCCCTGTCCACCTTAAATGCTGCTATGAAGATTAAAATAGTAATTGTATATGCAAAACTGCTTGGGAAATTATCTGTGCTCTACTACTTTAGAGTAATAAACTAGAAAACTTATTTTTAAACTGTTTGAAGGCCCTACCTATCAAGAGTCCTGAGACACTTCTAGATACATTACAATTCTTTTATAATATTATATGACTCTAATCATTTAATAAGTGATAGGAAACCAGTGGCTTTGGAGCTGGATATATCTTTCCTTGTATTAACAAGGCTTAGAGATAAGAGACTGAGCTACAAGGAAAAGATGCAGTGGCATTATTCTTAGTTATTCTGTTTGAATAAATGATTCACTAAATCAGAAGGGTAGTCTATTTCTTACTAATTTTAGTAGTTTTTAATCTGTTCTTGGAACTTCAAAATTCTGCCATTAAAGACTGTACAAGTTCAGTAAGGTAAAGGTTAATTATTGACTTTCTTATTCACATAAAATTCTGGCATAAAAGTAAATATATCCTTTTTGTGAATGATATTGACTCTTCATTGAAATACACATAAGTTTCTTTTAAAAATGGGCATTGCTATAAAACTTTTTTCACCAGGAAGAATAATTATGTTAATATTGCTTGCGGTGACCAAGAACGCCTTAAAGTTCCCCTCAGCTTGACTGAACTTTAGACAGGATACTTCCTGACTAAGGGGTTTATGCCCTAACCTCCATTTTCTTATAGCACTTACTTTAGAATACTTGTAATTACATATTGTTTCTCTGCCCTTTGATATGTAAGGGGGCCGGTGGCCTCTTGCCAGTTTTATAACCCAAGAAAATCTTTCTCAAAAAGCTGGGAGCCATCCCTTTGAAATGTCAAATTTTGAAGACATCAAGAATATACTGCCCCTGTCTGTCAGTCTCTGTGGGAGGTAGGAACCTAACTTCATAAAGTGCCAATTAGCAAATGCAGATGGTTTAATCACATTGACCAGCCTTCCCACTACCTCAACCCAACACTTAAAAGTCATCTTGCTTTCTGTTTCAACTGAGTTGAGCTCAATCTCTCTCCCTAGTACAGTGGTTCTGAATAAAGTCTTCCTTACCTGTTTAACTGCATCTGGTGCAATTTTTCTTTGATATACCATTCATGTAACTGAATCATTACACTGTTAGGAAGTTCAAAGCCAGATCTGGAACTTAAAATGATCATGTAAGATACTGTCTTAGGCAGCTCTGGGTTCTATGTGGCTTAACAGAAATTTGTTTCTCACAGTTCTGAAGATTGGAAAGTTAAAGAATAAGGTGCCACCCAAATAGACAAAAATACAAATTAAAAAAATGAAGGGACGGGCTTCCCTGGTGGCGCAGTGGTTGAGTCTGCCTGCCGATGCAAGGGACACAGGTTCGTGCCCTGGTCCGGGAAGATCCCACATGCCGCGGAGCGGCTGGGCCTGTGAGCCATGGCTGCTGAGCCTGTGTGTCCAGAGCCTGTGCTCCACAATGGGAGAGACCACAACAGTGAGAGGCCCGTGTACCGCAGAAAACAAAAAACAACAAAAAAACAAACAAAAAAATGAAGGGACTTGCCTAGTGGTGCAGTGGTTAAAAATCCACCTGCCAATGCAGGGTACATGTGTTTGATCGCTGGTCTGGGAAGATCCCACATGCCATGGAGCAACTAAGCCCATGCACCACAACTACTGAGCCCACGTGCCACAACTACTGAAGCCCATGCACCTAGAGCCAATGCTCTGCAACAAGAGAAGCCACAATGAGAAGCCTATGCACCACAACGAAGAGTAGCCCCCACTCGCCACAACTAGAGAAAGCCCACGCATAGCAATGAAGACCCAATGCAGCCAAAAGAATTTTTTTAATTAAAAAAATAAAAAAATGAAATCAGCATATGAGGTCTATTGTATAAAGTGTGCCAACCTATGCATTATAGGGGTTCCAGAAGGAGAGGAAAGAGAAGGGGATCAAAAGTGTATTTCAAGAAATTATGGCTGCAAATTTTCCAAACCTACAAAAGGAAATGGATATCCAAGTACAAGAAGCACAGAGGGTCCCAAAGAAGATGAACCCAAACAGACACACACCAAAACATATCATAATTAAAATGGCAAAACTTAAGGATATAGAGAGGATTCTAAAGGCAGTAAGAAGGGTCAGTTACAAGGGAACCCCCATAAGGCTATCAGCTGATTTCTCTACAGAAACTTTGCAGGCCAGAGTGAGTGGCAGAATATGTAAGTCCTGAAAGGGAAAACCCTGCAAACTAAGATACTCTACCCAGAAAGATCATTTAGAATAGAAGGAGAGAGAATTTCTCAAACAAGCAAAAACTAAAAGAAAACAGCAATACTAAACCTAACCTAAATTGACAGTTCTTCTCTAAATAGAGAAGAATCAATCTATAGGGAAGGGAAAATCACAATAAGAAAGGCAAATATATAAAAGGAATGAAGATCACTTAAAAACACCAGAATATAGGTTAAGAAAACATTCGCCCCAAGTTTTGTAAAAGTGATTATAAATACAACTAACAGCAAAAGGATAAACATGAAGATGTAAAACAGGACATAAAAAAAAAATCACAAAGTGTGGAAGAGGCAAGTAGAAAATGTAGTCCTCTTAGAATGTGTTTGAACTGATATTACTATCAGTCTAAAACAAGTAGATACAGTTATGGGTTAGCATACTTGAAAACTAGGGTAACCACAAATAAAAATCATATAACAGATTCACCAAAAAAAAAAAAAAAAAGAATTCAAGCACACTACAAAACTAAACCATCAAACCACAAAAGGAAAAACAAAAAGTAGGAACAAAGAAGAACTACAAAATCAACTGGAAAACAAGGTTTACTATGGCAATAAATATATACTTATCAATAATTATTTTAAATGTTAACAGACTAAGTGCTCCAATCAAAAGATAGTAGCAGATTGGATTTTTTTTAAAAAAAATATGCTGCCTACAAGAGACCCACTTTAAAAACCAATAGGTCAGCAATGAAGTCAGAAAATACCTAGAGGCAAATGACAATGAAAACACAAGCTTAAAAAATTTATGGGATGCAGCAAAAGCAGTCATAAGAGGGAAATTTCATAGAGGTACACGTCTTCCTCAAGAAATAAGAAAAATTTCAAACAACCTAACATATCACCTAAGCAAATTAGAAAAAGAAGAAACAAAAACTAAAGTCAGAAGAAGGAAGGAAAGATCAGTATAAACAAATAAAAGAGATTAAAAAAAATCAAAAAGATCAATAAAACCAAGAGGTGTTTTTTGAAAAGATAAAGAAAATTGACAAACTCTAGCCACACTCACTAAGAAGAAAAGAGAGAAGACCCAAATAAACAAAATAAAAAATGAAAGAAATAACCAATACCACAGAAATACAAAAAATTCATAATATTATGAACAGTTGTATGCCAACAAACTGGACAACCAAAAATAAGTTTCTAGAAATTTACAGCCTGCCAAAACTCAGTCAAGAAACAAATAACTTGAACAGACCTATCATTAAAAGTGACAAAATATTAAATTTTAAAACTCTCTGCAAACAAAAGTCCAGAACCAGACGGCTTCACTGAGGAATCCTACCAAACATACAAATAAAACTTATACCAATCCTTCTCAAACTATTCCAAAAGACTGAAAACAAGAGAACACTCCCAAATTTATTCTGAGGCCACCATCATGCTTATACCAAAGCCAGACAAATACACTATAAAAAAATTATAGGCCAGTATCTTTATGAATATAGATGCAAATATCCTCAACAAACTATTAGCAAATTAAATCCAACAATACATAAAAAGGATCATACACCATGATTAAGTTGGATTCATTCCAGGGTTGCAAGGATGCATCAACATATGCAAAATCATTGCATTAGACCACATTATCAAAAGAAAAGACAAAAACCATATGATCATCTCAACAGATGCAGGAAAAGCATTTAATAAAATTCAACATCCATTCACAATGAAAAACTCTCACCAAAGTGGGTATAGAGGCAACACATCTCAACATAATAAAAGGCATTTACAACAAACCCACAGACCACATAATACTCAACAGTGAAAAGCTGAAAACCTTCCCACTAAATTCTGGAACAAGACAAGGATGCCCAGTCTCACCACTTCTATTCAACATGGAATTAGAAGTCCTAGCAACAGCAAGGAGACAAGAAATAAGAAGTATCCAAATTGGAAGGGAAGAGGTAAAATTGTTATTATTTGCAGGTTACATGATACTCTATACAGAGAACTCTAAAGACTCCATGCAAGAACTATTAGAACAAATAAATGAACTCAGAAAGGTAGCAGGACACAAATCTGTTCCATTTCTTTACACTAACAATGAAATATCAGGCAGAGAAAGTAAAAAAGAAAAATTTTTTTCATTTAAAATTGCATACAAACAATAAAATACTAGGGAAAACTGAAAACTATAAAATATTGATAAAGGAAGTTGAAGATGATTCCAAGAAATGAAAAGATCCCATACTCTTTGACAGGAAAAATTAATATTGTTAAAATGGCCATATTACCCCAAGCTATTTACAGATTTAATGCAATCCCTACCAAATTATCCATGACATTTTTCACAGAACTACAACAAATAATCCTCAATTTTATATGGAATCACACACACACACACACACACACACACACACAAATGAATTGCAAAAGGAATCCTGAGGAAAAAGAACAAAGCTAGAGGCATATCCCTCCCAGAGTTCAGATGATACTACAAAATTATAGTAATCCAAACAGCATGGTTTTGGCACAAAAATAGACATATAGATTAGTGGAATAGAATAGAGAGCCCAGAAATAAACCAACACACCTACAGTCAATTAATCTATGTCAATGGAGGCAAGAATATACAATGGAGAAAAGACAGTCTCTTCAGCAAACTGTGCTGGGAAAGACGGACAGCTACATGTAAATCAGTGAAATTAGACTACTTCCTCACATCACATAAAAAAATGAACTCAAAATGTTTAAAAGCCTTAAGTATAAGACGTGACACCATAAAACTCCTAGAAGAGAATGCAGACAAAACATTCTCTGACATAAATCTTAGCAGTGCTTTCTTCTATCAGTCTCCCATGGCAAAAGAAATAAAAACAAAAATAAACAAATGGACCTAGTCAAACTTGAAAGCTTTTGCACAGCAAAGGAAACTGTCAACAAAATGAAAAGACAACCTATGGAAGTGGAAAAATATTTTCAAGCAATGCAAATGACAAGAGGTTAATATCCAAAATATACAAACAGCTTATACAATTCAACATCAAAAAACAACCCAGTCAGAAAATGGGCAGAAGACTTAAATAGATATTTCTCTAAAGAAGATAGAGATGGCCAATAGGCATGTGAAAAAATGCTCAAAATCACTAATTATTAGAGAGGTTTCATAAAGAGGTATCACCTCACACCTGTCAGAATGACCATCATCAAAAAGTCAACAAATAATAAATGCTGAGGAGGGAGTGGAGAAAAGGGAACCATCCTACACTGTTGGTGGGAATGTAAACTGGTGCAGTCACTGGTTAAAAAGTATGGAGGTTCCTTAAAAAAATAAAAATAAAAATAGAGCTACCATATGATCCAGCAATCCCACTCCTGGGCATATATCCAGAAAAGACAAAATTCTAATTCAAAAAGTTACATTCACAGCAATGTTCACAGTAGCACCAGTTACAATAGCTAAGACATGGAAACAAGTAAAGTGCCCATCAACAGACAATTGGTTTAAGAAGACTTGGTGTACATAGGTATATAAACAATGGGGTGTTACACAGGCATAAAAAATATTGTCATTTGCAGCAACATGGATAGACCTTGAGAGTATCATACTATGTGAAGTCAGATAAAGACCAATATTACAAGATACTGCTTAGATGTGGAATCTAAAAACTAATACAAATGAATCTTTATACAAAACAGAAACAAACTCACTGACATAGAAAACAAACTTATGGTTAACAAAGTGGAAAGGGAAGTGGAGGGAAGGAGAAATTAGGAGTATTGTATTAACAGATACAAACTACTAATACATAAAATAAGTACATAAGCAAGAAGGATTTACTGTATAACACAGGAATTATATTCCATATGTTGTAATAATTTATAATGGAAAATAAATTGAATAAGTATATATATATAATTGAATTACTTTGCTCTGTATCTGAAACTAATGACTAGTTGTAAATCAAATACACTTCAATAAAAAAAAAATAGGTACCAGCAGATTTGGTGTTGGTCCCAGCCCCTTTCCTATCTTGTAGATGGCCACCTTCATGCTGTGTACTCATTAGGCCTTTCTCCTAGTGAAAGGAGAGATGTGCATGTGCTTATGTGTGTAGAGACTGGGCTGTGTGTATTTGTGTGTGGAGACTAGGGTGTGTGTGTGTGTTTGTGCACATGTGGAGAGATAGGGTGTGTTGAGGGAGAGGTGTGTGTGTGTTTTGAGACTGCGGGGTGTGCACGTGCATGGGGAGATGGAGTTGTGTGTGTTTCTGGAGTGACAGTGTGTGTGTGGAGGGAGAGCCAGGGGTGTGTTTCTGGAGGGAGACTTGGGGGTGTTTGTGTGGAGGCAGAGATGGGTGTGTGTGTGGAGAGACTGGGGTGAGCGTGTGGGTAAATGTGGCCACAGTGGTGTGTGGGTGCAGGTAGAAACAGGTGTATGTGTGTAGGCGCAGGTAGAAATAGGTGTATGTGTGTAGGCATGGGTATGTGCATGTATATGTTTATGGTGGAGAGACTGGGAGGACTGGTGTGGACAGAAGGACTGGGGTATGTGTGTTGATGCACAGACTGGGGTTGTGTGTATGGAGAGACTAGTGTGTGTGTGTGGGAGAGACTGTGGGGTGTGTGTGTGTGTGTGTAGAGACAGGTGGTGTGGGGAGAGACAGAGGGTGTGTGTGTGTGTGTGTGTGTGTGTAGACGGGCATTTGTGTGTGGAGAGATTGGGGTGTGGTTGAGGAGGGAGAGGAGGGGGGATGTGGGAGGAAAAATGGGTGTGTGTTAAGGGGTGTTCAGAAGAGATGGGAGTAGGAGAAAGAGACTGGGGTTTTTAGGTGTGTGTGTGTGGAGGAAGAGACACGTTGTGGGTCTTTGTGTGTATGTGTGTTGGAGAAACTGGGGTTTGTGTTTGTGGAGACTGGGGTGCTTGTGTGGGTGTGCAGGTAGAGACGGGTGTATGTGCACAGAGAAGGGGTGTGACTGGAGGGAGAGACTGTGGAGGGTGTGTCTCTGTGTGTGTATGTGTGTGGAAGACCAGAGGGTGTGGAGGGATAGACAGGGGTGTGTGTGCATGTGGAGACATTGATGTGTATGTGTGTGTGTTGAGAGACTGGGGTGTCTGTATATTTCGGGCAATGGGTGTGTGTGTGTGTATCTGTGTGTGGAGAGATAAGTGTATGTGGGAGTTGAGGGAGACAAAAGGGTTTGGAGAGAGAGTAGGGGATGTGTGTGTGTGGAAGCAGAGAAGGTTTAGTGTGTGTGTGTGGAGGGACTAGGTTGTGCATGTTTGTGGAGACAGGAGGTACATGGCGGGAAAGATGTTTGTGTGTCTGTGGAAGGTGAAACAGATGTGTGTGCCTCTAGGGAGAGATTCAGGTTGTGGAGGGAGACACGGGTGTGGGTGTCTGTGGGGAAATGTGTGTGTGTGTGTGTGTATGTGTGCGTAGAGACTAGGTTGTGGGTGTGGAGGGAGAGAAGGGGGGAGGGGGAGATAAGAGTTGTGTGTGTGTGTGTGTGTGTGTGTGTGTGTAGCGACTGACATGGGTGGGGAGGGAGAGATTGGTTGAGTGTGTGGAGCGCTATATGGGAAGAGTGTGTGTGTGTGTGTGTGAAGGCACAGATGCAGTGTGGGTCTGAGTGTGTGTGTGAGTGTGTGTGTGTGTGTGTGTGTGTAGAGAATGGGTTGTGTATTTCTGTGTGGAAACTAGGCTGTGTCTGTGTTTTTGTGCACATGTGCAGAGATGGGGTGTATGTGTAGGGAGCGATATGTGTGTGTGTGTGTATGTATGTAGGGAGTGATGTGTGCATGTTTGTGTGTGTGTATGGATGGGGAGACAGGTTTGTGTGTGTCTGGAGTGACAGTGTGTGTGTGGAGGGAGAGCTGGGGTGTGTTTCTGGAGGGAGACCTGGGGATGTTTGTGTGGAGGGAGAGATAGGTGTGGGTGTGGGTGTGTGTGTGTGTGTGTGTGTGTGTGTGTGTAGAGAGAGAGAGACAAGAGGTGTGTGGAGAGATGGAGGGGTTTCTGTGTGTGCGTGTGTAGAGACAGGGTGGTGTTTGTGTTTGGAGAGATTGGGGTGTATTTGTGCAGGAAGTGGGAGGGGGATGGGGAGTGAGAGATGGGTGTGTTTTGGGGGTGTGTGTGTGAGAGACGGGGAGAAAGAGACTGTGATGTGTATGTGTGTGTGTGTGTGTGTGTGTGTGTGTGTGTGTGTGTGTGTGTGTGTGTGTGTGTGTGTGTGTGTGTGTGTGTGTGTGTGTGGTGGGAGAGACTGGTGTTTGGGTTTGTGGAGACTGGGGTGCTTGTGTGGCTGTGGAGGTAGAGACAGGTGTATGTTTGTAAAGAAGAGGTGTGAGTGGAGGGAGAGACTGTGGAAGGTATGTGTGTGTATAGAGCCCAGAGGGGTGTGGAGGGATAGACAGGGGTGTGTATGCATGTGTGTCCATGTGGAGACATTGATGTGTATGTGTGTATGTTGAGAGACTGGGGGGTCTATGTTTTGGGAAATGGGGCATGGGTATGGACAGAGAGAAATCTGTGTGTGTGTATGCCTGTGTGTGTGTGTAGAGATGGGAGTATGTGGGAGCAGAGGGAGAGAAGGGGGTTTGGAGGGACATTAGGGGATGTGTATGTGTATGGAGAGACTAGGTTGTACATGCTTGTGGAGAGATGGGAGATGTGTGGAGGGAGAGACATTTCTCTGTGCATGTATGGAAGGTGAAACGGATGTGTGTGTGTGTGTGTGTGTGTGTGTGAATGTTGAGGAGAGAAGGAGATGTGCATGCCGAGGGTTAGACTGGTGTGTTGTGTGTGTGTGTGCATGGATGGGGTTGTGTGTGGAGGGAAAGAAGAGTGTGTGTGTGAGCAGACTGGGGTTTAAGTGTGGAGTTAGAGATGGAGGTATGCGTGTATGTGTGGAGAGACAGCTGTGTGTGTGTGTGTGTGTGTGTGTTTGTGGAGAGACTGGGCTCTGTTTGTGTTTCTTTGCACTTGTGGAGAGACTGGGGTGTGTGTGAGGGTGTCTGTATGAAGAGATTGGGGTGTGTTTGGAGGGAGAGATGTGTGTGTGTGGAGGGAGTGACATGGTTGTGTGTGGGGTGTGTGTACAGATGGGGTCATTTTGTGTTTAGGGAGAGATGAGAGTATAGGTGTGGAGGGAGAGATGGTGTGTGTGTGTGTGTGTGTGTGTGTGTGTGTGTGTGTGTAGAGTTGGATATGTGTGGGTTTTAAGGGTGGGACGGGGGTGTTTGTGTGAAGGGAGAGACTGCTTTCTGTGTGTGTGTGTGTATAGGGAGACACGAGTTTGTGTGTGGGGGGGTGAGAGACAGGTGTGTGTGTGTGGAGGGAGATATGGGTTTGTGTGTGTGAGTGTGTGTGTAGAGATGGGAGTGTGGTAGGAGAAAAGGGGGAGCATGTACAGAGAGTGATGGAGGGACAAATGGGGGTTGTGGAAGGAGAGACTTGTGTGTGTGTGTGAGAGTGCGTGTGTGGATGTAGAGACTGGGGGATGTGGAGGGAGAGACAGGTGTATATGTGTAGAGACAGGGGTGTGTGTGGAGGGAGAGATAGGCATGTGTGTGTATTAGTGTGTGTGTAGTGGAGAGATGGGGTTGTGGAAAGAGAGAGGGTTGTGTGGGGGTTCTGTGTAGAGATGGACTTGTGTGTGAATGGACATACAGGGAGAGTATGAGGGAGAACACGTGTTTGTGTGCATAGAGAGAGAGATGGGTCTGTCTGTGTTTGTGTGTGTGTGTGTAGAGACTGGCGTGTGGGTGTGGAGTGAGAGATGGGAGGAGTCTGGGGCTGTGTTGGAACAAGAGATGCAGTGTGGGTCTGTGTATCCATGTGTGTTGGAGACACTGGGGTGTTTGTGTGCACACATGCAGAGACAGGGGTGTGTGTATAGAGACGGGGGTATGACTGTGGTTGGAGCAGCAGTGGGGTGGAGGGCGAGATGGGTGTGAGTATATGTGTTTGTGTGAGGAGAGACTGGGGGTGGGTATGCAGGGGGAGAGGGGAGGAATGTGTAGGTAGAGGATGAGGAGGGGGTGGAGGGAGAAACCGATTTGTGTGTGTGTGCAGAGTGATGTGTTGGGGTGGAGGGAGAGACAGGGAAGTGTAAAGGGAGAGACACGTGTGTGTGTGTTTATGTGGAGGGAGAGATGGGTGTGCATGTGTGGAGAGATGACCGGTGTGTAGAAGGGAAGACAGGTGTGGTGGGGGGGGGGGGGGGGGGGTTTATGTGGAGGGAGAGATGGGTGTGCATGTGTGGAGAGATGACCGGTGTGTAGAAGGGAAGACAGGTGTGGTGGGGGGGGGGTGTGGAGTGACAGATGCAGTTTGGCTCTTTGTGGGTGTGTGTGTTTTTGTATGTACTGAGTGAGAAACGTGTGTGTGTGTGTGTGTGTGGAAGGGGACACAAGGGAGTGTGTGGAAAGAGAGACGGGGGTGTGGGGGTGTGGAGGGAGAGATGGGGCTCCGGAAGGAGAGACAGGTGTATCTGTGGGTGTGTATGTGTGTAGAGAAGGGGTGGTTGTGTATGGAAGGAGAGATGGGGGTGAGTGGAGGGAGAGGTGTGTGTGTGTGTGACTGTTTGTGAAGAGACTGGTGTATGGGTGTGGACTGAAAGGTGTGTGTATGTGTGCACATGTGTGTGTACAGGGAGAAATAGGTGTGTATGTGGTTGGGAGAGAGAGTGAGTATGGGGAGGAGACAGGTCTGTGTGGGGGGGGGAGAGATGGGTTTGGGTGTGTGACTGTGTGTATAGAGATGAAAGTGTGCATGGAGGGAGAAAAGGGGGAGGATGTAGAGGGACAGACTGGGCAGGAGGAAGGGAGAAATGGGTTGTGAAAGGAGACATGTGAGTGTGTGTGTGCATGTCTGTGTGTGTGGAGAAACTGACATATGGGTTTGAAGGGTGAGACAGGTTGAGCATGTGGAGGGAAAGATGAGAAGAGTATGTGGAAGGAGAGATGGGAAGAGTGTGGGTGTGTGGTTGTGAAGGGAGAGATGCAGTGTGGGTGTGTGTGTAGAGACTGGGCTGTGTGTTTGTGGAGACTACGGTGTGTGCGTGTTTTTGTGTGCATGTGGAGAGATGGGGCGTGTGTGTTTGTGGAGTGATGGTGGTGTGTGTGTGGAGGGAGAGCCAGGGGTGTGTTTCTGGAAGGAGTGCTGGGGGTGTCTGTGTGGAATGACACATAGGTGTGTGTGAGTATGTGTGCCTCTTTGTGTGGAGAATGGGTTGTTAGTGTCTCTTTGTGTGTGCACCCATGGAGAAACTGGGGTGCATGTGGGTGTTTGTGGAGAAAGGGATGTGTGGGTGTAGGTAGAAACAGGTGTATTTGTGTAGAGATGGGAGTGGGAGTGTGGATGGAGCGACAGGTGACTGTGCATGTATGTGTGTTGGTGGAGAGACTGGGGGATTGGTTGTAGAGGGAAGCTTGGAGTGCGTGTGTGTATTCAGAGAGACTAGGGTGTGCATGTGCAGGGAGAGATGGATGTTTGTGTGTATGTAGAGAGACGGGAGATGTGTGGAGAGAGTGGGGTTGTATGTGTGTTTGTTTGTGGAGAAACAGGAAGTGAGTGGAGGGACAGACAAGGGTGTCTGTGTGTATGTGGAGAGACTGGGGTGTGGTTGTGGAGAGCTGAGGCATGTGGAGCAAGAGATGGGTGTGTGTTGGAAGCAGGGGTGGAGAAATGGGGAGGCGGGGAGAGAGACTGGGGTGTTCAGTTGTGTGTGTGTGTGTGTGTGTGTGTGTGTGTGTGTGTGTGTGGAGATATAGGGCTGTGGAGAGAGAAACAGGTGGGTGGCTTTGGAGAAAGGACAGGTTTGTGTGTGTGTGTGTGTGTGTAGAGTTGGGGTTGGTGTGTGTGGAGAGACTGGGGTGTGCAAGTTTGTGTGGGTGCAGAACGACTGGGGTTGGGTGTTGACTTAGAGGTGGGTGTGGTTGTGTGGAAGACAGTTGTGTGTGTCTATATATTAGTACGTGCGGGGAAACTGGGGTGTGTGTGTGTGTGTAGGGAGAGATGGATTTGTGTGTGCTTGTGTGGAAAGTCTAGGGTGTGTGTGTGGAGAGAGAGATTGGAGAAGTGGAGGGAGAATCGGGGGGGTTGTAGAAGGAGAGACAGGAAGATTGGGAGGGAGATTCAAAGGGGTGTGGAGGGAGTCAGGGGTGTGTGTGTTCTTGTGCATGGAGTGATAGGTTAGACGTGTGTGTGTGTCTGTGTGTGTGCAGAGGGACTGGGGACTGTGCGAATGCAGAGACAGGTATGTGGGCATGTGTGTGTAGGGATGGGGGTGTCTGTGGTGGGAGAGAAGTGTTTATGTGTGAGAAGACTGAGGTGTGAGTGTGGAGTTAGAGATGGGGGAGTGAGTGTATGTATGGAGAGACTGGTTTGTGTGCATGTTTGTTTCCACTTGTGGCAACACTGGGGTGTGTGTGTGGGTGGTGTGTGTGGAGAGATTGGGGTGTGCTTGGAGGAAGACGTGTGTATGTGTGTGTGAATGGAGAGATGGAGGGTGTGGAGGGAGAAACAGTGTCATGTGTCAGTGTGTGTGTGTGTGGAGAGTTGGATGTGTGTGGGTGTTAAGGGTGAGATGGTGTTTGTATGGGTGGATAGACTGCTTTCTGTGTGTATATGTAGAAATGGGTATGTGGGCAGAGAGAGATAGGTTTGCATGTGTGAGTGTGTGTATAGAGATGGTACTGTGTGTGGAGGGAGCAACAGGGGATGTGTGGAGGGAGAAAAGAGGGAGCATGTAGACTGGGCAGGAATGGGGGGAGAAACGGGGGTTCTGAAAGGAGACACATGCATGAGCATGTGTGTGTAGAGACTGGGCTGTGTGTGTGTGTGTGCAGACTAGGGTGTGTTTGTGTTTTTGTGCACAGAGAGATGGGGTGTGTGTGGAGGAAGAGGTGTGTGTGTGTGTGTGTGTGTGTGTGTGTGTGTGTGTGTAGAGACTGGTATGTGGGTGTGGAGTGAGAGATGGGAGGAGTCTGGGGGTGTATGTTGGAACGAGATGCAGGGTGGGTCTGTGTATCTGTATGTGTGTTGGAGACACTGGGGTGTTTGTGTGCACACCTGGAGAGATGGGGGTGTGTGTATAGAGACAGGGGTATGAGTGTGGATGGAGCAACAGTGGGGTGGAGGGAGAGAGGGGTGTGAGTTTATGTGTTTGTGTGAGGAGAGACTGGGGGTGGGTGTGCAGGGGAGAGGGGAGGAATGTGGAGGGAGAGAATGAGGAGGGTGTGGAGGGAGAAACTGATTTGTGTGTGTGTGCAAAGAGTGTTGTGTCAGGGTGGAGGGAGAGACTGGGAAGTGTAAAGGGAGAGACACGTGTGTGTGTGTTTGTGTGCAGGGGGAGACGGGGTTGTGTGTAGAGATGGGGCTGTTGTGTGTGGAGAGCGAGATGGGTGTGTGTGTGGAGGGAGAGCAGTGTTATGAGTCCGTGTGTGTGTGTGCGCGCGCCTGTGGAGAGACTGGTGTGTGTGTGTGGAGGGAGAGACGGGGGAGTTCTTTTTGTGTGGAGAGACTGAGGTGGGCTTGTGGAGGGAGGAACAGGGGTATGGGCTTTGTGTGTGTAGAGAAATGGGATTTGGGTGTGTGCATTTGATGGTACAAAAATATTTAGTACATAGCAGTTTCTGTGACCTGCCTCTATTATCTAGTGTTCTTCTTAATGTGTTAACTAGTCTTTTAATTAATGCTAAATTAATATTTTTATTTCATTTAATTATTGTATTTTGTTAGTGGCTTCATTATTTTATGCAAGCCAACAGAGTATAAAATTAGATATACTCTTAGATAACTCTTATCTAAGTTCTTTCAAGTTCAGTTTTATGAAGAAGAGGAATCAGACTTTGGCAGGACTTGATTATCTTGAGTATTTTTCCAAGAAATCAAATGTGTTATCTAGAAACCTAATTCATTAGGCTTGTGTAGTATGTACTTTGTCTAGTAACCTCTGGTTTAGAGGCAGAGCAGGGTTGGGAGGTGCATACCTGTTTTATTTGACTAGTGCTTTTATCTTTCCCGTGCCTAACTCATCCCATATAAGAAGGCTTATAGCTCTAAGAGCTTATTGTCAAAATCAGTCAGCTTATGTTTCTATTTGCTTAATGACTGAATATTTTCAATAGCCAAGACAAAGTGGCTTTAACCTAGTGATTAAGCAAATTAAAGACAGAGAAGAAATAAAACTCATCTATGTAGGACATTTCTTACACAGAAGAAATTTTCTTTCAGAAAATAGAATATTTCATAATTTGTTGGTCAGTCTTCTGATATTTCAAAGAAACAGAAGGTCAGATTTGTCCCATAATTCTGTGTGACTTGTCTATATATCACCGTCAAATAATAAAAGTATTTTTTCTTTTGAAATGACTTTGATTTTAAATATAGTTCCCAGTTTCTTTAAGTAGATTAACAATAAGTTTGCCTGTAAATTTTAAACTTAACATTTAATGTCGATTACCATATAAAACAATAATGTATCTTTCCTGTCCATGAATTTCTTGGATTTTGTTTTTCATTCTAATTTTGTTCCATTTACAAATGTCTTTACCTTATAACTTTTCACAAGTTTCAGCAGAGACAGTAATTACAGGCTATTCAAAGGCTCAGGTAAATCCCAGGCTATTTATGGCTGGACATAATGCATCTCTTTAGAAATAGAGATTTCTGCAATAAAGACTCAAACAGGGCTTCCCTGGTGGCGCAGTGGTTGAGAGTCCGCCTGCCGATGCAGGGGACACGGGTTCGTGCCCCAGTCTGGGAAGATCCCCCATGCTCCGGAGCGGCTGGGCCCGTGAGCCGTGGCCGCTGAGCTTGCGCGTCCGGCAACGGGAAAGGCCACAACAGTGAGAGGCCTGTGTACCACAAAAAAAAAAAAAAAAGACAAACGGAATTTTTAATATCTAACAGGGATAGTTACCTGTTCAGTCCCCTAAATAATTTTTTTTTTTTTTTTTTTGCGATATGTGGGCCTCTCACTGTTGTGGCCTCTCCCGTTGCAGAGCACAGGCTCAGGACGCGCAGGCTCAGTGGCCATGGCTCACGGGCCCAGCCGCTACGCGGCATGTGGGATCCTCCCAGACCAGGGCACGAACCCGTATCCCCTGCATCGGCAGGCGGACTCCCAACCACTGCGCCACCAGGGAGGCCCCACTATATAATTTTAATAGTCTCACAGAAAGCACACAAACTCTTTATAATTTTTAGACTATTTACTTCTACTCTTTCCTTCTGCCTAATAGACCAGAGGTCCCCTAGCAATTCAGTCTTCCCCCCTCTTCAGATTCTTAGAGAGGTACATTACTCTTTCAGGCCTTTAGAGACAACTTAGTGTGCTGCAGTGAATATTAACATTGAGAAAAACATTTACTTTAGAAAAAAGAGATCATACTTATACTATGAGACCCTGTAAATCTAATTTTTATTTTCACCAAATTGATGTTTGCACATACTTTCAAAAACTACACTGAAGAAATCAAAGAGGAAATCAAAAAATACCTAGAGACAAATGAAAATGAAAGCGCAATGATCTAAAACCTATGGGATGCAGCAAAAGCAGTTCTAAGAAGGAAGTTTATAGCAATACAATCTTTCCTCAGGAAACAAAAACCACCTCAAATAAACAACGTAACCTTACACCTAAGGCAATTAGAGAAAGAACAAACAAAACCCAAGTTACTAGAAGGAAAGAAATCCTAAAGAGCAGAGCAGAAATAAGTGAAATAGAGACAAAGAAAGCAATAGCAAGGATCAATGAGACTAAAAGCTGGTTCTTTGAAAAGATAAACTGATAAACCTTTAGCCACTCATCCAGAAAAAAAAAGGGAGAGGCCTCAAATCAGTAAAATTAGAAATGAAAAAGGAGAAGTTACAAAGGACACCACAGAAATACAAAGGATCATAAGAGACTACTATAAGCAACTATATACCAATAAAATGGACAATCTAGAAGAAAGGGACAAATTCTTAGAAAGGTACCATCTCCCAAGACTGAAGCAGGAAGAAATAGAAAATAGGAACAGACCAATCACAAGTACTGAAAAGCTAAATAGTGTTGAAAGGATATTAGTAATAACAGTAATGCCCTATTCCATCCCTTCACAGCTCAAGTATTTGTCCTCAGGATCAACCTCTTCCAAATTTCAAAAAATTTTGGTACATATCTTGCTATTCCAAATAGTATGCTTATTCTGAGAGCTCTTGATTTATTCAGTTTTGACATAAATATAACCAATTTTATTAGAGTAAATCAGTGTCTGGTTCCCTTATACTTTTATTCCCCTTGCAGCCTCTATGTTCTTATAAAGCTATTTATTAAATCAATACTCAGTGTTCTATTACATTAATATAGATATGGTTCAAAGCTGAACCAATTAGTATATCATAACTACATTTCCCTCACCCTGGAATACATTTAGTCAATTTGTTTAGCTATATAGTATACCAAAGTTATTTTACTTTCCTTTGGAATTTGCTTTCCAATGTATTTAATTTTTGTTAGGTTTTATTTAAACAGTTGCTAATCTTCCCAAACACTAGTATCATTTTACTCAGTTTTTCACAAATTAAAGGGTATTTCTTTTCTTTAAGACTTAGCTTGCATGACAGTTTTCAAGGCCTGTCCATTTTTATTATGGAATGAGTCACTGGCAAAATTTTTGGATACTTTCTGCTCATAGATGGGATGCCAGCTACTGGGCATCACCATGGGTCAAACGTTCAGTGAGGCAGCTGTTTCACTGTGGACTTTCCAAGGTTAATATGCTTTGATTTTTCAAGCACTTAATGTAGAGAGTCTTCAGTTCCCTACTTACGACTGTATTTATTTTTTCTATTTCTGCATAAAAAAGTTAACACAAATGTAGTGGTTTAAGCAAAACATTATCTCACAGTTTCTGTGGATCAGGAGTCTGGGAATACCTAAGCTGGGTCCTCTGCTCATATCTTCCAAGGCTTCAATCAAGATAATAGGTCAGGCTGACTTCTCATGGGGTGCTTGAGGTTGTCTTTCAAGCTAGGTAAGATTGCGAGCAAAATTAAGATTGCTGGCAGAATTCAGTTTCTTAGTTGTAGGACTGAGGTCCGCAGCCCCTAGAAGCTGTCTATGTCCATAGGCTGTTCAAAACATGGCTGTACGCTTCAAGGCCAGTAGAAGAGCATCTCAGGGCTTCAAAGAAGGATCAAGACCTCTTTTTAAAAATTGATCTAGGGCCTCCCTGGTGGCACAGTGGTTGAGAGTCCGCCTGCCGATGCAGGGGATACGGGTTCGTGCCCCGGTCCGGGAGGATCCCACATGCCGCGGAGCGGCTGGGCCCGTGAGCCGTGGCCGCTGAGCTTGCGCGTCCGGCAACGGGAGAAGCCACGACAGTGAGAGGCCCGCATATCGCAAAAAAAAAAAAAAAAAAAAAAAAAAAAAATTGATCTAATTAGGTCAGGCCTATTCCGGATAGCTCCCTTTGATTAATTCCAAGTCAGCTGGATTTAATTCCAAGTCACCTTATTTACATCTGCAAAGTCTTTCCACCTTTGTGATATAAATATGGGAATGATCACTCATGTATTCACAAGTCTGATCCCACTCAAGGGAA